>NC_133660.1:2762283-3110342 GCF_037893015.1 Macrotis lagotis | reverse complement strand
GATGAGAATGGCTGAGAAAATTACAAGGAGAGCAGGGCAGCTAGGTGGCACAGTGGATAGAGCAGTGACCCTAGAGTCAGGAGTACCTGAGTTCAAAACTGACCTCAGACATTTAAGAATTGCCTAGCCCAATTGTGACCTTGGGCAAGTCACTTAAACACATTAGCTTACACAAACAAACAAACAAAAAACAAAATAAAATTTCAAGGAGAGCAATATGAGTGGGAGAAGAAAGCAAACAAAGCAGGGACTATAGCTGCTTTCTAGGCTTTTGCCTGTTATGGGGAGGTTTATGGAGGACAATTTTGGGAGCTTAGAACAAGACACATTCCCAATAGACAGAAGGAAGGGTTGTTTTCTCTTTTCAGTTTTCTTGTCTTGTAGACATTGAGGATTAAAATGAAGAAAAGAGGGTACTCAGGTCATTCAGTTCTAGTCTCCATTCTGTCAATGATTAACTGTACAAGTCACTTCATTTTTTCAGCCCTCAGTTTCTCTATCAGTAAAATGAGGGAGTTGGAGTAGATGAACAGTGAAGTTCCTTTTGGTTCTCCTTGTTCCATTGTTCTAGCTCTGTTCTTCCATGAATACACTGAGTCTGACTATATTCTTTTCTGGATGCCTTTAATGTTTGAGTCTTCCCTCTGACACTATCTACAATTTATCCAGTGTATATCCTGTTTGTACACAGTTATTTTGCATGTTGTCCACCCCCATTAGATTGTGGGTTCCTTCAGTATAGGGTCTTTTTTACCCCTTTCTTTGTATCTCTTCTGCTTAACACGTAGTAGGCATTTAATAAATGTTTATTGACTTGATCATAGAGCTTCTATAATTCCTAGATATTCCTCTAGAGGACATTTTTTGCTTGGGACTCATTGGATTCTTAGAGTTGCAAAACTTTTTTTTTTTAAACTTTGTTATCCCTAAACTTCCTGAAATTGCTGTTATGTAGGATAAGTTTGGGGTAGAGATGACTTGAGAAAACATTGAGATCATTAGGAACCTTACTAGCTCCATATAATTTTTCTAAGTAAACTCATTCTTTAGATAATGAAAATTCTATACCCTAAAGCTGCTGGGGATGTGATAACCAAGTTTTTATAATATTCCTATTTCTTAGACAACTTGTCTAATGAATACCAAACAGATATTAACAATAATTCTTTGATCCTTTGCTGGAAAGGATTTTTTCTTCCTGACTACTAAAAAGTAATCTCTTTTCAAACCAATTTAAGTGTTTGACTCCACTGAATGGGAAGGAGTCATCTTGTCTTCTTTGACTCTTCTTAATTAAATGCCTTGAGGAAAAAATAAAAGCACAGAGAAGGCAGGGTGGAGATGGGAAGAACTAGGCCAAGAGCAGTTCACAAGCACATGCCTGTTCCAACCCTTTCTACTCGAGCAGATTCTGGAGGGAGGGGTGGGGTCATCCTGGAAGTGGTTGTAAAGGCTTCTGTCACTTACCACCACTCCAGAGTTTTCAACAGGTATCATTTTAACAAAGAAATTATTGTTCAGTAAAAGGAGAAGAGAAATACAGATTGGGAAGTCCAGTGAAGGGGTTTGGAGGTGCCAATGATTATTTAAGATTTTCAAGATAATTAATTTAATAACTTGTTCAAACAGCTACTGCAATTTTCTACAAAATTGACAGTGATTTATTTCAATGGACTATAAATGGTTCTTTGTTTTTACTTTACTGGAAGTAAAATTATCAAGACCAACTTTAGTGAGGCCTTCAGGGGTATCAAAGGGAAAAAACTAAATGAAAAGAATTGACATTAAACTTTGCTTTTATGTAATAGCAAGAAGGATCATAGAAGCAAGGGCCCTTAAAGATCTAGGCTTTGGAGATTTTAACCAGGAGCACCTGATCTTGTTTTTGTTTTTTATCATCAAGAGGTAATGTTTTATTTTTGTGCAGTTACCTAAGACAGTTCTCTCTTCCCTTTTTGAAACAACTGCCTATTATTTCCTGTTATTCTCAAAGTTATCTATATATTTTAGTCCTTAAAACTAATTTTTTTACAAAATTCAAAAGGTGTTCAAATAGTATTTTATATTTCAAAACAAATATTTCTTTTGCTCTTTAAATCCAGATTAACTTTAAATATTTGAAGCATTTCATCAGAGGAAGCAAGAAATGAAACCATATCACTTATTACATTATAAGCAATCACAGAATTTCAGAATTGGTAAAGGCGATTTAATCCACAGTACATATGAGCCCTGTTCTTTCTCAAATAAATAACCTCATAGATTTGCCAAAAAGTTGAAAATAAATTAGTCCAACTATTTTTTGTTTGTTACTAATAAATAGGTCACAGAGATAATAAGGCACAGTGAGATTTTGTCCCTGTTTTATATCTTTGGGCAAGTTATTATTCTTTCTCTAGCCCTCAGTTTCCTCATCTGGAAGATGAATGAGTTGTATTAAATATCTTCAAGGACCCTCTCCAGGCCTATGATTCAGAGACTTGGCATACAACAAAATAACTTAGCATTTTGTTTTAGGTGTCTTATAACTAGGTTTTTCTTATTTGAATTGTTCGTGGTTATCAAGGACACTGTCACTAAAATCTCCAGTAGTTAAATCTTCATTGCAACTTTGTCAGAATAAATTTCTTTGCATTCAAGGATATTTATATCATAATTAAATGTTATTTGATAGATTCTTTTTTTGAGTTCATGCATTTATACAATTCTTTCTTGGTTCTGTCATGAAATTTTATTCATCCACAATGTATATCCCTTCAAAAATTAGAAAATTATTCACAATGTGAATGAAACTTATTTGGATCAAATACAGCACAGTTAGGTATCTTAAAAATTTTTTTCAACAAAAAATATTGTTTTGACTAAATTTCTAATTTCTTATCTTCTGATTTAGAAATTTTAAATATGAAAAATTTAACTGTAGCCTAGAAAAACATGGATCCTAGAACTTAATGAAGGAGACTACAGGTCCTTCTAGCTCTAAATTTATGATCCTATGTTTTGGTTTAGAATAGCTCAATACTCTTCTCTGCTTTTCAGGTTCTGGAAACAGATTCATGCCCCTTTCTCTATTATATAGTGATATTTTACCTGTTAACAGATAATGCTCATATCACGATTTATACTAGACTATGTGAATCACAAAAGATAAAACAAATTCAGGATAATGTTTCTAATTCAGTTTTTAATGAGATATGTGTACAATTTAGGAAACAGCTGTTATATATGCCAAATACATTCAATTTTGCATAACAGCTTTATTTCAATTTGTTTTTGATAATCAGTTGGCACCAAAAGAATCTAGTATTTTTTTTAAGATCTATAAGGAAGCAGGAAATAACTTTAATCTTAGAATAAAAACTATTCAAAATGATGGGAACTATCTGTTACCATGTATGAACTTGGGTTTTAAAAATAGTTTGTTAACTGTATTTCACTATAATTGACTTCTTTTGTAATCTTAAATATTTCGTTCATTTAATAATGTTACTCTGAGAAGGAATCTATGGGCTTCACTGTCAAAGGGTACCATGACACTTGAAAAAGGTTAAGCATCTCTAATTTAGACCAAACTCCTCTCTCTAAAGATGAGAAAACACAACCCAGAGAAGGGTTGTGACTTGTCTAATGGCATGTTGGTAGATTTTGGATGCAAGTTCCAGATTTTGGACTCTGAATTCACCAACTTTCCATAACACTAGGTCGATGCAGGGTGAACCAAAAGTCTTTGTGAATGTTTAATTTTAACTATATGTATTGGAGTCTTTCTAGTGATGACTGGTAATAGGAATTGACTTTGCTTACACATTAATGAGGATTGTTTGAAGGAGAAAAGAAGCCTTGGGGGCAGCTGAGGGGTGGGAGGGGTAGGAGACATAATAACTATAAGAGGGATTAGAGTATTTTGCTTGGCCCCAGAGGTGAAAGCAAGGGGCAATAGGTGGGAATTCCAAAAAAGGCAAATTTAGGCATAATGTAAGCAAAAACTTCCTAACAATTAGAGCTGTCTAAAAGTGGAATGGGCTGCCTCAGGAGGTGGAGGATCATCCCTACTGCTGGCCTTCCTGCAATGGCTAGGCAAACACTCATCCTCTATGTTGTAGTCAAGATTCTTTTGAAGTATAGATTGGACTGATTGATCATTGAGACCCTTATATCTCTGAAATTCTGTGATTCTGTATGATGTAATTAAACCATATTTGTGTATATCTAGAAAGAGATTTTATTCTTTAGCTTCTACCTCCTTAAGTGATCAACACTTTATGAGTGGATAAGAAAATAACTTCTATCAATCAATATACAGCTGTTAAGATGCTGCTATGTGCTAGACACTGTGCTAAGGAAACAAAAAGAGCCAAAAGTTAGTTCCTGCCCTCTTGGACCTCACAATCATGAGTGAATCATCTTGTTTCACAGAAAGATCATTGAGAGGAGCTGCAAGGTGGTGCAGTGGATAGAGCACCTGCCCCGGAGTCAAGAGTACCTGGGTTCAAATCCAGCCTCCAACATTTAATAATTATCTAGTTGTGTGGCCTTGAGCAAGCCACTTAATCCCATTGACTTGCCAAAAAAACCTAAAAAAAAGAAAGCTCATTGAGACATCGTGTTTTCTCAATTCACATACTCTCTTCAACTCCAAACCTCTCCTTATGTCTATAATAGCTAGTGCTCACCTTCCTCAACTATTTTATATTTAATGACCAGTTACCTCTTTACGTTGATTCTGTATAAACTTTCATACGTATTTATCTGAAGGTAAGTTTCTTAAGACTTAGGTTTGTTTGATTCTTTTTAGTTGTATTGCCAGCACTTATCAGAAAAGTCTGCTATGCAGTAGCTACTTAATAAATCCTTGTACATTAATCAATTGATTCTTCAAGGCCTGACAGTCATTGATTAGCTATGTGACTGGGCAAATCACATAAGATGTCTGAACATCAATCTCCTTGTTTGTATGTTGGAGGGCTTTTTTCTGATGGGGGTTTTTTGAAGATCAAATAAAACAATGTACATAAAATTCTTTGTAAAGTATGTGAGTTATCATTTAGTTATTTCTTGCAAGAGCCATCTGAAAATTCAAAATAGTTTTTTACTAATTTTGATAGCATATGTGCAAATTTTTTGTTGTCATTTTACTTACAGAAGATCAGTAGATGAATTCTGTGTCTAAAATTGTGTCTAAATCTCATCAAATATAAATTTAAAATTTTTAAAAATACATTGTTTTTATTATTACCACTTCATTTCTGAATTTCTCTCTCTAAACATTAAACCACCCCTGTAACAAAGAATTTCATGACCTAAGTAAAACTAACCAACATTTCAATGAAATCTCCAGTACATACAGTGCTTTATACCTATATAGTCCTCCATCTCTGCAAAGAAGGGAAAGAAAAGCAAATACTTATGCCTTCTTCAGGGTTAAGGTGTAACTATATTCTTAAATTAAAAGTGTAAATTTAGTCATCATCTAGATATTCTCAAATTCTCTAACTTGGTATTGTATGAATATGTAGTAAAAAGTTTATGATGTTAAAAGAGGAGTATTCCATGATCTTTTCTGATTCTAAACAACACTGGTTCTATATATTTTCTATGTTATTTTTTAGTAAAATATTTTCAATGCATTTATTTTTGTCAAACACTTAATATTGTTATGTATTGTTTAATCCACAGCTATTTTATTATATTACTTAATAAAAGAATACAGGATACCTAAGCGTGTAAAGAAGCACCAGATTTTCACCTTAGCCATGACAGCTTTCAATTGTGAAATTGAATATTACCTAAAGGAAAATACCTGTAAGAGATTCTTTAAAGAAATGAATGGTGTAATTCTGCTAAATGCCTTGTGAAGTTAGTAAGCCAACATCATTAGAGGTGTAGAAAAATGAGCCAGATAAAAATCTTAGTGGAATTAGTATTGGGGTGATCTTATTTAATGCAGATGTTGGACTAAGTGACTCACAAGACCTTTTCCAGTTCCCTCAGTTTACAGTAAATTCTGACCCTTGGAGAATTTTAAGAAGGTGAGGAAAGAACAATGGTTGCACAGGACTTTGTTTCCTTATATTAAAAAAAACCAGTTAATTTGTTTAAAAATTCCTATCACCTACAAAATACTAAGCTACTGGAATGACTTCTAGGTGTAACTCTTGAATCAGGGGCTCTTTCCTGCTATGGATTTGGGTATGCTTTAAAGGACATCTCTCTTCTCTGGTTTGCTGCCCCCACCTGGATGAACTGGGAATGTCAGTACATGAAATTAACCTTGTCCTCAACCTCCCTAAAGGTATAATTTATCATTTCCTTAAAAGTACAATATTCACAAAGCTTAAAACATGAATTAGCTTATTTAATGGTAAATGGAAACCAGTTGGGTTCTGCCAGAAGACATAAAAATAGATATGTCCATCAATTAACAATTGATAAAATGTCTGTAAAGTTTTTAGATCTGGGGAGAGATTCCCAAATGGGGCTGCTCCTCCATGTTGGTGCTTCCTTTGTGCAGCTCCTTTGGTTGCCTTGAATTGCTCTGTAGTTTTACTTGCTTCGATTTTACTTAATGACATCTTTAATTGATCCCAGGCTGTTTTCTTGATCCTTATTTACTATGCTATTCTTTTCCTTCCCTTTCTTTTCCCAAATTTCTCTTCAAATCCCAGAATATAGCATTCATTCCCCTTTCCAAGAATATGCTTTTTTCTTAATCTGTTGGGAAAGAACATTTCACATACAGTTTTTATCACATCAGAATATATATTTACATCTTAAAATTCCCCTCCAGACAAGAAATACTTCTCTCATAATACCTTGGCATCTGTAGACAAACCCTATTTTCTGGTCTGGTATGCCTATTCATTTCACATGAAATGTGTTGCAACCATTAAAAACTGATTTCTCTTCTAGGATCAGTGTTGACCAAAGACAAGATTTTGATTGGAGTCTGCTAAAAGAAAGGCTAACATAGGCAGGAATTGATTTCAAGGAAATATGTGGCCTGGGCAATTTTTTATATGTTATATATGTGTGTGTGTGTGTGTGTGTGTGTGTGTGTGTGTGTGTGTGTATATATATATATATATATATATATATATATATATATATATATATATATATATATAATATATATGTCTTTTCAAATGACAGTTTTCTTAGTCCCAAGGCTCTCCTTTCATGCCTGTGTCTTCTGGTCCCAAATCCAGTTCTCTTTCTATTGTGTCATATAAAAATTGGAGAAACATGTTTGGTCAATAAGTCATCAAGGTGTAGTGGCTTGTGAGATCTTAGGTATCACCACCAAGTTTGAGAGGAATAGATTACATGTAACTGGTATGTTTTATGCCCTTAGATGACCAGGAAGCTATGTCATGGAAGATATGGTCAATTGAAAAGGTCATTCAAAACTGCCCTCTCTTTGTCTTCTTTCAGGAAAGCTTCCACATGTTGTGAGTGGGAGGAAAGATGTTGCATCAGGAAAATCCTGCTCCCATCACATACAACCTTTTTGTGGCAAAGTCCTAAGGTACTTCTAGAGGATCTTCCACCATTTAAATTCTAATAGGATTTTTTCTGGATTATCTTCCCATCTTGGATAGTCCTAAGTAGAAAAAAGGAAAACAAAACAAAACAAAACAACACAAAAATATAGAGAACAAAAGCCAGAAAGTCAAATTTCAAGAAGAACCAAATTTCAAGTGTTTTTTTTTTACTCACATCATGGGTGATGACAAAATTTTGCAGGTGGGTTCTACTAGTACAAGTTGGTGACAATGAATTTGAGCAACACCAAGAACATCAGAGCTCAGATGATGAAATACTTCTAGTAGAATCATGGTTTTCTTTAGTGGTTTCCTGATTCAGCTTTTCTTTCCCTTCTCCCCTTATCATGCTTCCAACTTCCCTAAATTCCTATGACTAATCACTACTACTATGGAAAGAGGATGAGCAATCTTGTCCAAAATATTCTTTTATTCAAATATTTAATCCATTCACATTCAAAGTTATGAGTTTCTTTCATCTGTCTTCAGTGTTGGATTTTTTAAAAAAAGTTATTTTCTCCTCTTTTTCTGTAACTACAAAATTATGTACCTTCAGTTCCTTTAGTTTTATTCTTTTATTAAGTAACCCTATTTTCAATGACTCTTTTGTATTACCCTGATTTCTTCCTTCCTTTGATTACCTCTTTCTCTTTGGCATTAAGTTTTTAGTTTCTACTTTTATGTGTTTGTATAATTCTCTCTTCTTCATTCTTTCCTCTCATAAGTAGATTCCCCCCTTCTTTTCTTCCTAGTCTTTTTAATAAGTTCTCAAAATGTCACTTTTTTGCATTCTTTTCCAAAAAAGGATTTTTTTGCTCTCTTCATTATTTGTCTTCTCCTTCTATTCTAGATCCTCATTTTCTGAGTCATGACTCCTATTATTTTCTGATCTTTATCTTTTGTCTACATTTCTAGTTCAATCAAAACTTCCAAGATATCCATTCTAAGCTCTCCCTTCTAGGTGACTTTTACCACTACCTTATAGAGCTTCTCTCATGGATCCCCTTTTTGACTGTTCCTTACTCTCAGAACAAGGCCAATTAATGGCATGGTAGGACTTCTCCCCATGACATTCCTGATTATTTATCCCACCACTGATCTATACTTTCTTCTTGTTATGTTTTTTGTTTGTTGCTTTTTTTTTTTGGTAAGGCAGTGGGGTTAAGTGACTTGCCCAAGGTTACACAGCTAGGTAATTATGATATGAATTCTGGTTCTCCTGACTCCAGGGCCAGTGCTCCCTATCCACTGTGCCACCTACCTGCCCTGTCTTTGTTACTTTTTCCCTCTCATTTATCTCAAATCTCTTTGGGCCTATGCTCTTCAATTTTCATAGGTGCCAGTTGACCCTAATATTCCAACTTCTCTTATCACCTCTCTCCTGAGATTCCTTTGTCACAGTATTCTCCAACACCAGCCATGTTTTCCTCCACAGATCTCTCTGTATGAGTGGAACCAGTGGAGGGATTCAGCTGGTTCACACTGTTTGGCAGAATCAATAATACCTAATTTTATATTGAGTTCCGTCAGTTAATAAATTGGCACTTGTAATCAGGGCTGTCTCTAAGGTGTGCACCTGGGCAGCTATTCACTGTGGAAACCACAAATTACATTTCTTACTCTTTTTTAACATTCATCTGCATAACAGATTTTTCTAAGTACCTGTAGTAATAGGTGAAAAGAAATTGACAGAACTATGCTTGTAATATTTATTCAATTCTTAAAACTCATTATACTTTTGATGGAATACTACATTTTAATTCCCTCATTTTTGTTACTTTAGCCAACAAACCTATAACATAAAGAGAAAAAGTACCAAATAACCAGCAGCCACGCGACCACAAACTGTCATTTATTTCCACTTTGTGTTATGCCCCAAATTCCCCAGAGATATTATGATTGTGCTGGTATTCCCTAAATGGTGAAACCAATAGGAAGCTGGGACAAGATGAACCAATAGAAACATATATTTCAGGGGTTATTTTATCATCCATTTTGGAAGTCATAGAAATAGAAGAGGTGGAATGAGTTTTGGTTTTGCATGTTTCAACACTGGCTTCTGTGGTCATGTGGCTGCTTTCATTTCTTTAGTATATGTTTGCTTACTGTGAGTAATATAACAGAATCTAGTTTTGTGTACCTCTTTTATTGTTCTTATTTGAGAATTAAATGCAAGAAATATTAAACTAACTTTCAGTATATCTTTATCTACTTAAAGTGATCATTGGGGAAAGAACCAGTTGTTAATTTATTTGAATTCCCACCCCTGAGTGGAACCCTCCCCCAATCCTGAAGCAAGGCTTCTCTTATTTCCCTTCTCCTTTCCAGTCTTTCTCCCTAATTCTTTACTCCGGAAGTTTCTTCTCTTCTTGAGACCGCCAAGGTCATCTTCTCCTCCTTGCTAACCTTCAAATTGACTTATTCATCCCATACTCCCCTTTATCTTCTTGCCCTTTCATTCATCTTGTCACTTTGTAATGTAATGCCACAAAATATCACCTTTAGCACCCTCCCAGCTCACTAATTGACTTGTAGATAGAGTGTGGTGACCTTGTTGTCTTCACTCCTTTTGTTTCTGTACTCAGAGAAAGAAGTCTCTTACTGGTCTCTTTGCTGTTGGTTTGTTGCTATTGTTGTTGACTGCTACATTGATTTAATTTCTGTTATCTTGAGAAGCAACTCTTTAGATCTCATTTTCTAAAAATGTATCAAATATTTCCTTATTATTGAACGTCCATTTTTTCATTTATAATTATGCTCATATTTGAACAGTAAGTCACCCTGGGCTGTATCCTGGACTTTCTTGCTCTTTGGAACAAAATTCCTTCCTGCATTTTCTAGTAGGAAGAGAAATCTAGCATAATTCAAATTTTATTTCCTTTGTTGTTGAAGCTCTTTTTCCTGATTGCTTACAGAACTTGTTTCTTGTTTCTTTTTGTTCTTGTAAGACAATGGGGTTAAGTGATTTGCCCAAAGTCCCACCCCTAGGTAATTATTAAGTGTCTGAGACCGGATTTGAACCCAGGTACTCCTGACTCCAGGGCCGGTAGCTGCCCCCAGAACTTGTTTCTAAAGTGAATTGTCAGACTTAACCACTACGTGCCTTAGAGTTAGCAGCTTTGGGTTGTTTTCTGGAGAGGGTCTGTGAATTCTTTCAATTGAAGTTTCTTTTTCTATGTTTAAAAGTTCTAGGCAGTTCTCTTTTGTATTATTTCTTGTATTATGATTTAAACAGTTTTTATTGTGTGATATTCTTCTCGAAGACCTATTATATTTAGACTGTTTCTATCCATCCTGATTCCAAGATTTAGTATATTTTATTTACATATGAGAATATTTTCTTTTAATGTTATTGATTTTTTGTTCCTCTTTTTTTAAATTGACCTTCACATCTGTGTATTTACATTCCTAATCTATTGTATAATCATTTTGTTTATTTGGTTGAGACTGGCCATTGCAGATTCTAGTTTCCTTTTCTGCTTATTATTTTTGCTGTATAGGCCATACTTTTTTTTTATAACTTTCACTTTTTTTCTTTTAAACCATTTAGAGACTGTGTATTATATGACTCCATCTTCTCAAATTCCTCAGGGTCTTTTGTCTCATCAAGTATTGTATCATTTTCCTTTGTTTTACAGTATTCACAGATACCTGATCTCATTTAGTTGATCTGGAGACCACATTTCTTTTTGTTCTTAATATATGCTCTGTTGAATTATCTTCTTATGTTCAAAGTCTTTGGATTTTCTTCTTCTTGAGATCTTTGGTAACAAGTTCTTTTTACCCTCTTATTTATCCTTGTTGATCACTTTCTGAATTCCCTCTTTTTTTTTTTTGCAAGGCAAATGGGATTAAGTGGCTTGCCCAAGGCCATACAGCTAGGTAATTATCAAGTGTCTGAGGTCAGATTTGAACTCGAGGACTCCTGACTCCAGGGCTGGTGCTCTATCCTCTGTGCCACCTAGCCACCCCAGCTCCCTACTCTTTGATGATGACTTCCTTAGGGACAGAATCTCAAAACTAGGCAATTCACAGTATACAAGCTTAGTGTGGCTTTTGGGTGAACACAAATGGCTTTAGTTGGATACTGAGAACCTTCCCTCAGGCATACTGGAGTGTTGTTTTTCTCTTACTTCCCTTCCCCTCCACTACATCCTGTCTGTCCTGGTGTCCTGAAGCTGTAAGATGAATTTTTATAATTTCAGTTTTTGAGTCTCTGGGACATGTGTTCTGCTGCCTTTTTCTCTCTGTTCCTCTCTTGTAGAGATCTTTTGCATCACAGATTGCTGCAGTGGTGTTGGCTATGTGATCCAGTGAGCTTTATAGTCTATGACACTGCTAAGGCTCATTAACAATCTTTCCTCACCTGAGTAGACTTCCACTGCCTGGAAAGAGGGAGGGGAAGGCCAAATGTAAGGTTGGAGTTTGGAGCAAATTGGGGTGGGTTGGCCAGTGCAGTCTCATTGATGGTCGTATGGGTTAAGGGATCTGAGTGAAGAAATTAATTCATGAGTTTATTTTTGTTTTACCCGCTTTTGAATTCTGGGTGTTCTAAATCATGGAGTCAACTGGAGATTATTTTTAATGCATAATTTCTATTTTGGAGAAGCTTCAGAAGTCAAGGGTAATTAGAGAAAATGTCTCATTCTTCAATTTGTTTACTGAGTTGTTGCATTCACTTTTGATTTTATGGATGGTATAGTTGTTCTTCCATTAACATTGTTGTAGTTATTGTGTATATTGTTTTCTTGGCTTTGTTGCTTCATGCTTTAACAGTCCTGTAAATCTCTCCATGCTTCTTTGTACTCATCAAATCCATAATTTCCTACAGCACAGTAATTTTTTAATTACTTTTAAGCATCACAATTTATTTAGCTATTTCCCAATCTATGAGCAAGAAGATATATTCATAACTATACAAGAGATAGAGGTAAATACAAAAAATAAAATAAATGACAGATTACATGAAATTGAAAAGATTTTGCATGGGCAAAATTAATTCACCTCAGATAAGTAGGGAAGTAATCAAATAGGGGGAAAAAATCTTTGTATCACATTTCTCTAAGAAAGGTTTGATATCTAAGGTATGTGGCAGCTAGGTGATGTAGTGAATATAGTGCTGGGCCTAGAATCAGGAAGACTTAGAAGACCTTTAGAATTGATTGTACAGCATCAGTGACATTGGCCCAGGACGGCCCAGCATGGTGAGGGGGCTGTACTCTATGGGGAAGGCAGAATAGAAGCAGCTCAAAGGAAACATGACATACAAAAGATTAGAGTACCCACACCAGGTGTTCACATGGACTATTTATGTACAACCACTAGTAGAGCATTCTGAGCTCATGTTAAGTTGACCAGCCACAGCTGGACACACTATATTTTGTTTCAAACATAGTGATGTCATTTTGGTCTTCTTCGATAACGAAGGGCAAGAACCAACCATCTGTAAAGGAAATGGCAAACCTCGCCAATATCTTGTCTAAGGAAATCCCAAAAGAAGTCATGAAGTGTTGAATACAATTGAAAAGTGGCTGAATAATAACATCCAAGGCTTGTAAACAATTTATATACACATATACTTAAATATATTTAAGTGCGCACTAATATATGATAAGCATTCCCTGAAATGCAGATGGTCAAAGAATAAGTTAATAGTTTTCAAAAGAATTGCAAAATATTTGCAATCACATAAAATAATATTCCAAGTTACTAATAATAAAAGGAATGCAAATCAAAATAAACATTGTTTTTACTTCATACTTTGAAAATTGTTAAAGTTGAGAAAATTGCAACAATTGATATTGGAATTATGTAGCATTACAGGCATGCTAATTCATTGTTGGTGTGATTGTGAAACTGAAACATTTGTAGCCTTTGAACCAGATTGCATTTCTAAGCTCATACCCCAAGAAAGTCAAAAGTCCATATCTACACCAAAATATTTGTAGCAGCATTTTTTTTGGTATATTATCAAAAAACTAGAAATGAAATAATCATAGATTAGGGAATGACTAAATAAATTGTGCTATATAAATGTGAATGGAATATTACTCTTCTGTAAGAAATAATATATATAATAAAATCAGAGAATAATGGAAATTCCTATATGAACAAATGCAAAATAACATAAGTAGAACCAAGAAAACAATATACACAATAGCTAATATAATATAAGAGAACAACCCCACAAAAAAATTAAAAGGATGTGTGACAAAATTATAAAGATCAAGCATGACTCAGATGAAGAGATATGAGAGAATACTCTCTTCTCTATCCCTTTGTAGATGTTGGAGATCCACAATATGGATACACATTATGTAACACACTACAAATATTTATGGAATCTTCCCAATATATTTGTTAGTTGTGTTGATTTTTCCCCTCTTCTTTGAAAGAAAACTATGTTTTCATAAATGGCTTTCTGGAAGAGGCAGAGGTAGGGATACTTGGTATAACTATGATGATGTAAAATAAAAGAAAACACCAATAAAATGTATTTTCATGTTATTTTATTTTTTCCAATTATATGCAAAGATAGTTTTCAATATTTATCTTTTTTTTAGCTTTTGAATTGAATATTTTTCTCCTCTCCTCCCTCCCCTCCCCCTCCTCTCCCCCATCCCCATGGCAATGAGCAATCTATATAGGTTGTACATGTACAATCATGTTTAAAATAATTCCATACTACTCATATTGTGAAAGAGGAATTAGAACAAAAGGGGAAAGACACCACGGAAGAAAAAAGAAAAAAGCATAAAAGAAGTTTAAAACAGTGAATATTGTCTACTTTGCCCTACATTCAGACTCCATAGTTTTTTCCTCTGGATGGGGATGATTTAAAAATGCATTTAAAAAAAGGAGCTTAATTGATAACATAGCTTATATAGTTAGATGAAAAGAAAATATAGAAGAAAAAAATCTCTACCAAATTGGTAGTATAGATGAATAGAATTAGTAGCAGCTAATATCACTGTAACAATAATATGCTGACAGTCATAATGTATAATATTTTTGGAATCTTATGGGAGATATTTGATTGGTTAAAAGTGGGAATCTCTGTGGGAACAGTGAACATCAAATCTAAGACTGGAAGCACATACTTTTATGGAAGAAGAGAATGGAAAAAACTCTTAAAATGAAAATTATTCTAAAAATCTCTCCCAAACTAATAAAAATCTAGCAAAAGAAAAAATCTTTAAACTTAGAACTCACAAAACTTAAAAAATTCCAAGGATGAGCTTCCAAATCCAACTTTGACAGGATTAGTGTTCCTCAGTACACCCAGGTGACTGACCTGAAGAAGGTATTCAGAGTGATTACCTGGTCAAGCCACCAGGTGGTGCTCTAGGTTTAAGCTGCTTTAGATCTGACTTAAGTTGTTGGGTTGGTTGTTCAGTGATGTCCAGTTCTGACCTCATGAATTGTAGCATGCCTAGTTTTTTTCTTGGCAAAGATAGCAGAGAATGATTTGCCATTTCCTTCTCCAATGGTTTAAGGCAAACAGAGGTTAAGTGACTTGTCCAGGGTCATTCAAATAATATCTGAGAGTGGATTTGAACTCAGGTCTCCCTGATTCCATAGGTTCATTTAATATCATAAATTGAGAACTGAAAGAGAGTTTAGAAGTCAGATAATCCCACCAACTCATTTAATCTATGAGAAAACATAAGGTGAGGTGGCCTAAGTCACATTACTAAGTAGAAGTAGGATTTGATTTTACTACTGACTCCAACTCAGGGTTCTGGAGGCCTTGAACCTTTTCACTTCTACTGTGAAGGTTTGCACAACACCTCAGGGAGCCACATACATAGCACCAAAAGAGTATGCTTAGGCCATTCTTATCTCTATTTGTCTTGTCTTGCTTCAGTCCAAGGAATATGAAAATTCCTGCTATAATTTGTAATTAGATTAGCTATTTCTCCCAGGACCACAGCCTATAATTTCTACAACTTCATATGACCTAAAAGATTATGTATTAATGTGTAAATTAAAGAACATTCATTAACAGAATCAAAATTGACACAATTCAGGGCTAATTTCCAGAGCAGTGAGGTAACTCCTGAACAGATTCTGAAATTTCAGGTCCTCTAGAATCTTTACTATTGTGACCCTGAGATTAGGAAATCAGCTTTAAACTGAAAATCAACTTTTTATTTTCAGTTTTAGGAGGACTAGGAATCTCAACTGCTATTACCCATCCTTCTACAAAAGTTGATTATCTGAAATACCCAACCACTATATTTGTGGAATGCTCACTAAAGATTTAGGTCTCAAAAGTTAAGTTTGAGGGGCAGCTAGACAGTGCAGTGATTGCCCTGGAGTCAGGAGGACCTAAGCTCAAATCTGGCCTCAGACACTTAATAATAACCTAACTGTGTGACCTTGGGCAAGTCATTAAACCCCACTGCCTTTCAACCCCCTCCCCCCCCAAAAGTTAAAGGTGAAGGAGAATCTTCTCTCATCATATTTGTTTCCCACTTCTTATTTGTACCTATGGTTACTGACTGCTACTCAGTGTATACAGGTGCTCTTCAGTGTTCTAATAGACATCTAGAAAAAGCTTTGCTGAATAACTACTTATGGGAAGGGAATCATGCATCATGCTGGTGCTTCCTACTGAAGGTCTTGTTTCTCAAATGTCTTCCCTTGGAATCTTTTCCATACTGCAGCATTGGAATGACTTTAGATGCTTTCTTTATATTAAATGTCCTAAGATTCCTCTTCAGACTTTTGCTTTAAATGTGAGGAAAGCATACTGGGAAAAAGTCCATAAAGAAGTTTAAAAAAGTGAACATTGTATGCTTTGCTCTGCATTCAGACTCTTTCTCTGGATGGGGATGACTTAAAAGTGCTTTAAAAAAAAGGAGCTTAATTGATAATATAGCTACATATAGTTGGATGATAGGAAAATGTAGAAGAAAACAATCTCAACCAAATTGATAATACAGTTGGGAAAAAAATTCCAGCCAAGTTCTGAATACATTTATATATAGTTGATTGAATTAAATTGAATTATCTGAAAGTTATTGAGGTTAAAAATAAACCATTGTTCAGGAAGATTGAGAGTCAGGCCCAAGTGGATTATCTGAAAGAATGGAGTATGATTTAAGTCATGATCTTAAATATTTAAGTATAATTTAAAGATAACCTGAAATTCACACACAGATGTAGCTTATACATTCACGTACACACACTCACATACGTGTATTTATGGATGGATGGATGTAATGGGTAGCTAGGTGGCATAGTGCTGGGTCTGGAGTCAGTAAAGACTCGTCATCTTGAATTCAAATATTCATACTAGCTGTGTGATCCTGGATAAGTCACTTAACCCTCAGTTTCTTCATTTCAAAAGAATTGGAGAAGGAAATTGCACATCACTTCAGTATCTCTGTAAGGAAAATCCCAGAAGAAGTCACAAAGAATTGAACGTGACTGAAAAATGACTGAAGAAAGAACAAAAAGAACAAGGAGAGGGGTGAGGGAAGGAGGGAAAGAGAAGGAGATGGAGAGATGGAGAGATGGAGAGAGAGAGAGAGAGAGAGAGAGAGAGAGAGAGAGAGAGAGAGAGAGAGAGAGAGAAAGGGAGAGTGAGAATATGGACTGGTTGTTCAATGAGGTTGTCTAACCAACTGCATATCTTAGTCTAGAATATACATCCTTTATAATTTGGTTTGGGGAATTTATTTAATTTCAATGCTTTATAATATTTAGGTCAAGTTATAATCAATATAATTACTAAGGAAGGGGATGAAAGGGAGGGGAAAGGAAAACAGAATAAGCATTTATTCATTACCTACTTTAAGCTAAGGACTTTATAAATATTCTTCATTTGATCCTCACAATAGCTCTGTGAAGTTGGTACAGCTGTTACCACTATTTTACAGTTGAGGAAACTGAGGCAGTCAGAGGTTATATTACTTGTCCAGGGTCATCCAGCTTGTAAGTGTCTGAAGCTGGTTTGTATTTAGATTTTAACTTTGGACCCAGTTTTCTGTCCAGCAATGTGTTCTGTTTTTGACTTTTGTTGCATTTGAGATGTCTCTGAGACATTCTATTTAAAATGTTCAGATATTTGGTGACAAAGTACAAATGCTCAGGGGAGAGACTGAGACTAGGCATAGATCTACAAAGAGATGGTAAGCCTAGAGAAGCTGAAAAGGCTACAAAGTGAGTTATGGAAAGAAGCAGCAGCAAAAAAGAGCCTTGGAAATATTTATACATAGTCATCAGGGTGGATTATGAATTTTGAAACATCAAAGATGCTGAAGACAGCTCTTAAGAAAAGGAGAGGAATCAGTAGAAAGTCGTGGCAAAAACAAAAAAAGATAGTTTTTAGAAGGAGAGTATGTTTGATGAGGAAACAAGTAGTACATAGATCAAGAGGGATAAAGACTAAAAAAAGACCATTAGATTTGGGAATTAAGAAGTCTTTGGTAATGTGGGGATCTTCGAAATTGTCCATTATGCAAGCGGAAAAACCCACTGAGATAGAGCTCTAAGTCAATGATACTTTATTAAAGAGTCCATAGACCTTTCTAATGAAATGGACCTCAGATCTTGCTCACAATCTGAGAAGCCCACTTCATCCAGGGTCTTAGTTCTGTAGTAATGATACCGAGACAATACAATGTGAAACAGACCAAAAACACAGTCTGATTGGTGGATGGACCTTGTTCTTAACCCTCCTGGAGGGTCTACATAAAATGGACTCCCATTGGTTGACAAATGGCCTAGTGAGCAGATCTTAATAGACCTTCCTTTTTTCCTTCAATTGATGTTTTATTTTTCCAATTACAGTTTATGAAAGTTTTTCAACCTTCATCCACATGTATAATTTCCTTCCAACCTCCCTTCCCACTTCTGTCCCCTCAGTGACAAACAGTCAGGTTGATATTGTACAAACACATTTGTGTTAAACACATTTATAGATTAGTCATTTTTGGTATGAGGAATTAGGATTAAGGGAAAGAAATATAGAAGAGAAATTTTTAAAAAAGTGAATGTAGTGTTCATTCAGATTTTGTAGGGTTTTGGTTTTTTTTTTTTGTTTTTCTTCCTCTGGATGGGGATAGTATTGTCTATAGTCAGTCTCCTAGGGTTATCCTAGCACTCTGCATTGCTGAGTGGAGCTGAATCCATTAAGGTTGATCAGCTCATAGTGTTGTTGTTAATATGTACAGTGTTCTCTTGGTTCTGCTCCCTTCCCTCAACATCAGTTCCTGTAAGTTATTCCATGCTTCTCTAGAGTCTGGTCATTCATGATTTTTTCCTAGAACAGCAGTATTTCATAACATTCATATATCATAACTTGTTTAGTCATTCCCCAATTGATGGGCATCCCCTCAGCTTGGCATATCTTTCTTAACCTTCCAGGAGGTCCTACCAAAGCTTATGAACTGGATCAGAGGGATGAGTGGATGTCAAAGCATCTAAATGGGCTGATAGACTGGTAGAAGAGCAGGTCCCTTTCCAGAAACCAGGGTCATTCCTTGGTCAAATGCTCATAGTCATCTTCCCACATTGGGCAATGGAGGGATCACAAGGGACAGAGGAGAAATAAAAATAGCTCGGGTCTTTCCAAATAATTGAATTACCTTGTCAAGTTGGCCTTGGTCCTTATAACAAGGGGGAAAAAAGGGGTGGGGATCCTCTAGTTAGCTTCCTTTGCTTAAGCAAATGAACTGCAATTCACAGCTCTAAGACTTACTATCAGAACTTATAAACACTATGATGACATCATATCAAAATGATTAATAGGGACTGAAATAAAATAGGAGTGCAATATATCATCTATCACAGTAATTTTGTTTTTTTTTAAATTTTAAATAAATTTTATTGATGCTCTTTGCATTAACATTGTAATTAATTTTGGAAGTAACTTTTCCTCTCTCTTTCTAAAAGTCCTAAAAACCCAAAACAAAGCAGAATAAAAAAGAATTTATTAACATAAGCTCATATCCTCCTCTCTCTACCAAGGAGAGGAAGGTGAAGTTTCTTATCTTCTTTCTGGAGTCAATACTGATCTTTATATCCCAGAGCAGTAAATTGTGATAATCATTATTTTTTCCTCAAATCACCATCTCCAGAACTGCTTAATTCTTTTAATGATCCCAACCTGCTATTCTCCAGGTTTGGAGCTATTCTTGATTCCCCTGTCTTTTTTCTTCTTATTTGGTGAATCAGCAGGACTTCTCTATCTTCTTTTGTAATGTTTCTCACCATCCACTGTTGCTACCCTAATTGGAATCTTTCTTGCAAATCACTGGTAACTTTGGAGAGAGCAGTTTCAGTTGAGTAACAAATTCAGATACAAGATAGCAAGGGATTGAGAATGAATGAGCTGAGCCATAGAACTGATGAATGTGGCTAGCCTTTACTTATTGATCACAGTCCCGTAATACAGAGCCCACTTTCTGAGAAACACGATCACTTGGTAATATGGAGACAAGGGATGGATATGGCAATAGAACGAAATTTTCTCATTGTACCCTTACAACTCTATGGTACCCAAGTCAAGGTTAGGTGTGGTTTGAAAAGTGAATAAGAAGAGGGCTTATAAAATTGCAGTGAGAGTGGATTGGAAGCTTGAAAAATTACAGTGAAGGGAGGTTGTTATTAGCCCTTCAGTCTTGCTTGATTTGAACATATTCAGAAGAGACATCTTGTTGGAAGAAATCCTTTTGCTCTGTTATAGGCACAGTAGGCACACTGATTCACAACTTATTATCACTTCATTTCAATCAGATGTGTCTGATTTAAACAAATATAGTCTGTTGTAGATGATGTTTGTCCTGGTTTCTTGAAGAAGACCAAAGACACCACAGAGGTGATGCCATGACAAGAAAGTGATTTGTATTTGGGTGAGGGGGTACTGTGCTAATCATCAACTTAGTTCCTCCAGAGCCATCTGGGTCCAGTGGCCAGATGTGAATTAGGATGGCCAGAATCAAACTCCTGTCCTCCTGACTGTAAGGTCAAGGATCTATCTACTCATTACAATGTCTGCTTGATCCCTTCTCTTACCCTTATTAAAGATTCCTTCATTGTGTATGTGTGTGTGTGTGTGTGTGTGTGTGTGTGTGTGTGTGTGTTTGTGTAGATTTGTCTTAAAGATTTTTATGAGTTGGAAACACAGGTATCTAGGTCTTAGTCATCTTTTGTTTTGTAATTATGAATTCCAGGATCTTTCTTTTTTTAACTTAAAAAAATTTTCTCTTTTAAAAATTATGAAACTAACACTCATTAAGAAAGAAATATTCTAAGATACAAATGGTAATAATCATTGAATGGGGTAGTGAGTAGGATTATTTAACCATTCTCTTTGTCCTTGACTCATTATCTGGATGTGTTTCCAGGTAATACCATTCTTGCTAATTATGGAAAAAGGATCAAAGGATATGTAAAACTACTCTTTTCAAATTATCTCTACTTTTAAAAATTCTTAATCCTCAGTCAGAGACAACACCCTCACAAAACCTCACTGCTGCATCTATTTATTTCTCCCTCTCCTCTATGGATGTTCTACCTCAATTGCTTCATTACTTAAGTGCATCATCACTTTCACTCTTTTACTTTATTTATTTATTTATTTTTAAAATTTATTTTTATTAAAGATATTATTTGAGTTTTACAATTCCCCCCCATCTTACTTCCCTACCCCCGCCCCACAGAAAGGAATCTGTCAGTCTTTACTTTGTTTCCATGTTGTACCTTGATCCAAATTGAGTGTGATGAGGGAGAAATCATATCCTTAAAGAAGAGACGAGAAGTCTAAGAGGTAACAAGATCAGACAATAAGATATCTGTTTTTTTCTAAATTAAAGGAAATAGTCCTTGAACTTGGTTCAAACTCCACAGCTTCTTATCTGGATACAGATGGCACTCTCCTTTGCAGACAGCCCAAAATTGTTGCACTGATGGAATGAGTGAGTCCTTCAAGGTTGAACATCACTCCCATGTTGCTGTTAGGGTATACAGTGTTTTTCTGGTTCTGCTCATCTCACTCAGCATCAGTTCATGCAAATCCCTCCAGGCTTCCCTGAAATCCTGTCCCTCCTGGTTTGTAATAGAACAATAGTGTTCCATGACATACATATATCACAGTTTGCTAAGCCATTCCCTTATTGAAGGACATTTACTGGATTTCCAATTCTTTGCCACCACAAACAGGGCTGCTATAAATATTTTTATACAAGGGATGTTTTTACCCTTTTTCATGATCTTTTCAGGGTATAGACTCAGTAGTGGTATTTCTGGGTCAAAGGGATGCATATTTTTGTTGCCCTTTGGGTGTAGTTCCAAATAGCTTTCCAGAAGGGTTGGATGAGTTCACAGCTCCACCAACAGTGTAATAGTGTCCCAGATTTCCCACATCCCTTTCAACAATGATCATTATCCTTTCTGGTCATATTGGCCAATCTGAGAGGTGTGAGGTGGTACCTCAGAGAAGCTTTAATTTGAATTTCTCTAATAATTAATGATTTAGAGCATTTTTTTCATTTGGCTATGGATTGCTTTGATCTCCTCATTTGTAAATTGCCTTTGCATATCCTTTGACCATTTGTCTATTGGGGAATGGCTTTTTGTTTTAAAAATATGACTCAGTTCTCTGTATATTTTAGAAATGAGTCCTTTGTCAGAATCATTAGTCAGAATCATTTACTACATTTTGTTTGATCTTGGTTACATTGGTTTTATCTGCGCAAAAGCTTTATAATTTAATGTAATTGAAATCATCTAATTGGTTTTTGGTGATGTTCTCCAACTCTTCCTTAGTCATAAACTGTTCCCCTTTCCATAGATCTGACAGGTAAACTAGTCCTTGATCTTCTAATTTGTTTATAGTATTTTTTTTTTATGTCTAAGTCCTGTAACCATTTGGATCTTATCTTGGTAAAGGGTGTGAGGTGTTGGTCTAATCTAAGTTTCTTCCATACTAAATTCCAATCATCCCAGCAGTTTTTATCAAAGAGGGAGTTTTTATCCCAATGGCTGGACTCTTTGGGTTTATCCAACAGCAGATTACCATAATCATCTCCTTCTTTTACACCTAGTCTATTCCACTGATCCACCACTCTGTTTCTTAGCCAATACCAAACAGTTTTGATGACTGATGCTTTATAATATAATTTTAGATCCGGTAGGGCTAAGCCACCTTCTTTTGCACTTTTTTTCATTAAGCTCCTGGCAATTCTTGACTTTTTATGTCTCCATATGAATTTACTTACAATTTTTTCTAACTCATCAAAGTAATTTCTTGGAATTTTGGTTGGTAGGGCACTGAACAGATAATTTAGTTTTTGTAGAATTGTCATTGTTATTATATTAGCTCTACCTATCCATGAGCAGCTGATATTTGCCTAATTATTTAAATCTGATTTAATTTGTGTGAGAAGTGTTTTATAATTGTTTTCAAAAAGATTCTGAGTCTGTCTTGGCAAATAGACTCCTAAATATTTTACACTGTCTGAAGTTACTTTGAATGGGATTTCTCTTTTTAGCTCTTCCTGCTGTATCTTGCTAGACATATATAGAAAAGTTGAGGACTTATGAGGGTTTATTTTATAACCTGCAACTTTGCTAAAATTGCTAATTATTTCCAGTAGTTTTTTGGATGATTTCTTGGGATTCTCTAGGTAGACCATCATGTCATCTGCAAAGAGTCAGAGTTTGTCTCTTCCTTCCCAATTCTAATTCCTTCAATTTCTTTTTCTTCTCTAATTGCTGATGCTAACATTTCTAATATGATATTGAATAGTAGTGGTGATAATGGGCACCCTTGTTTCACCCCTGATCTTACTGGGAATACCTCTAGCCTCTCCCCATTGTATATAATGCTTGTTGATGGTTTCAGAGAGATACTGCTAATTATTTTAAGGAACAGTCCATTTATTCCTACACTCTCTAGTGTTTTTAATAGGAATGGATGCTGTATTTTGTCAAAAGCTTTTTCAGCATCTATTGATATGATCATATGATTTCTGATAGGTTTGTTGTTGATATAATTGAATATACTAACAGTTTTCCTAATATTGAACCAACGCTGCATTCCTGGAATAAATCCTACTCAATCATAATGTATTATCCTAGTGATGACTTGTTGTAGTCATTTTGCTAAGATTTTATTTAAGATTTTTGCATCTATATTCATCAGGGAAATAGGTCTATAATTTTCTTTCTCTGTTTTAATTCTTCCTGGTTTAGGTAACAGCACCATATTGGTTTCATAGCAAGAGTTAGGCAGAGTTCCATCTTTCCCTATTTTTCCAAAGAGTTTATATAGAATTGGAACCAATTATTCCTTAAATGTTTGGTAGAATTCACTTGTGAATCCATCAGGCCCTGGAGATTTTTTATTAGGGAATTCAATGATGGCTTGTTGAATTTCTTTTTCTGAGATAGGGTTGTTTAGGTATTTAATCTCTTCTTCATTTAACCTGGGCAACTTATATTTTTGTAAATATTCATCCTTTTCACTTAGATTATCAGATTTATTGGCATAGAGTTGGGCAAAATAATTTTGAATTATTACTTTAATTTCCTCCTCATTGGTGGTGAGTTCACCTTTTTTCCTTTACAATACTAGCAATTTGGTTTTCTTCTTTCTTTTTTTTTTAATCAAACTGACCAGAGGTTTATCAATTTTATTGTTTTTTTATAATACCAACTTTGGGTTTTATTTATTAATTCAATAGTTTTTCACTTTTGATTTTATTAATTTCTCCTTTAATTTTTAGAATTTCTAATTTCGTATTTATTTGAGGATTTTTGATTTGTTCTTTCTCTAATTTTTTTAGTTGCATGTTTAGTTCATTGATTTCCTCTTTGTCCAATTTATTCATGTAACCATTTAGAGCTATAATATATTCCCTGAGAGTCACTTTGAATGAATTCCATAGGTTTTGGTATGTTGTTTTATTATTATCATTATCTGGGATAAAGTGGTTAATTCTTTCCATAATTTGTTTTTTGGTCTACTCATTTTTTAAAATGTGGTTATTCAGTTTCCAGTTCGTTCTGGGTCTATATCTCCTTGGCCCAGTATTGCATATGACTTTTATTGCTTTGTGATCTGAGAAAGATGTATTCACTATTTCTGCCTTTCTGTAGTTGATCATTAGGTTTTTATGTCCTAGTACATGGTCAATTTTTGTATAAGTTCCATGTACTGCAGAGAAAAAGGTATATTCTTTTCTATCCCCATTCAGTTTCCTCCATAAGTCTACCATATCTATCTTTTCTAATAATCTATTTACCTCCTTAACTTCTTTCTTGTTTATTTTATGATTTGATTTATCTAAATCTGAGAGTGGGAGGTTGAGGTCTCCCACTAGTAGAGTTTTGCTGTCTATGTCTTCCTGTAGTTCTTTCAGCTTCTCCTCTAAGAATTTGGGTGCTGTCCCACTGGGTGCATACATATTCAGTACTGAAATGACTTTATTGTCTATGGTACCTTTTAGGAGGATAAAGTTTCCTTCCCTATCTCTTTTAACACTATCTATTTTTGCTCCTGCTTTGTCTGAGAGGATTGCTACCACTGCTTTTTTCACTTCAGCTGAAGCAAAATATATTTTGCTCCAACCTTTTACCTTTACTCTATATGTATCTATCTGCTTCAGATGAATTTCTTGTAAGCAACATATTGTAGGATTGTGGTTTTTAATCCACTGTGCTATTATATGCTTACATTTTAAGGGAGAGTTCATCCCATTCACATTCAAAGTTATGATTACTAATTCTTTATTGCCCTCCTTGCTATCTTCCCTCTGTTTGTATTTTTCCCCTTTTCCCCCCATCCATAATCCCCAGTACTTTGTTTCTGAATACCACTCCCTTCAGTGTGTTTGCCCTCCTATATCTCACCCTCCCCTTTCTTTCCCCTTTCCCTTTTCCCTTCCCTTCCTTTTGTTATTTCCCCTTTTTCCCCCACTCCCCTTCCCTTTCTCCATTTGCCCGCCCCCTTCCCTTTTCCCCTTTTAATACTTGAAAGGTTAGATGTTTTACAAGTTAACTGAGAATGTGTAGGTTGACTTTAAGCCAAGCTTGATGAGAAGAAGATTCAGGTGTTTCTCATCTGCTCCCTTCTTCCCCTCTATTACCATAGGTTTTTTGTACCTCTTAGTGTAATGAGATTTACCTCATTCAATCCCCTCCCTCCTCCCTTCTCTTTCTTATCCCCCTTTTTAAGGAGGTAGTGTTTTTTAGATCATTCTATCAAAGTCATAGAAAATTCTGAGTGTCTATCCTTTCTAGTTCAGTATATTCTATCGAATCGAGTCAAAATTCCTGAGAGTTATTAGAGTCTTTCTCCCAAGTGGGGTTAAAGTCAGTTACATCTCTTTAGATAGCAGTCTCATGGATAGGTCATGGATGTCTATCATTTATGGCTAGGTGTATTCTCTCTGTTAGAGTTACAATTCTCAAGATTTATGAGAATCTTCCCCCCCCCCCCCATGCTGGGATACAGCCAGTTTCAACTTACTGGATAGCATTTTTTTTTTGCTTTTACCACCCCCCCCCCCTTCTTTTTAACCTTTTCATGTGTCTCTTGAACCTCCTGTTTGATGTCCAAATTTTCTGTTTAGCTCTGGTCTTTTCATCAGGAATTTTTGGAATTCTTCCATTTCATTAAATGTCCATCTTTTTCCCTGGAAGAGAATGCTCAGCTTTGTGGGAAAGTAGATTTGTCGCTGCATTCCAAGGTCCCTTGCTCTTTGAAACATCTCATTCCAGGCCCTTCAGTCCTTTAATGTTGATCCAGCCAGGTCCTGCGTGATCCTTACTGTGGTTCCTTGATATTTAAATTGTTTCTTTCTGGCTGCTTGCAGCATTTTCTCTTTTATCTGATAGTTCTGGAGTTTGGCCAAAACATTCCTTGGTGTTTTCATTTTAGGATTCTTTCTGGTGGGGATTGATGTACTCTTTCAATAACTACTTTGCCCTCTGATTCCATGATATCAAGGCATTTTTCCATCACTAGATCCTGTAATATTAAGTCCAGCCTTTTTTTTCTCTTCAATGTTTTCAGGAAGTCCTATAATTTTTAGGTTTCCCCTCCTTGATCTATTCTTGAGGTCAGTGGTTTTGTTGATGAGGTATTTTAGATTTGCTTCTATTTTTTCTATTTTTTGATTTTGTTTAACTGGCTCGTGTTGTCTCATGGGGTCATTAGTTTCTGTAGACTCCATTCTTTTTTTGGGCGGGAGGAGTTTTCTTCATTAACCTTTTGCAACTCCTTTTCCTATTGGTCAATTCTACTTTTGAAAGAGCTTTCCATTTGACCAACTGAGGTTTTGAGAGAATTATTTTCTTTTTGCATTTGCTCACTTGAGGATCTGAGGGAATTATTCTCATTTTGTATTTGTCCAATTGATGATCTGAGACATTTATTCTCCTTGTGTATTTGTCCAATTGTATTTTCTATGGTTTTATTTTCTTGTTGCAAGGTATTAATTGTCTCTCCCAAATTTGTAAGCTCCTTCCTTATTTCTTCAAGGAAGTCTTTTGGTGATGAAGACCAGATCATATTCTCTTCAGAGGTTCCAGGTCTCTCTGAGTTAGGGTCTTTCCCCTCCAGGAATTTTTCTGTGGATTCATTTTTCTGCTGACCCTTCTTCATTTTGCTAAGACCTTGAGTTGGGGAGGGGCTGGTTCCCAGGGGCTTGGGATGGCTAAAGACTTTACTCACTGAGTGCAGTTTCTCTGGCTGGCCAGTAGGAGGTGCTGGTTGCTTTCTCTGGGGTGTCTGTGACCTTGGCGAAGCCTTCTCCCTTTTCTTGAAGGGAGAGGTTGGAGCTATTGAATTCTTCTGTCTTCACTCAATGGTGGGCTTTACCCTGGCCTGAGGTCATTCCGCAGCTGTGCTGGTTCTTCTGCTCACACACCTGGGCCTGAGGCAGAAGTAGTTTGCGTTTGTTTGCTGTGGGAGGAGGTCTCAGTTGCAATGGGAACAGAGGAGCCCAGGGATGGTGTCCACAGCTCTCCTGCTCTGGAACTCTCCCCCCAGCCCTGTCCCCAAGCTCCCGTGGGACATCACCAACACCAGCGCCTTTGCTGCCCCGCCAACCCAAGCCCCTGGGGTCCAGCCCCACCAGTGATCCAGCAGGTCCGGCTCTGGGTCCCTCTAGACTCCTGGTTCCAATTCAGCTGCTAATCTGGCTGATCTGGGGCTGATCTGCCCTCTGGGCCCAGACTCACCCGCTGGAACTCGGCCAAAACTGCTGCCAGAGACAAATCCTGAGGTAGATCTTCTTTCTCCTGGCTTTTCTTTCTGGGTTTTGTGGGTCAGATTTCTTTTAAGAGGTTTGTTTCATGTGATAGATGGGGAAGAGATCAGGAGACTTTAGAACTGGGCCTGTCTTCTCTCTGCCATCTTGGCCGGAAGTCCCACTCTCACTTTTAAAAAAAAATTAAAAAATTAATTTTTTCCAATTCCATGAAAACATAGTTTTAAGTATTCATCCTTTTGCAAACTTTTGAGTTCCACATTTTTTTTTACCACCTTCCCTTCCCTTTTCCCCTCCCCAAGGCAGCAAACAGTCTGATTTGTTAGTACAGTATCTTTCAATTCCCCTCCTTCTTTACTGCTCCTCAGAGACTCTCTTCCTGGGTCCTGGCCTGACCCTTGTGACAACTCTGTCTTTTTATGCTACTTAACTGCACGCATCTCTGTCTAGCTTCCTTTTCTTTAGCTCCATGTATCTTCTTCAAGTTTCATCACATGACTTTTTAAGAAAAAAATATTTTTTAAAACTGCAAAAATCCATCTTCTTTCCTTCCCAATCTTTCCTCCTCCTCCCCATCCCTCACTTCCCCCCATACACACCCACTGAAAAAGGGAAAACCAAAACACCTGTTCAAAATATCAAAGAAAACAAAACTTTGTATTAACCATATCCAAAAAATAATATCTTATTCTGCATTGAGTCCTTTATCTATCTATTAGGAAGAAGGTAATATGTTTCATCCGGAGTTCTTTGGGAGGCATCTAGGTGGCACAGTGAATAGAGAACTGGCCTTGGACTCAGGAGGACCTGAGTTCAAACCCAGCTTCAAACACTTAATAATTGCCTAGCTGTGTGACCTTGGGCAAGACCTTCAGGACTTAACCAACAGAGGCCTGAGCTATGTACTCATCTAGTTGCTGTGTTGACTTTAGACAAACTTGTTGGGACGACTGCCATGTAGAGCTGTTTTCAGTGCAAGTTTACTGTTCCCAAGGATTGAGATATTTAGTGGAGAGTTTGCCCCCAAGCATTAAAGGAAATATTTGAAATTTCTGTACTTGTTATATCTTTGAAGGAAAAAACATACCTTTGTAAAAACTTTTATTAAAAAAGAAAAGTAACAAAAAGCAGCAAGAAAACAAAAATAAACCCCAATCAATATCCAAACTAACAACCAAAATCAACTTTTCAATCTATCCTGTGTTTTTATCTTGGGTCTTTTTTTTTTTTGAGGGACCCTTCCATAACTTGGGGGCATATTTCTTCTCAGGCTGTTACAGTCTCTCAATAGATGTGAAAGATCAAATTTATTATCTATACTGAAGCTCTTTCTTTCACCTCTTGCTCTGGGAATTGCAACTCAGCCAGCACTACCATTGCTTTGGAAACAGCAAATCACTTGACCATTTTATTTTGACATTCCTGAACAAAACTATATTTCCTGCTTACTACTCCTCTCTATGCATTTTCTCCTCCTATTAGAAAACTCCTTCAAATCAGGCATTGTCTTACTTATATTTGTTTTTCTAGCAATTTATACAGATTCTGACACATTGCATATAAAACAAATTTTACTCATTTATACATAGCCTGAATACTGATGGAGAACTTATAATAAAATAAAACAAAAGCTGAAATCCAGCAACTGCCTATTACCTTTAGGAACACATATCAAATGCTCTGTTTGTTGTTCATAAACCCTTCATAACCTAGTCCCCTTATACCTTTCCATTCTTTTTCTGCCTTACTTCCCAACAAGAACTCTTCAATTCAGTGACTCTAGCCTCCTGCCTCTTCCATGAATGAGACACTCTTCTCTCTGATTGGCCCCCATGCCTAGTATACGCTCCCTCATCTGCTTCAAATATTAATCATCCTGACTTAAGTTAAACCTCAGTTAAAATCTAACTTTCTACAACTAGCTTTCTCTAACCCCTCAATCCCAGTGCCTTCCCTTTTAAAAAAAAAGTTTTATTTAAAAAAATTTTTTTTAATGTTTTTGGGTTTTGTTAGGCAATGGGATTAAGTGACTTGCCTAAGGTCCTGTAGCTAGGTAATTATTGTCTGAAGCTGGATTTGAACTCAGGTCCTCCTGACTCCAGGGTCTGTACTCTATCTATTACAGTACTTAGCTGCCCCTCATCTTTCCTTTCTTTGGTAACTTGTTTTTCTGTGTTGACCTCTTCTAGACTGTAATTTCCTTGAGGTCAGTAACTATTTTTCTTTTTATTATTTTAAGAGAGTAAGCACTTGAGAAATGTTTATTTTATTGTATTGTACTGAGGATACAACTGAGATAGAAAAATCACTATTTGAGAGAAGGATTCTTAGGGGGTGTCAAGAGAAAGCTCCAAAACCCCGAGAATATAAGGGAAAGTAGTTAAAATTTGGTCCTTCACTGGAATTTGGGAACTGAGGAATAAGTGTTCATTTTTTCAGAGGTCATTATGAATTTTGTGAATATTGTGAATATTGTGGCTTATCATGTCCTTTAATTGGGGAAATTGGATGTTGCAGGGAATATACTGCCAGTTCTGGAGTCAGGAAGAATCATCTTTAAAATCTGGCCTCAGACATGAACTGTGTGTCCCTGGGTGAGTCTTAACTCTGTTTAAATTAGTTTTCTTATCTGTAAAATGAACTAAAGAAGATTACAACACCCCATTCCAGAATCTCTGCCAAGAAAACCCCAAAAAGGGATCAAAGAAAAGCAATAGATCAACAACTATGAAAATGTCCTTTAATTAGAAAGAAAGCAAATCATTTGCTTTCATTAAAGAACCAAATTGTCCTGCAGTCTATATCATCAGTCCTAAACAATGTGTGGAAGAAAATAAAAAATTGCTTGAGATAGAATACTATCTTTTGCAAAGAAACAGAATGATACTGTTGTAAAACATAACAAACCATTCAATTCTGTGTCAGGCAGAACAAATTTAAATCTTTCAAAGTGGAGAAGGATGATGGGGAGAGGATGCTCAAAGATAAGATGGAAATGGATTAAGCGACATGTGATTATTTAGTTGTCTAAAAATAACAAGGTAGAAAATATCTAAATACTTTTATTTTTCAGAATTTCTTTAAGCCATCAAAATTGAATGGTAGTTAATATAGATTTAGATTTTATTAAGTGCTTTCTTGACAACATTCTGGGAAAACAGGTAGTGCAAATACTGGAGAAGCAGGAAATTTCACAGTCATCTATCTCCATACCATGCTACTTTCACTCTTGTCATTATCCCAGTCTTCAGATAGTATCTGTGGTGTGGAAGAGGGGCTTCCTAGTCTGTGAGAGTGTAGCTATTTACCATCTCTAAAGTGTATTTCTTTTTTCCCAAGAATTAAAAAAAAATCAAAGTATAACACTATGAGTCTGTGGGAGTCCCTATAGAACTCTGGGAAGGGAGGAGGAAAATTATGCTAATATAAGCATAGATTGTCTTGTACTTTAGTTGTTTTTCTGTATTTCCTCTGGAGAAAAATAAAGGTTGTCTTCTATCTCTAAAGTTCAGTTACCTTGAGTGCTTGTATGGGACTGGGACCCTCTTTTCTATATTGATAGAGACCTAGACATTAGTTAATACAAACTCTTTTTGGAGATTTCATAGCATAAACTCTGATGTTATGATATTTCTTTTTTTCCCCTTAGGTTTTTTGCAAGATAGTGGGGTTAAGGGTCTTGCCCAAAGTCACACAGCTAGGTAATTATTGTCTGAGGTTGGATTTGAACTCAGGTCCTCTTGCTGCCAGAGCTGGTTCTATGCACTGCACCACCTACCTGTCGCTGTTATGAAATTTCTTGAGTCTACCTCCAAGAGTGAACCTGGACTCTGTAAGATGAGAATTGGGCATCCTAGACACAGATTACCATGGATTCACTGAATTCTGAAATATCTTGTTAGCATAACTAAAAGTTAGAAAACTAAAACATCAGATGCTTGGCTTTATAAACAAGTCAAGAATTTTCAAGACAAGTTTTTTTTCACCTGCCACAAGCACCTCCCAGTGTTCCTGACCACCAGACAGTTTTTCATGAAAGATGAATTAATTTTTGATTTCAGTGTTACTTGTTAACTTGTTTGATTTCAGTGTTACTAGGGGGATCAAGCTATGATAACATTAATTCTATTGTGTCCACAAGCTGTAGCAGCCAAAAGTCATTTCAATCTTACCATCTCAATATCACCTATATTTTCTTCCATTTTCCATCTCTAAAACCCTTTTAAAAATTGTCATTGTACAAAAGTGAATCTAGAAAACCCCATGAGCTTTTCCTAGCCTCAATGTTTATATAGAATAGATACCAAATTACATTACAACAGCCTTGAATAGGCTGCTGATCCAATGTAAAATGCTAAAATCTTTTTGGAAGCCTCATTTCAGTGAAGCGTGAATGCATACTTAATCTTACTGTAAACAACTTGAAAAGTCTATGGCCCAATGGACCAATTGTGCATTTTAAAATGTAGTTCTATAGTATATTGAATTCAATTCATATATCTTTCAGGTTTAAGTTTTCAGAAATCATTACTGAGAACATTTTGCATTTGTTTCCTTTGAGTCTCTTTGTCTCTTACTCTTTAATCATATTTCAAAATACATGTGAATATATGTTTATATGTAAAAATTACATCATCTTTTACATATCTCTGTTGCGTCTAAGAAAGGTAAAGATATGTCCCTAGTCTCCTGGTTCCCTCTTCCCCAGTGCCTACAGGATAAGCCTCCCATGAAGGACCTCAGAGGCTGCCTACAGGTGGGAGTTGGCAGGAAAGGTGCAGAAGGGGTCAATATATGGGGACTTGTTGAGGGTAGAATTTGGCAAAAAAGTTTTTGTCCATTCCTATTTAGTCCTGACTCCAAGGCCACATAGCTAGGTAATTATTAAGTGTCTGAGACCAGATTTGAACCCAGGTACTCCTGACTCCAGGGCCGGTGCTTTATTCACTGTGCCACCTAGCTGCCCCCTGACTCCATTCTTTAGCAGCATCTTCCTCTAGGTACTTGATGTATCTCATCACTTGGCTTCTTAAAGGATTCCTTTCTCCTTTCAGGTTCAAACTTCTGTTCACTTTTCCCCCTTACTGATTCATTCATTAAGCTGATTTGCATCTCATAAAGGGATTATTTGATCATGTCTCCATCTTTTTACAATTAGTTTATCACCTCTTTGTGGTTCTGCTTGTGATATTAGTCCCTGGGCTTTCAAGAACCAGACCTTTACACATACAAGTCAGAACCATAATTACAAAAGCAACCTACAATATTATTAAAAAGTGCTTTATCTGAAGTGACCCTTTAACTCTCAACTCTTAATTTTTTCCCCTAATTAAAAGAAGCTCTTGCTTTGCTGGAAGTTTTCTTCATATTATTATTAGACAAATAGGTGGTCTTGGAGACCAGAACACTGGCCTTGGAGTCAGGAGGATGGGAGTTTGAATCCAACTTCAGACACATATCATTTACTAGCTGTGTGACTTTGAACAAGTCACTTAACCTTGCTTGCCTTTCATCCAGGGCCATCTCCAGTCATACTGATTCATATCTAGCAACTGAACCCAAAAGGTTCTAGAGGAGAAAATAAGGCTGGTGACTTAGCACCCTCCCCCACCCCCTCAAATCCAATTCAAGTGCTTGTCATGCTCCCTGATGTCATGGTCTTCAAGAACAAAGGAGAAACATCATTATTACAATATTCATATTATTATTATGTTTTATAACAATTTTCTTTATTTTCTTAAAGTTTTTACATTTTATGATTTTTATTCATGTTGAAAAAATGACTAAAAAAGACCATGATTTGACACAAACAAAGGGAGAATATTTTGCATTTCAACTTTATTTTTCTCAATCCCAAATCAAGAGTTTTGAGTAGCCAAATGGGATTTTAAACATTTGATATTTCTTTGCTGCTTTTGAGCAACTCCTATTTTCATACTAGCAGTTCCAATTTCAATCTTATCACATGAGGATAAAAATCACAGATCCAAGTACATTTTAAAAATTTCCTCCCTAATAAATGGACACTACAGGAAATTTTTTTTGTGAATCTGTTTTGCTATCATGTACAGGTAAGGTAATGTAGGAGCTAAATGTCCACTAGATGCCACACTTCCTTTGCAGAGGAAAGCAGTTTGTGCTTTGAGAGGCAGCCAAGGATATGGTATCCACAAGCTGTCAAGAGGCCCCCAGGCTGCTTCTTCCTCCAATTCCAGACAAAACATTTCAGTCCCAAACCTTGGGTCCTATCAAGGTTTTGTTATATGAATATCTTCAAGAAGCTTTTCTAAATCTCCTATTGAAAGCCTTTCTTTGCTTTTGCATTAAAAGCAACTATTTGCTGACCTTTTAAAGTAGAAATTAAGGCTACAAAAATACCTCTTGGGACATGCACTGTTTTTGATTATAATCACCAAAAATACTTACCTCCTTCTTCAAAACTTTACCTCTTCTCAAGTAGCGATTATTTTTTAAGTGCCAGACACCATGCTAAACTTATTGATTTTATTTGTTTCTTATTCTTCTTTATCTGTATGGTCTATCCCACTTATTGACTTTTCTATTCATAAGTAGTAAGAAATAGTTTTTATAACTATTCTTTAGAGTATAATTTAAAACCTGGAAGAGGGCAGCTGGGTGATACAGTGAATAGAGTGCCTGGCCGGGAGTTAGGTAAATTCACCTTCCTCATCTGTAAAGTGAGATGGAGAAGGAAATGACATGCTACTCCAGTATTCTGGCCAAGAAAATCTGAACTAGGATCACAAAGAGTAGGACACAACTGAAAAATAACTGAATAGTTAGAAAAAAAACACATAAGGGTTATTCCATCTTATAGCTATTTATTATTTTAAAATTACTAATTTTAATATTTTAATTTATTAATTATTTTTAAATATTTATTTTGTGATTCAAAGATGAATAAAATGGATCTATGTTTAGCATGGTTATACATGTAGAACCTACACTACATTTCTTTCTGTCTGAGGGAGGGGTAAGAGAAAGAAGAGAAGAAAAATGTAAGAAAATGATTGTTAAAAACTATTGTTACATGTTGGAAAAATAAATCTAAAAAAATTTCTTTTGTTATTATAGACTATTGAATTTTGTTTTTATTTTGTCTAGTTAAAGTATCCTTTTGGTAGTTGAACTAGTATTGCCCTAAATTTGTAAAATGATTTTAGTAATATTTTTATATTATTGGCATGACCCAATCATGAACACTGCATATTTCTTCAGTTATTTAGCCATTTTTTTCATTTTTAGTCATTTAGTTATTTATTTTATTAAGATTATTTTGTGATTGTGTCTTTATAGTTAATTGTACCTTGAAAGAACAGCTCCCGGATATGTTACGCATTTTGTAGTCATTTTGAATGGGGTTTTCCTTTCTATTATTTCTTCCTAGATTTTGTTATTGTTATATGGAAATGCTATTGATTTTTTGTAAATTTATTTTTTATTTATTGCTTAATGGAATTTTTTAGGGTTTATGCATCAATATCATACTTCTCTAATAGAATGTTTTCCTAAGTTCAAAGTGAAAAGACAAAAGGAAAACCATGTTTTTATTTAGCATCCAACCTTTAAAAGATAGTGAATCTGGATGGCTGATGTTTATATCCCACTTTCCCATTACAAAATACTTTGCCAACTATATCTGCTTGTATTTGTATTCTCATCACAGTGCTTGCACTGTTATGCAGAGGAACCAGAAGATATGCACTTAATAAATGATTGTTGACTTGACTCATTTAATCCTAAATGACTTTATTTAGGAATAGGCAGTGCAAATGCCCAACATATATTGCAGTGAAGAAACCAAGGTTTAGGTAGGTAAGATCACCTATGTGACAAAGCTAGGCGCCTAGGCCAGGTTTTCTAGCATTAGTACACTGTTCTTTGCTACTCCACTGTGCCTTACAGATGTCATTGACTTAAGTAAGCATGGTAAGGAACAAGATTTACAAATGGTTGTGCTTTTCCTTTTAAAAAATCCCATAAATGTCTGTGCTATAGTTTACATTTAATTACTATTATGTAAATTCTTTATATTTTATTTTAATTTTATAGCTTTTTAAGAACTAATAGGCAGGTCTCTTAATTATCCTTCATTTAATTTTCTTATGTAGGGATTCTAAACATAGTCGGGATCATGGTAGAGTGAACAAAGAATGATAAGCCATTAAAATAAGAGTCCTATACTATGCTTTAATACATGCCCAGTTGAAGTACTGGGACTGTAAATATTTAGTTGTATTAAACGTATTCAATGCACCAATGAATTATTGAGCTAGAGTACACAGAGAATTGAAGACCAGTTATGTGGGATAGAAAAAGTGAATAGCAATATTATCTAGTAATCATCTGATAGTATAGTGCCATTAGTCTTTCTCTATATAGATTAATTTTTGCAAGAAGAAATTCTTATTTAAAAAATTATAGTTTTATTTTCCTATGCCTTACTCACTTGTAAAACCTGGAGAGGAATTGATTACAATCTCAAAAAAGCATAGGTAGTAAGTGTGCTTCCTCCCTTACTTAATCTGACAATGATCCAGCATAACTGAAGATCAGAAAAATTAGTGACTTAACTAGTTGTTCTGTGTAGCTTAGTTAATGTAATAAGTATGCTTAAAAACTGACAACTCTTTTTATTTTATTTTTTTTCTTTTTTCCTTTATTTTATTTTTTTTTTAAAACTGACAACTCTTAAGGACCAAAATGTAGCTTTAAATTAAATTTTAAATAGCGTCTTATACATTAGGTATAATGGTTCAGGTATACAATGGAATACTTTAGTTATGTTCAAAGGAATACTCATGTTGAGAGTGCAATAGCTTTTGTCAATGGCAAGATTACAGAACACCTATTTACTAGTTCTAGCCTTTCCCTTTCTTGCTAAGAAAAGCTAGAGGTGTTTTGGATGAAAACAGGTAACATGCAAAGTTGTGATGGAAAACACAAATTTAAAGAATAAAATTTTTTTCAGTTATCTATCTGGATCTGAACTTTGAAAGTTGAACTAGTCTTTGAGGCTAGAAGTTAAAACAGCTGAGAGACCCTACTTCCTCCTTTGGAATTCAGGGAGGAACGAGAAGATAACAGTGGAGGATCAGAATCAGGTAGTGGTAGCTCACCAGAGAAAACTGATCAGTGTTGGGCACCAGAAAATGACCCTAGCAGTGTGCAGCAGCAGAGAAAATGGTTTGTAATATAATGACATTACCAGTCAAAGAGATGACACTATGAGAAAGTAAGGAAGAAGCAGAGATGTGGTTCAATGAGTTGTCCTGAACATATACATTCTCATGTAGCATGTATTCTTTGTGTATTCTCTCTCCTACTGTTAAAGTGATAATCTATAAAAAAAAACTAGTCATGTTTATGTAATAAAATTTCCCTTTTTATTTTACTGTGCTGTTTAAATATCTTCTGCTTTAAATGAGAATGTCCTCAGTTTATTCTGGTAAAAGAAAAATGGATGGAGACCAATGACTGTGGTTTTGAATGGATTCTAATCATAAACATACTGTGAACCTGTTATAGCTTTCAGGGGTCTCACAAAAGAGGGATTCCTGAATTAAGAAATTAAGATACAAAGGAGTTTATGAATGGGAAAAGATTCTGAGGCAATGTTTACTGTATCATTCCAAAATAGGTGACCTATTAAGCTAATTCAATTAAATAGTATTGAATCATGGATGAATTTTACACTCAATATTATTAAGGACTATTGTTTATATTTTTATGGGTAATTTTATATATTTTGTTTATACATATATCAAATGGGAAACTTACAAAAAAATAAACAAAGAAAACCTAGCAAAAATTTATTCTCTTAGGGGCAGCTGGTGGTGCAGTGGATAGAGCATCAGCCCTGGAGTCAGGAGGACCTGAGTTCAAATTTGGCCTCAGACACTTAATATTTACCTAGCTGTGTGGCCTTGGGCAAGCCACCTAACCCCATTGCCTTGCAAAAAACTAAAAAAAAATTATTCTCTTTGACACTATAAAGAACATTTTCCAGAAACTTGGTTAATAATTTCTCTTGCCTTTTTAAACTGGGTCACACTCTTTTGGACTAAGACTGAAAGTAGCGGACCCCTGCGTCCATTTTGGGGTGGCTAGGTGGCACAGTGGATAGAGTACCGGCCCTGGAGTCAGGAGTACCTGAGTTCAAATCTGGCCTCAGACACATAATAATTACCTAGCTGTGTGGCCTTGGGCAAGTCACTTAACCCCATTAGCCTTGCAAAAACCTAAAAAATAAAGAGAGAATAATGAAAGTAGACTGGACCAATTTGTCTTAAGAGTATACACACACATACAAATACACACACCTGCACATACACACACATATGCATCCACACCTGCCCCCCCAAAATTTAGGGGGATATAATATTTTGTTTCTTTTTCTCACTACTCCTTATAGGTAGTTTAGTATTATTTGGTATATATTTACTAAAATGCTATCATTTATATTATCATTTATTTCTTTGTTGAGTCAAAGGTAAGTAGACTCCACCCAAACAGTAAACTTTCCATTTAGGTTTTCTGTCTATATCAGTTATTGCTGAAGCAACATTGGTCACATTGTTTTGTTACCATAATCTTCTTGTCAACAGAATTTATTGAGCACTATATTAGGTATTGTGGAGAGTTACAAAGGAAGTCCTCTGTATAGGTCCTTCCCTCAAAGATTGTCTATTATAAAGTGAAAAATCAGATAAGCAAAATGAGTATCGTGTATTTAGTAGATGTTCATTGAACATTTCATCCTTTAATATTATGGACAATTAAGGATGTCTTTTAGAGGAGCAGGTAGGTGAGATGTGGAGCACCAATCTTCTAGCCAGTAAGACTTGAGTTCAAATGTGGACTCAGACATGTATTACCAATGGGAACCTCCCCCCCCTTCCACCTTAGTTGACTGCATTTTATTTAAATCTGTACCTTTCTATAATTTTGGAAATAATCTTCCAGTAGCTAAGAAAGTTATAAGAGATAAAAATGATTGAAATATCTCCCTGTTTCTTTAGTTAAAAAACAAACAGGAAAAAAGGTCGTTTCCTATTTAATGTCCTGACAAGAAAAAAGGGAGATGAATGAGACCACTTCTCAAGATTTCTTCAAGCTCCATTTATGATAACTGTACTCCTTAATATGATAATTGAATAATGATAAAAAATTTTAAAGGGATTAATACTAAGATCTATTGATTTAGTAGTTTTGGTGATGTTCTGTCAAGATATATTACTGGGACTAAAGAAGTTTCACAGAGGATAAAAGGAGTTGGTAAATGCTGCAAGCAGAAGACTCTTTAATTTGTTATGTTTAGAGGAAAGCATTCAAGTGACTAAAATGGAATCATTCTAGAGAGTGGGATGCAGGGATAATATTGAGTTCCTATATTTGGGTTGGAGCTGACATTTTCAGACTAAGGCAGCCTACCATCTCCTGTACCCTGGAATCAGAACTGACTTATCTGAAAAGAAAGGGAAGGATATAACCTGGATATTACCAGGAAGTCTTTGCTGCAATAGTCTTTAAGTCAGTTGGCTAGGGTGGAGCCAAGATGACTGCATGAAGGCAGGAATTCCTGGGGACTCATTCCCCCCAAAACTCTAAAAGCCATCAAATTATAACTCTAGTCAAAATTTAGAGGGGCAGAACCCACAAAAAGACTGAGTGACACAATTTCCCAGTCCCAGACAGCTTAGAAGCTCCACAGGAAAGGTCTGTTCCACCAGGACCAAGGGTTGGAAAAAGCTGCAGCCACAGCTGCAACCACAGCCGCAGCCACAGTGGTGCAGCACAACTGGGTCGGGTGCCTGGGTCCATGGCACGGGGGAAGTTTCTAGACTTCTTGGTCCAGGGATCATCAGGGACAGTTGGAAGGGGTGGTGAGAGAACTCTGCCATACCAGACTGAGTGCAGAGCAGCTCCGGCCTCACAGCAGCCCTGTGGATTCAGCACAGCCACCCAGCGTGCCCAGAACTCTCAGTCCATAGATGGTAAGGGGTCAGGGGAGATTGCAGAGTTCTCTCTGCTCTCCCTGGGGCAGGACTCAACTGTTGGCCCACATTCAGATGCAGGTTGCAGTCTGAGTCCACACAACACTATCATAGCCAAGCAGGAACTCTCCTCCCAGCTTAAGGGCAGAGGGGAGGACCTGAACACAGGTCCTCAGGTCCTTTCATAAGACCTTGGAGGGATTAGGGTCCCTTTGGGATGTTCCAATAACCCCCCAAAGCCTTGGAAGTGCAGTAAATCAGTCATAGGCTGTGGAAATGAGCAAACAACAGAAAAAGAAGAATCTGACCATAGAAAATTACTTTGGTCCCATGGAGGATCAAAATACATATTCAGATGATGACAGAATCAAAGCTTCTGTATCTAAAATCTCCAAGAGAAATAGAAAATGGACTCAGGCAATGGGTGAGCTCAAAAAAAAAGACTTTGAAAAGCAATTAAGGGAGGTAGAGGAAAAATTGGGAGGAGAAATGAGAGTGATGCAGATAAATCATGAAAACCAAGTCAGCAACTTGGTGAAAGAAATACAAAGAAATACTGAAGAAAATAACATATTAAAAACAATTTTAGGCCAAATGGAAAAAGTAACACAAAAAAGCAAATGAGGAGAGGAATGCCTCAAAAAAGCAGAAGTGGCCAGCTGGAAAAGGAAATAAAAAAGCTCTCTGAAGAAAATAACTCCTTCAAATGCAGAATGAAACTAAAGGAAACTGATGACTTTGAGAGAACTCAGGAAGAAATAGAGTTGTACTAAAAAAAACCCAAATTAGAAGAAAATGTGAAATATTTCATTGGAAAAACAACTGACCTTGAAAACAGATCCAGAAGAGATAATTTAAAAAATTATTCAGCTACCTGGAAGTCATGACCAAGAAAAGAGCCTAGATTTCATTTTCCAAGAAATAATACAACAAAATTGCCCTGAGATCCTAGAAGCAGAAGATAAAATAGAAATTGAGGGAATTCATCATTTACCTTCTGAAAGATATCCCAAAAGAAAAATTTCCAGGAATATTATAGCCAAATTCCCAAACTGCCAAGTCAAAGAGAAAAAACTAAAAGTTGCCAGAAACAAACAATGCAACTACTGTGATTCCATAGTCAGGATTATACATGATCTGGCAGCATCTACATTAAGGGCTCCTAGGGCTTGAAATGTGATATTCCAGAAGGCAAAAGATCTTGGTTTACAACTGAGAATCAACTACCCAGAAAAACTGAACATTATCTTTCAGGGGAAAAGATGAACTTTCAATGAAACAGGGGACTTTCAAACTTTTTTTATTGAAACAATCAGAGCTGAACAGAAAATTTGATCTTCAAGTACAGGACTCAGGTGAACCATAGAGAAGATGGACAAGAAGGACTAACTATGAGGAACTTAATAATGTTGAACTGTTTCTATTCTTGCATGGGAAGAAGATAATGATAATTCATTTGGACTTTCTCATTTATAAGAGTAGTTAGAAGGAGCATATATAGACAAGGCACAGAAAGGAACTGAGTATAATGGTATAATATAGTAAAAAGATGGAGTCAAAGGGTGATAAAGGAAAGTACTGAGAGCAAGAGAAAGGAGTGGAATAAGGGGCTAAGATATTTCACACAAAAGTTTCAAGAAAAAAGCTTTTAAATGGAGTGGAAAGGGGGAACAGGTGAGGGGGAAATGAGTGAATCTTCATTCTCATCAGAAATGGATCAATGAAGAAATAGCATATGCATTCAATAGAGTACAGAAATCTATCTTTCCCTAGAGAAAAATGAGAGGAAAGGGATGGGATAAGGGGGAACTGAGGGGGAGGGAAGTGGGGGAGTAGAAGAGAGGGAAGAGTGTAGGAGAGGATACTCAGATATAACATACTTCTGAACAGGGACAGGATGAAAGGAGAGAAAGAGAATGGAATAAATGAGAATGAGGAAGAATAGAGTGGATGGAAATACAGCTAGTGATAGTAACTGTGGGGAAAAATATTGAAGCAACTTCTCCGGTGGCTATGATGGGGAAGGCAACTCATCCCAAAGACAGAGCCATTGGAATCTGAACACAGACTGAAGTACACTTTTTTCCTCTCTCAGTATTCTTGAGGTTTCTTATCTTTTTTTTGGGGGGGGGAAGGAGGGTTTTTTAATTACTCTCACAACAAGATTATTGTAATAATATAAAGTAAACAAACAAAAAATCATTGACTAGCTTAAGAATGCCAAGTGCTCACCTGGGCACTCAAAATAAAGGACTTTATTGTAAAAAAATAGTCTTTAGGACATGGATGGAAGAACAAGTCTACCATGGTCTTATACAAGACTGTGTCTTAGATTTGATGCATGGTTACTTCAAGATCTTTCTGGGACTCTTGGGCCAAACAGGTCAGGCATTTGAGGGGACTGATCAGTTCTCTTGATCAGAGCTACATATTTATTTTGTAATGGGGGAAGAGTTCTGCTCAACTTTGATTGGCTTCCCATTTCTGAAACCATATCAGCTAAAGGGAGAGAATGCTAGGAAGGAGTAGGGAGAATAGTTATGAAAGAGAAAGACTAGGTCAGAAAAGTAAGAGTTTTTTCTGGAGTACAACATAGCCTAAGCAGTCTATTGGAAGATAATTGAATTTTGGTTGATAAGAAACCAAAGGTCTACTTTTGATTACCATAGAAAATCTCCCTGTATGTCATTCAACCTTTTCTGCCTTTACTTATTATGAATATGTAAAGTTACCCTGGACTATATTTTACAACTCGTTAGACTTGAAAATAGAAGGATGTTTGCTTAGCTAAATTATAAGGCCTATTTCATCTTTAACATTCTATGACTATTCTAATATATGGTTTTATCTTTAGATATGGAATAGGGTTTAGGAATCATCTGGTTTTAGAGGCACAAATGTTCAGGTTAATAAATTCAGATTAGAGTTTTTCAAATTCCATGACTACTCTAATGTATGATTTTATCTTTAGATATGGAATAGAGTTTAGGGATCATCTGATTATAGTGGCATAAATGTTAAAGTAAATGAATTTAGAGCAGTTTTTTCAAATTGTAAGATGAGAGAACATCTGTGGGAGCATGAGCAGCAGTCAAAATTATTCTTATGTCTTAGCTATTGTTATTGTTGAAACAATGCTTGTGGATTAATAGCTTTGAATGGCTCCACTTGCAAATGATATAATGGTAAGAATGGCCCATATGTCTTGAAGAGCCTTTAAATCAAACAAATCAGTATAACCCTACCATGAAGTGCATTAAAAACCCATGGGAGTATGCAGGGAACCTCTCTGTTGCCTGGAGGGTTTACCCAGAATTCCCAAAATGTTTCAGGTCTTATCCCCAACTTTTGAAAAGGAAGTTGCAGGAAGAATAAATAGGATTTCAAGAAGCTATCTGTGATAGCTGTAGGAGAGGTCATATTTGACTAAAAGTGAACTTGAAATGGATCTTTCTAGAGGACTATTTGTTCAAGATTAGGACTAAGGAGCTGAAGCAGTCTAATAGAAACAGTCATAAGCAAATTTCTAAGCTGACAAAAGGGGCAGTTCTTGGATCTGATAATATATAAAACTCAACTCTACTTCCTTACTCTTCCTTTGGGTGTGGAAGAGGGGGCTTCATCATTTACTGCTTGACTGTTTACTTCCTGCTTTCCTTGTCCTAGACTTTTTGAATGGAAACAATCATTTATTAAATTCTTACTCTATTCTGGATAAAGTGCTAAATATTGGTGACGCAATGACAAGTACAAAATGGTCTCACCTCCACAGGAGTTTACATTCTTTTTTATTTTTAGGTTTTGTTTTTTGTTTTGCAAGGCAATGGGGTTAAGTGGCTTGTCCAAGGCCACACAGCTAGGTAATTATTAAGTGTCAGAGGCTTGATTTAAACTCAGGTACTCCTGACTCTAGGGCCAGTGCTCTAGCCACTGCACCACCTAGCTGCCCCTAAGGAGTTTATATTCTAATGCTGAAAAACACCTTGAATAACAAGAATCACCAAGAGAGGGAGAGGGCTGACATTATTTCTAGTATGTTTTTTTTAAAAGCAATTTTATTTATCTATTTTTAGATATATATTTTTTAATTTTAGAAAGGTTTTTAAAATTTATTTTGAGCTTTACAATCCCCCCCCAAACTTTCTTCCCTTCCCCCACCTCCCACAGAAGTCACTTTGCTTGTCTTTTCATCATTTCCATTGCATGGATTAATCTAAGTTATATGTGATGAGCGAGAAATCATATCCTTAAGGAAGAAACATATAGTATGAGATAAAGCAGAATTACATAATAAGACAACATTTTTAAAAATTAAAGGTAATAGTCCTTGGTCTTTGTTCAGACTCCACAATGCCATCATACAGATGGCATTTTCCATCACAGACATTCCAAAATTGTGCCTGATTGTTGCTCTGTTGCTGTGAACAAGTCCATCGAGGTTGATCATCGCCCCCATGTTGCTGTTAGGGTGTACAGGGTTTTTCTGGTTCTGCTCATCTCACTCAGCATCAGTTCATGCAAATCCCTCCAGGCTTCCCTGAATTCCCATCCCTCCTGGGTTCTAATCGAACAATAATGTTTCATCACATACATATACCTCAGTTTGTTAAGCCATTCCCCAGTTGATGGACATTCCTTCAGTTTCCATTTTGCAGAAGTTCTCAAACCAATAAAACAAGTTCTCAAGAGCAATAAAAATACTTTTAGAGAATTCTAGTCAAGGGTTGAAAGAATTATCTGCCCCTAGTGGAAGCCTTTCACAATTACATAATTTATTCCTTTCTCTGAAGCAAACAAATAGATTTTAACTTGGTCACTAAGGTATTCCCTAGTGGTGGCAAAGGAAATGAAAATCTTCCTATTTTGCACTGTTAGTGGATGGAATAAACAATGTCCTTAAAATTTTTCATTTGATCACATACTGCATGATATATTGTTAAAACTGATGATGGGGAAGATTTGTTGCACTGAAAACCTAATTGGAGCAACATACTTTTAGTATACTTTCTTTTCATTGATTTGATTTTTGGTTTTTTGTAATTGGTTAATTTGCATCTTTTTGGGAAGTTATTGATTTTGCTGGTGCAAGTTATCTATACTAAATTTCCTCAGTAAATTTGAATCACAAACCTTAATCTAAATGACACAAAAAATAACTCTAGAATTGCAATGTAATCTGTGGTAAAAACAACCATAGAGTTACATGTGTTATGTTTTCAAATCAATATTGCTTCCTAGCTCTGGGATCTTGGGCAAGTCATTTACTTCTTAGGATCTTATTTTCTCTATCAAGGGAGATTATCATCCTCCTAGTTGACTTCCTAGTATTGCTCTGTTGAAATGAGATGAAAGATGCAAAAGCATGTGTGACCTTAAAAACCTATACAGACATGAGATTATAAGAAAAGAATGAGGCTGCTCTATGTATTTTTTCAGATAAAAAATATTATTATCTTCTTGGAAATCTGACACTGGAACTTAGAATTTGAATTAATGATCTAAGTTGAGCCACTTCATAGAAGAGATAGACAGAAGACAATGTAACATACTTTATTTCAGGAACTTTCCCCCATATTGGTACATACTCTTTCCTCATTTCCATCTTTTCTCCACTAAGGACCAGCCCATTTTTCTTATTTTTCCAATTTCTTTCCTCAAGCTAAATTATAAAACTTTTTTTTTTAGTTTTTTCAAGTTAGTGGGGTTAAGTGGCTTGCCCAAGGCCACACAGCTAGGTAATTATTAAGTGTCTGAGGCTGGATTTGAACTCAGGTCATCCTGCCTCCAGGACCGGTGCTCTATCCACTGTGCTACCTAGCCACCCCTCTTATAAAACTTTTGTCTTGATTTCTCTTTGACTCTCAGTCACATTCTGCCAAGTGACATATCAATTTTTGTATGTATGTGATTATACCAGTGGTTTCCTGTCTGGGTTTCTCTGACTTTCACACACAACTTCCTTTCCTTATTCAAACTCATTGGGTCTTCCCTGATGCAACTTCTTGTTTTGGGAGGGGATAAAAGGTCCCTGTTGAGTGTAGTTGGTAACATTCGGACTGGGAGGTACCTGAGACAATGCAAATCTCTATATCCCAATGACTTGCTGGATCAGACTTGTTTCCATGAGGTGGGACACATTCAGAGAAGCTAAGTGTCACAGTATCCTTGCATATTCTTGCTATGTCAGGGCAAGTAAATCTCCTCTTTTATGAAATATTTAGTAACTTGCAAGTGTTTCGTTTCATCCCTACACATCAAACCTGAACTGAGAAGAAGACTGGCTCTAGGATCATGACTGTATCAAATATTTTTTTAAAATTTTTTTATTTTTATTAAAGTTATTATTTGAGTTTTACAATTTTCCCCCAATCTTGCTTCCCTCCCCCACCCCCACCCCACAGATAACACTCTATCAGTCTTTACTTTGTTTCCATGTTGTACCTTGATCCAAATTGGGTGTGATGAGAGAGAAATCATATTCTTAAAGAGAACAGAATTCTCAGAGGTAACAAGATCAGACAATAAGATATGTTTTTTTTTCCCAAATTAAAGGGAATAGTCCTTGTACTTTGTTCAAACTCCACAGCTCCTTATCTGGATACAGATGGCACTCTCCTTTGCAGACAGCCCCAAATTGTTCCCGATTGTTGCACTGATGGAATGAGCAAGTCCTTCAAGGTTGAACATCACTCCCATGTTGCTGTTAGGGTATACAGTGTTTTTCTGGTTCTGCTCATCTCACTCAGCATCAGTTCATGCAAATCCCTCCAGGCTTCCCTGAAATCCCATCCCTCCTGGTTTCTAATAGAACAATAGTGTTCCATGACATACATATACCACAGTTTGCTAAGCCATTCCCTTACTGAAGGACATTTACTTGATTTCCAATTCTTTGCCACCACAAACAGGGCTGCTATAAATATTTTTATACAAGGGATGTTTTTACCCTTTTTTCATGATCTTTTCAGGGTATAGACTCAGTAGTGGTATTTCTGGGTCAAAGGGATGCACATTTTTGTTGCCCTTTGGGCGTAGTTCCAAATAGCTCTCCAGAAGGGATGGATGAGTTCACAGCTCCACCAACAGTGTAATAGTGTCCCAGATTTCCCACATCCCTTCCAACAATGATCATTGTCCTTCCTGGTCATACTGGCCAATCTGAGAGGTGTGAGGTGGTACCTCAGAGAAGCTTTAATTTGCATTTCTCTAATAATTAATGATTTAGAGCATTTTTTTTTTCATTTGGCTATGGATTGCTTTGATCTCCTCATTTGTAAATTGCCTTTGCATATCCTTTGACCATTTGTCAATTGGGGAATGGCTTTTTGTTTTAAAAATATGACTCAGTTCTCTGTATATTTTAGAAATGAGTCCTTTGTTAGAATCATTAATTGTGAAGATTGTTTCCCAATTTACTACTTTTCTTTTGATCTTGATTACATTGGTTTTATCTGTGCAAAAGCTTTTTAATTTAATGTAATTGAAATCATCTCATTGGTTTTTAGTGATGTTCTCCAGCTCTTCCTTAGTCATAAACTGTTCCCCTTTCCATAGATCTGACAGGTAAACTAGTCCTTGATCTTCTAATTTGCTTATAGTATTGTTTTTTATGTCTATGTCCTGTAACCATTTGGATCTTATCTTGGTAAAGGGTGTGAGGTGTTGGTCCAATCTAAGTTTCTTCCACACTGACTTCCATTTATCCCAGCAGTTTTTATCAAAGACGGAGTTTTTATCCCAGTGGCCTGACTCTTTGGGTTTATCAAACAGCAGATCACTATAATCCTCTCCTGCTTTTATACCTAGTCTATTCCACTGGTCCACCACTCTATTTCTTAGCCAATACCAAACAGTTTTGATGACTGATGCTTTATAATATAATTTTAGATTGGATAGTGCTAAGCCACCTTCATTTGCATTTTTTTCATTAAGCTCCTGGCAATTCTTGACTTTTTATTTCTCCATATGAATTTACTTACAATTTTTTCTAGCTCATTAAAGTAATTTTTTGGAATTTTGATTGGTAGGGCACTAAACAGGTAGTTTAGTTTTGGTAGAATTAGTTGTCATTTTTATTATATTAGCTCTACCTATCCATGAGCAGTTGATATTTGCCCAGTTTGTATCGAATATTTTGATTGGATTGTCAGTTCTTCAAGAATATGAATGTACCATTTCAATATTTATATTCCCCAAACACAACATAATGTTTTATGTGAATATGTTTTAAATAAATACTTAGTAATATGAATTGTGCTGACCAAAATTTTTTTTGCCTGCCAAAAGAGGTGAAATTTCCAACCTTAGAATCACTGCTATGAGTTCTGGCACTGAACTAATATTGGAGGCTATTAATAAATTTTATTTATTTCAAAATTTTGCCCAGAGAAACTTAGCTTGGACATTTTCTGACCCTATTTGAGCTTCTTCAGCAAAGATATTTTGCAAAGCAGTTTCCCATCTTGTCTGTCACTTGGAAATGAAAGATGATCTGTTATTAGACAATGTAATCATGAGTGATAATCAACTGAAGATTCTTACTGGGTTGGAATATTAATCTCTTAAACTTAGTCTTGTAGATATGACACATGAAAAGCCTGAGCCATACCAAACATGGGGAAATAACCAAAAGTAGAGTCATTCAGTGAAAGTGATTTTCAAAATAATATTATTTTGCTTAGGGAAATAAAAATGGGTGAACAAACTTGTTCTGAGACCTTTTGATACATTTGACTTTAATCTTAACACTTGAACACATTTTTTGCTCTACCAACTCTGTAGGGTAGACGGGAGTAGTGACTCAGTTCATTTCAACAAACATTTACAATTCCCTTCTATTTTTTTGGTCATTAAAGATACAAAAAAGCAAATAATAAGTAGTTTACAATCTACTATTGGAGTTCAGATATTTGCCTAGATAACTGCATGCTAGGACACTATGGGAAGTTCTTGCTATTCATATCTACTTCCCATTTGGAAACGTATTTAGGTAAATAGCAGTGATTTATGAAATCCTGCCATTTGGACTCTTTTGGGAACATGCCTTAGAACAAGTTCTCTTGATGGGTTCTTTTCATTCACCTGTTATGCCAGTATCTATATTAGAAATACAAGTAGGGTGCCCAGTGCCCACATATACTCACTAGGAACTACATTGCTCTTTGCAGGGTGGAAAACTGACTCAAAAACTTTACGAGCTTTTTCAATAGAAGGGAGTCTAAATCATAAAGCAAAGAGAAGTAACTCTTCACCTAGGCATGACTTTCTGACTGTAACAAAATATTTGGGATATTGTCTTCATTAGGGGGAATACAATCAAATTAGACTGTTTATCTGAAACTCTTATACTTAAAGTAATTCATCATTTTTCTTTCTGGATGCATAGAATTTGTATCTGTGAAGAGCTTCCTAGTCTTTTCCTCCTTTATTGTTAGGATTAGGGTTTTTTGTTTCTTCTTGCTATTATTATTATTATTATTGGTTAGAGTTAGGGATATCAGGGTGACTAAGTGGCACAGTGGATAGAATTCTGGCCTTTGACCCTGGAGGATGGGAGTTTGAATCTGGTCTCAGACACTTGATACTTACTAGTTGTGTGACCTTGGGCAAGTCATTTAACCCTGATTGCCTCACATCCAGGGTCATCTTCAGTCATCCTGATTCATATCTGGCCGCTGGACCCAGATGACTCTGGAGGAGAAAGTGAGACTGGTGATTTAGCACAACACCACTTCACTCATGTCCCTGATGCTATGGTCCTTCTTGAGAATGAAGGACAGGGGCAGCTAGGTGGTGCAATGGATAGAGCACTGGCCCTGGAATCAGGAGTACCTGGGTTCAAATCCGGCCTCAGACACTTAAAAATTACCTAGCTGTGTGGCCTTGGGCAAGTCACTTAACCCCATTTGCCTTGCAAAAACCTAAAAAAAAAAGAGAATGAAGGACAAAAATCATTATTGGGGTTAGGCTTATTCTTAAGTTTAGAAGAGAAGAAGGATACTTACAGTATCCCCTTCTCCTTTCCCCCCAACTAATATATTTTTATGAGGAAACTCAGAGCTCTGTGGCATATTCATTATAGTGATCTATCTGGGGAATAGTGGAGGCATCATCAGTCATCTTGATTTTTGTCTTGCCACTGGACTTTGATGCCCTGGAGGAGAGAGTGAAGTTGATTTTGTACAACTCTGCCTCACTTAAATTCAATTCACTCGCAAGGCAAGGTATCACCCTCATGATATTATTAGTCCTCTTTGAGAATAATGTTGGAATAACAATCTACTATCCACTCAAAATACTGGCAGTTGTCTATAGATTATTTGATACTTGGTTTATAATTTTCCTCTTATCTTTAACTCTTGCCCTCATTCAAGGAGACTTCAACTTACGTATTAATTCTCCCTCAAAAACTCCAATCTCTCATTTCCTAAATCAATTCACCTCACATGGTGATTCACCCCACCTAAACCACACACAAAGATGATCATACTTTTGATCTTGCCATCACCCACAAAAGCACTGCTTTCCTGTTCTGAGATCCCCTTATTCAACTTTTATCTATTGGTTTTTCACCTTTTTCTCTGCCTTTCTTCCTTTTTATCTGCACCATGAACCCTCAGTTCTCTCCCAGGTCATCTCCCTTATACTAGTCACTCTCTCATCTTCTTTCTATCTTGATTTCTTTTTTTTGTTTGTTTTTTTGCAAGGCAAGTGGGGTTGCCCAAGGCCACACAGCTAAGTCATTATTAAGTGTCTGAGACCAGATTTGAACCCAGGTACTCCTGACTCCAGGGCCAGTGCTTTATGCACTATGCCACCTAGCCGCCCCCTATCTTGATTTCTTTTTTTTCTTTTTTTTAATTCTTGAAATTCCTTGTTTTATTATATTTTTTAATTCTCATTTTGTACAAATGTTTTTTTACATTAATAAAATATTCTTGTTTACAAGTAAACAAAGTACCCCCCCCCCCCCCCATGAATATAGATAGACTTGCTTGGGCAAAAAAAGTAAAGGGGAGAGAAAAAAATTAAAATAAAACAAATAATAATAATTGTAGGTATGGCCAGGTGGCACAATGGATGAAGCACCAGCCCTGGAGCCACGAGTGCCCAAGTCTCTATATCCAGCCTCGTAAACCCAATAATCACCCAGCCATGTGACATGCAAGCCACCCGATCCCCACTGCCCTGCAAAAACCAGAAAGAACAAAAAAAAGACCCAAAATAAATTAAAATATTAATAATAGTAGGGGTGGCTGGGTGGCAGACAGAGCATTGGCCCTTGATCCAGGAGCACTTGGGTCCGAATCTGGCCCCAGACACCCAAAGATCATCCTACTATGTGGCCCCAGGCAGACCACCCAGCCCCACTTGCCCTGCACCCTCCCCCAAATAATAATAACAAAAAATGTGCTTCAGTCTTTCTTCCAACACCAACAACTCTGTCATGGGTGGATCTCATTCTTTATGATAAGTCCATCACAAAAGTTACTTCCATATTTTTCCAATGTTGTCAATGCTGATTGAAACTCCCTCCTTTCTTATTTCTCCACTATCATGTACTATATTTTCTCTCTCCTTTCACTCTGAGTCTGCTGTAGGGTAGCTGAGTGGTGCAGGAGACAGATCCCTGGTCCTGGGGCCAAGAAGCCCTGAGCCCCCATACCATCCGTTAGGCCCAGAATCCACCTGGCCCCATGGTCCTGGGCAGGCCTTCCAATCCCAGCCCCTTGCAAGAAGTAAGAAAGAAAATATGTTATATCTGACCACTGTCCCCCCATGGTCCATCCTCTCCTCCTTTATTCATATCCCCATCCCTTCCCCCTGCTCCCCCCTCCTTCTTACTCCAGATGTCTATACCCCATTGAGTATATTTGCTGTTTCCTCTCCTAGCCATCTCTGATGAGAGCAAAGGCTCCCTCATTCCCCCTTGCCTCCCCCCTTCCATATCATTACAAATAGCTCATTGTAATAAAAAAATCTTATTATGCGAAATATCTTGGACTATTCCCCCTCTCCTTTTTCTTTCTCCCATTCCATTTCCCCTTTTTTTCCCTATTGACTCCATTTTTACACCATATTTTATCTTCGAATTCAGCTTTCTCCTGTGCTTCAACTATAAAAGCTCCCTCTACCTGCTCTATTAACTGAGATGGTTCATATGAATATTATCAGTATCATTTTTCCATACATGCAGTTCATCCTCATTAAGTCCCTCATATTTCCCCCCTCTCCTCCAATCTCCATGCTTCACCTGAGTCCTGTATCTGAAGATCAAACCTTCTGTTCAGCTCTGGCCATTCCAAAAGGAACATTTGAAATTCCCCTGGGTCATTGAAAGTCCATCTTTTTCCCTGGAAGAGGACATTCAGCCTTGCTGGGTAGTTGATTCTTGGCTGCATTCTAAGCTCTTTTGCCTTCTGGTATATTATATTCCAAGCCCTACGAGCTTCCAATGTAGTTGCTGCTAAGTCCTGTGTGATCCTGACTGCAGCTCCACAATATTTGAACTGTATCCTTCTGGCTGCTTGTAATATTTTCTTTTTGACTTGGGAGTTCTGGAACTTGGCTATAATATTCCTGGGGGTTGGTTTTTTGGGATCTCTTTCTCGGGGGGATCGGTGGATTCTCTCCGTTTCTATTTTGCCCTCTGCTTCTAGAATATCAGGGCAATTTTCCTGTAGTAATTCTTTGAAAATGATGTCAAGGCTCTTTTCCTGACCATGACTTTCAGGTATTCCAATAATTTTCAAATTATCTTTCCTAAGTCTGTTTTCCATATCAGTTGTTTTTTCAATGAGATATTTCACATTTTCTTCTAATTTTTCATTTTTTTGGTTTTGAAGTATTGATTCCTGATTTCTGGTAAATTCATTAATCTCCCTGAATTCTATTCTTTGTCTGAAGGATTTATTCTCCTCAGAGAGTTTTCTTATCTCTTTTTCCATCTGGCCAATTTTGCTTTTTAAAGCATTCTTCTCCTCCATAACTTTTTGAACTGTTTTATCCATTTGACCTAAGCTGGTTTTTAGCATGCTATTTTCTTCAGCATTTTTTTGGATTTCCTTGACTAAGCTGCTGACTTCATTTTCATGTTTTTCCTGCATCTCTCTCCTTTCTTTTCCCAGTTTTTCTTCCAACTCCCTCATTTGATTTTCAAAGTCTTTTTTGAGCTCAGTCATAGCCTGAGCCCAATTTCTGTTTTTTCTTGGAGTCTTTAGATGCAGGAGCTTGTGCTTCCTCATCTTCAGACTGAGTATTTTGATCCTTCTTGGGCTCATTTGCAAAATATTTCTCAGTGGTCTTCCTCTTGTTTCTTTGCTTGCTCATTTTCCCAGCCTAAGCCTGTTTTTTGGGGTGCTTCCTGAGCTTTTGGGACACTCCCACAAGGGTCTTAGTGTGTGAGGCTCTGTCCTCTCTCCTCTCTGTCCTCTCTCCTGGTCTGTGAATGACCATAAGTGCCCCCCTCTGCCACAGGGCTGAGGTGGAGGGGGGGCTCTGCTGTTCTATGGGGGGGCCTAGACTGCAATCAGGATCTGAATGTGGTCAGAGCCCCAGAGTCCTGTTCCAGGGGCAGAGGACAGAGCTGGGCAGTCTCTCTCTCTTCACTCCCCTCCCTCAGCTCAATGGGCTCATGCCCTGGGGGCTCCTGCTTACCGGCTCCCCCTGCTTCTGTTTCTGAGTCTGGGCTGCTGAAAGACCAAGCTGCTCACTGTGTGCCCTGAGGGCTGGGCTCCACATGCTCGCTCTGGCAGAGGTCCCCCACTGTTCTCCCACTTTGTGCCCGGTGCTCCCCGGGGTGAAGCTCAGGAGACTCCCAGGCTGCTGTGAGCTGTGACTCCCAATGCCCTGGGGCTGCTTCCGGGAGCCTGAAGTTCTTATGCTCTGGTGGGCCGCCCCTCTGGTGGGCCGCCCCTCCGACCCTGGGGAGCAGAGTCTATCTGCTCTTTTCCAGGTTACCTTGAGTAGGAGAACTGCCTCAATGGGTCCCTTTGTGGGTTCTGTCTCTCAAAAGTTTAGTTAGAGTCCTTAGTTTATGAGTTTTTATCAGAGAGCTCCTAAGACTGGATCCCTTCATGTTGCCATCTTGGCTCCCTCCCCTATCTTGATTTCTTCATGAATCAATTCAACCTATACTGTCTTCCTCTCTTGATTCCCTAGTCACCTTATCATATTACTGATTATGCCCAGTTAAGCCTCAGCCCTGGATCACCCCCACCATATGTACCCCATCTTTGTACTTATATCTGTGCTACTGATGAAGGTAGAGAAAAATCAAACTACTGTTCTGACAGAGTCCTCTACAGATTTATACTTCTTAACCTCAACTAGGTCCTTGTCACTGCCAGGCAGCTACTATATAAACCTACTATTTCATTCTCTATAATAGCTCTTCCAAATATTTTCATTCCTTCTCAAATTTTCCATGACTCTTCTACTTCCCTCTCTCTTAGCTGAGAAATTTGCCTCATATTTCCCCCCCCTCAAAAAAAAATGAGGCCTTTTGCATGAACTCTATTTTCACCTTTTTTCCTCATCTCCTTTCACTCTGGTGTCTTCTGCAATTTTTTTCCTTCTTCAATCTCATCTCATACGATATAGTGACCTTATTCCTTACCTAGACTAACCTCTCCACTTATTCAAGTGATCTCATCCTATCCTGTCTCCTCCAAAAGATTGCTTCCACTATCCCCCACCTTCAACTTATTTTCAATTTCTCCTTCTCTACTGGCTCATTTTTTTTTAGGATTTTGCAAAGCAATGGGGTTAAGTGGCTTGCCCAGTGCCACACAGCTAGGTAATTATTAAGTGTCTGAGACCGGATTTGAACCCAGGTACTCCTGACTCCAAGGCCAGTGCTTTATCCACTATACCACCTAGCCGCCCTGACTGGCTCATTTTCTACTGTCCACAAATGTGCCCATGTTTCCCCTATCCTGAAAAAAATCCTCACTTGATCCTTTCATCCCCTATAGTTATTATCATGGATCTCTCATGCCCTTTGAATCTAAACTTCTCAAAAATAGTCTTCTACAATAGTTGCCTTCACTTTATCTCTTCTCACACTCTTTTTAGTTCCTTATACTCTCACTTCTGACCTCTTTCTTCTCAAAAATGTTCTCTCCAAAGTTATCAATAAACTCTTCTCTACTAAATCAAATGGTCTTTCCTCAGTACTCATTCTTCTTGATCTTTCTGCAGTTTTTGACGGTGTTGATCATTCTCTCTTTCTTGAAACTCCATAGGTTGTCTGGATCCCACTCTCTGCTGGTTCTTCTCCTACCAGATTGCTCCTTTTCTGCCTCCTCCTTTACTGGATCCTCATCCAGATCATGCCCTCTAACCATAGTTGTCCCTTCAGGTTCTATCCTGGACCTTTTCCCTTTTTTCTCTACGCTTACTTTAGTTGATGATCTCATCAGATCCCATGTATTTAATTACTGTCTCTATGCTGATGATTCTCAGGTCTACTTTTTTTGCTTGCTATGTCTCTGCTAATATTCCATCTCCAACTGCTTTTCAGATCTCTCATATTGAATGTTAAGAAGAAATCTTAAATTAAACTTAACCAAAGCATCACTCATCACCTTTCCCCCTAAACCTTCCCTATTTCCTCCTTTCCCAGTTGCTTGGAAGGGCAGTATCATTTTCCTCATTCCTCAGGCTCCCAATCTAGGAGTCATCCTGGATTCCTCACTATCTCTTATCCTCCATATCCAAGCTGTTGCCAAGTTTTATTGAATTCATCTTTGTTACATATTTTGAATACATCCCTTTATCTTCTCTGACCCTGGGACAGCCCTAGTGCTGGCTCTCATCACCTCATTGATTATTGAAGTAGTGTATTGGTGGATCTGGTTGCCTCAAGTTTCTTCCCACTCTAATCTGTTCTCCATTCACTAAAAATGATTTTTCCCAAAATGCAGATCTGATCATGTCATAACCCCTGCTCAATAAACTTCAGAGGTTTCCTATTGCTCCCAGAAGTAAATAGAAAATGCTCTGTTTGGCTTTCAAAGTCCTCCCTCCTTTCCAATATTCTTTCAACTTCCCCCATATACTTTTCACTCCAGTGATGGTGGCCTTCTGGCTGTTCCTTGAACAAAACACTCTATCTCTAGAATCTGGGCATTTTTTCTTGTTACTCCTCCACTTTCCAGCCTTGGAATATTCTCCCTCATCTGCTCAAATTATTGACCTCCCTAGGTTCCTTTAAGTTCCAACTAAAATTCCACCTACTATAAGAAGTCTTTAGTGACTTCTCTTAATTCTAATGCTTTCCTTCATTTAATTATTTTCTATTTATCCTCTATATTACTTGTTTTAGATATGCTTCTTTTTTTCTTTTTGCAAGGTTTTTGCAAGACAGTGGGGTTAAGTGACTTGCCTAAGGTCACACAGTTAGGTAATTAATTTGAACTCAGAACTTATTGACTCCAGGGTCAGTGAGTGTTCTATTCATTGCACTACTTAGCTATTCATTGCACCACTTTGTATATATTTATTTTCATATTGTCTCCCCCATTAGATTATAAGCTCCTTGAAAGCAGGGATTGTCTTTTATCTCTTCTTGTAATTCTAATACCTTCGCACATAATAGATATTTGTTAAATGTTTATTGATTGATTAAAAAAAGCAAAGGAGAAGGCAAAAAAGTATAAGAAAATTTGATCATAGAAATATTATTTTAAACTCAGAGAAACAAGGAAAAATTTATGGAAGGAAGTAAAACATGATTAGAACTTCAAGGGAAGAGAAGAATTTAATGGGAAGAAAATGGAAATACATGGGGTTAAGTGGCTTGCCCAAGGCCACACAGCTTGTCACATTCTTGTCACAAAAAGTTGCAGGTAACAGCCATTGTTCAGTTTAGTAGGAATATAGATAGGTGAAGGGAAGTAGGGTCAAAAAGGATTAGCAAAATAGTCAGATTATGGAGGGCTTTAAATGTAAAGCTAAATATGTAAGCTGATATTTCAAGAAGGTTGGGAAAAGTGAGAGGAAAAAGCAAGGATTTGAGTAAATGATAAAAAAAATTATCAAGATAAATTAAAGGGGTTTGAATTGTGAAAGGCAGAGATGGCATTTGGGGAGGATATACTCTTGGAGAAATTAATGAAAAGTTTTATGGAAATTATTTGGTCCAGATCCTACTTTTGGGTTTTGTGTAAGAGGTTGTAGAAAGAGACAGGCACTTGAGTTGAATAAGGAGAAAGGAATTGTGAAGGTGATTTTTGAGGGTTTTTTTTTTTTTAGATTAACTATGAGGAAAGAAGAAATTTGAGTAAAATTGAGAATCAGGTGAAAGAAGATTGGAAGAGTCAGAGAAGGAAAGAGAAGAGAATTATGATGATTTCCTGCTTAGGTATAGTGAGGCAACTGTTTGTTAGTTTTATAAGAACAAAAGATTTCATGTCTTCTGGAGGGCAGAGCAAACACCTCCCTTTGCAGAAGTCTTGTAGCCTAAACAACTCTTCATTTCCAATCACTTGCATGCTTTAAACTGGACTTCACCATGTCTCTGACATACCTTCTTCCTCCCACTCCCCCATTTTTCAGCTCTCTTCTATGTGTTCTCTTCTCCAATTAGATTATAAAGTCCTTAAGGGAAGAGACTGCCTTTATTTTTATTACTTGTAAAATCCCTAGCACTTAGTCTAACATGTAGTATACACAATAAATATTGACTGACTGAATAACAGAATTTTCCAAGATTTTTCATAACAGATTACTACTATCTAATTCTAGGTACAAGTGAGCACATATATGACAGAAAGAACCTACAAAGTGTTAGCAAAGATTAGAAAATCTTAAACAAAAAAAGTGAAAAATATTGGGTCATTCATTTAATGTCAATTCAATACAAGGTAATGTAGGGAAAGGAATGGATGAGGCATGGACCAGAGTAGGTTTCCCATTCCAGGTGGCACTTGACCCAATAATTTTAGGAGATAGAGATGAGAAGGAAGAATGTTACCCGTTTAATGTTATATTCAGGAAGTTAGCAATTGGCAAGGAAGATTTCTTACATAGGGATTTTCATTTCTGAACTATGACTTAAAATATAGGAGTGACAGGTCAAGGATAGAGTGAACCTAATAAAGTTTATCAAGCATTTATTTGAGGATGCCCTGTAATTCTAATCAAAATGACTTTAAAATCACATGAATGAGGGAAACAACTACTTATTTATGTTGTTAAATACTTAGAAAGTAGTTACAATAAAGGAGAAAAAGAAGCAGTTCAGACACAAAAAAGGAGGCAAAATCCAAGAAATAAGTTAGTGATATGGCCATTGGCCTTTATTGTTTAAATTTAGACAATAAGAAAATTATACTAGAGGTTCTAATTTAAGGAGGCAAATTTGATATCCTTGAGACCCATTACAGTGGCCAGAACAATGTAAGTCATGGAAAGTTGCCTAGAGAACTGTGAAGTTAAATGACTTGACCTGGGTCACACAGTCAGTATATTCCAGAGGCAGAACTCAAACTCAAGTCTTCCTGACTTTGAAAGCATTTCTTGAAACCATTATCATAAAGGGAAAGAAATGTTGAAATATACATATGAAGAGTTCAATTCTGTACTACTGATATGAATTTTGATAATGTTAAGGTTTTTAAATAGATAATCTTTGTCAATCCAATCTTTATTGTCTTTTAAAACTTAGATTTATAAAAAGTTAAAAGTGTATGTGAGACCCTTTTCTGCTGAACATTATAGGTCAAGGAAAAAGAGTCAATAACGAAAAATTAAAACCAAAATGATGACACTAATACTATACTTTGGGCAAAATAGAACTTATCTTTCCCACAAACCCACCCCTCTTTTGAATTTCTCTGTTATTGTTGAGGGTGCCATCATCCTTTCAGTCACCTAGATTAGCAAACTGGGGCTTCCTCACTCTTACTCATTCCATATATCTCACCAGTTGTTGACTGTCATTTCCTTCTTCATTGCATCTCTTATATATGTCTCCTTTTATCTTATTTTTTCAGTTTTTTCAAGGCAATGGAATTAAGTGGTTTGCCCAAGGCCACACAGCTAGGTAATTATTAAGTGTCTGAGGTCAGATTTGAACTCAGGTCCTCCTGACTCCAGAGCCGGTACTCTATCCACTGTACCACCTAGCCGCCCCTATGTCTCCTTTTCTTTCACCTAGCCACTATTCTAGTTCAGGCTCTCCCCACTTTGGACCTTTTCCTTATAATAGTCTGCTGATTAATCTTCCTTCCTCAAGTCTCTTCCCATTCCATATCACCCTTTTCCTAGCTACCAAAATAATTTTCCTAGGCCCCATTATAGCATTCTTCTACTCAATAAGCTCTAAGGATTCTTATTACCTCTGGGATCGAAAGTCTCTTCTTGGTATCTAAAGTATTTCCTAATCTGAACTCTTACATTCTTTCCAGTCTACATATTACTCTCTTCTATGTTCTTCATTATCCAGAAATACCAATCTACTGGCTTATTTCTCAAACATGTCTCCCTTTCCCCAATTTCTCTATTTCTGTACTAGCTGCCCCCCCAACACCTAGAACACTTTCGTTTTTTTTTGTTTTTTTTTTTAGATTTTTGCAAGGCAAACGGGGTTAAGTGGCTTGCTCAAGGCCACACAGCTAGGTAATTATTAAGTTTCTGAGACTGGATTTGAACCCAGGTACTCCTGACTCCAAGGCCAGTGCTTTATCCACTATGCCACCTAGCTGCCCCTTAGAACACTCTTTCTTCTCACCTCTATCTCCTAGAATTATTGGATCAAGTGCCACTTGGAATGGGAAACCTGTTCTGGTCCCTGCCCCATCCATGCCTTTCCCTTCATGGATACCTTGTATGTAATTGAAATAGGGATAAAGATAAGAATAGAGACAAAATGTGACATTTAACTCTGACAGGTAAACTTATTTATATACATGTGATTTCACTACTAGGAAGAACTCCCTAGTGAAGAAACTTTCCCCACCAATGCAAATTGGCGCCTTTTCTCTGTCATTTTGAGTTTAAGAGAATTGCTTGGAGTGCTGAGAAGTCAAATGACATGCTCAGCGTCACACACACAACCCGTCACATAGCTCAGGCCAAGGACTTGAACCCAGGCTTCTTGGCTCAGAAGCCATCTCTCCAGCCACTGGTCTCCTGTAGAAAGTGGTACTTTATATCACACTGCTTTATTGTTCCATTGTTTAACATGTGCCTGGCAAGTACTTACACATTAGTTGAATTGTTTGATTAGGGGCAAGAACAAATTTTCTCTCCTAACACGTGACAAGTTTCTACACAAAGTTTTTAAAATAAATTCTTGTCCTTGTTATTATTTTGAAAGTTGTCTAGAAATAGTCTATAAAAGTTCAGGTTATAAAAAGCATAATGAAGGCAGGTCTTGCAGTGAATTGTGTGTTGAACTTAGAGTCAGCAAGCTGAGTTCAAATCCTGCCTTATACACTTACTTGGATCTATCTTCCAGGAGAAATAAGTCTCAGTTCCTTCATCTGTAAAATGGGGATAATCAAATGGGAGGATCAAATAAGATGACATGGGAAAAATGCTTTGCAAACCATAAAGTGATGAATAAATAATATTAGCTATTATAGAACATGTAAATAACAAACTAATTGACTTGAAATACATGAAGGTGTATTTTGAACTAGATGTCCCATGAATATTTCAAACTCAACATATCCAAACAGAATTCAGTCTTCTTCCCAGATCTATCCCTTTACTAAGCTTCCCTATTGTCATCAGGGTCACCAGCATCCTTCTACTGGCTCAGATTCTCAACTTCAGTGTCCCAATTCCTTACTTATTATCAATCTACATATATATGTGTGTATGTATGTACGTGTGTGTGTATACATTGCAAAAACTTTTTGTTTCTACCTCTACTACATAGTCTATAGCATAGTTCAAGTCAGTCCATCAAATGAACTATATTACAATAGCTAAACTGTTCTCCCAACTGTCTCAACTCTAACTCATCAGTCACCAAAATTATATATCAAAAATAAAGACATGATCGTGCTACTCTTTTGCTCAATCAGTTCTCGTGATTCCCTGTAGACATTAGGATCAAATACAAACTCCTCTATTTGGTCCTTAAATCTCTTTGCAAATTGACTTGATACTACTTTTTCTGGCCTTATTACAGAATTTCCTTCTCTCTATTGTCTGTAGTATTATCATACTGGTCTTCTTGCCTGATCTGCTTTGGCTATTCCCCATAACTGGAATGCACTCACTCTTTCCTTCTACTTCTGGGAATTCCTGGGCTTCCCGGAAGATAAGTACCACTTTCTACAGGAGACCTTTCTTGGTCTCCTGAAACTTCTCTAGTCTTCCTTCTCAAGACTTTTGTAAGATTTGGAATATGGAAAGTTATTTGCAAATTTCATATTTCCTTAGATTAGAATGTAAGGTCCTTGTGGGCAGAGGCATTTATTATTTGCCTCTACTTCATGTTTCACACAGTGTTGGATAAATGTTTAGTGATCATTGGAATTTGATCATAAGTGTATCAAATCTTTTTTATTTCTGGGAAAAGATGGACTAAAGCAGTGGGAGTAAAGATACCTTTAATCTAGTTCTAGTTCTAGGTCTAAGTAATTTTTTTCCTGTGGAATCTTAAATTACCTAGTTTTATCGTGTTTCAATTTGTATAGTTATAGATGATTCTGCATAATGAATTGGACTAATTTTGACTAACTTTTATATCTATAAGACAATTTTAAAATAAAAAATATTTATAGTAGAAATCATCTGCTAAATGAATTCATGCAGCTGCATATTAATATACATTATACAAAAATTTTGTCTGATTCAATCAGATGATATCAGTTCTACTGGACTTAAATAAAAATTTCAGTGCTCCTTGAATATCAGAGACCAATAAAGGAAAAGAAATGAGTCCATTTAGATCTAACCAGATTTAGACAGTAACAAAAACTTTGCTTTTAAAAAATTATCCAATTAAATCTAGCTCTGAAGTCAAATGATGTTAAAATATTCTAATAGAACCAGGCAGGCGGGATACTGGAGTGCAGAATCCAAAGCCCATTCAGGTAAGCAAAAAGGCACCAGCTGTAAACCCAGCTGCAGATGGAAGAAAGAACATAGTAGAAGAAGCATCTTGAAACTTCTCTGTACTGTAGTTTTTGTGAATGACCATTGTAGTGTCTCTGGTATGGGAGCACATTAAGAAGAAAAGACAAGATCAACACCGTGACCACACCACAAGCCTCAGGAAAGGCATTGTCAGCTCATTGTTGAAGGCACATTGTGTAGCATTTCACTGAAGAAAATGTCCCTTGGTATTCCAGGGGGCAAAGTTGCATCTCCAAAGCATGGTAAGCAGCCCACAAGCCTATAAGATAGGCATTTGTTTTAAATCATTAACATGTAGTATTGGGTTTGTTTTGAAAAGAATGCTAACAGTCTCAATATAATTTTATGTAAGATGGCATATTTAGAAAGTTGTTGAAATATAATATTTCAACAAAAATAGCTATTAAGATATAAGGAAGCCAAGTTTTAATTGGAAGATAAAATGATTTTTATATTTTAGAAGAACACTTCCTATTAATGCAGATAAAACTTAAAAACAATGTCTAAACTCATAATTTATTTTAGTGTATATATTTATTTTGAAAGTGAGAGGTTATTTTGTTATTTCTATGTATGTAAATGGAATTCAATGCTAAAGGTGTTTAAGTGTAGTGATAAGGTCTCTCTTTAACCCTAAGATAGACCCAAGGCACAATAGTAGCATTATTAGCTTCCCCAAACAGCCTCATCAGGGGGCTTTCATCTGGCCTTGGTGAGATCAGAATGAGATGAGATGGTAGTTCAAATTCCATTGCCCATTCAACTTTCTGAGACTTCAAATGAGGGGACCAATTATGTTGGTGGATGTTGGGATGTAGACTTGTGTTTTCAACTAATCAGACTGAGAGTAGCATCAATTCATTTTACAAGCACTACTGAGGGACATTTAAGTGATGATGACTTTCAGTCACTACTCATATAGACTGTCTTTGAACTGATAATCAGAGGGTCAAAGTTTAGTCCAAACTTCTCAATTTATCTAATTGTACCCCTCTGTATCCCTTTAGCCTGCTTGCCCAGCATCCAGTATTTGATTTTATATTGCTTTGTCTACCATCTTTTAAATAAATTTAATATAAAATGATGGCAGCTATGAAATTCACAAATAGACTATGTCACATGGGAAATTTAAGATGATACAACCAAACAGAGTATTTTCTTTTATGGAAAAAAAATGAATACTCTTTAATCAGATGACAGGGGCATTGTCAAATACCAAAGTTAATTAATTTATTTGTTAGATAATTAGAAAATCACTGCAAAGAAATTTGCTTGCAAATTTTGATGATTCATATTCAACCAAACCTTGGAGGATATTTGAAGCTTTAATTTCATTAAATAAAATAGTTTTATAACTAATGAAAAAATTATACTATTTATTTGTTATTGCTAGCCAAATGAGCCAAAGCTTTTAATCAAAGCTGTTTTCTTACCTATTTGGAGATAATTCAGTGGATGACTCACTTTTTAAAACATTCCTTCTTTTTTTCCTAAGATTTGGAATATGGAAAGTTTTTTTATATGACATCATTCAGCAACATGGAAAATGATGTTTTGGTTCTTCAAAGTTAATTTAAACTCTTAGAAAAAAGATGTGATGCATAGTTTAATTTATATTCAATGGAATATTTGAATTTCCTAATTTGCCTTTTTGGAAATATATTGAACAATAACAAAGGCTATAGTAATTTCTCTTTTCTTTTTCTTTTCTTGCTTTTGCCCCTGTGGTCTGTATATGTATTTTATACACTGATGACTCTTTTAATTCTGTAAGAATCACATCCAGGAATGAATCGCATTCTTTGAGTCAATAATTCAGTCCTTGACGCCAACCTCTGAGGGAGAATATTATGGTCATGCTGTCTGAACAGTGCCGTAGCTATGGCTACCTATATCATTCTCAGCAATGGAAAAAAAAAGTGACAATGACATTAAATTTAATCCGGTTCCCCTTTTCTGTGGTTCCCACTGGGATGAGCCACTAGTGTCTTGCCTTAAATATTCAAAGCCTTCCTGAGTAGTTTGCATGTGTTCATATACTGGGACAATGTCCTGCTAATACAGAACAATAGATCTGTCATGTATTTCTCCTGTGAGTGGATGTGAGTCTGCAGCCAGTGAGTATAAGGGCTAGGAGTTGATTTTCCTTAGCAATTGTCTTTATGAGACACATTAACAGACGAATTGCAATAAGGAAATGCCCATAGAGACTGAGTATTTATTATGAATTGGATTATCTGAGTTTATAAACCCAAATGAAATGAAGAACTAAAATCTTTTATATAAATATATTGGTGTTGCTGCAGGGAGGGAACCTAGCTTTATTTTCTGTCACACTTCACCAGATGTGAATGAAGCACTACAAAATATAACATGGTTGAATACATTTGGGAGACATGATTTAATATATATTGAGTGAAAGTAGCTGACATTCATTACCTTACTATTATCCAGAAAACTCAGGCAAACGTACTTTCCTTTCTAATCTGGTTTGTGGAATTATAAAAAGAAAGAAGAGATTTATGTTGACTACCAATTGGGAAAACATACACACCCACTGAATGGTAAACACTTTTTAGACCTTAAAATTATCAAATTAACAAAAAAGGAAAGTCCTAATAAAGATTATCTACAGGGGCAATTTTGTCTTGGCCAATCCTCTAATTTACTGCTATTTTTGTTATATAAAAAGAGATAGAGAGAGAGCTACAAACTTATTTTTCTTCCTTTTAATAAAACTTAAGAGTAGCACATAAATCTTCTTCCTCATGTAGGAAAGTCCCTTTTTATAAATGTATGTTATTAATAGCTGATCTTGAGAATCAATTTTTAACAAGTAATGATAATTATATGAAATTTGAATTAAAGTATATAATATGTAAGCAATAAAAAGTAGTCAAAACATAAAAATCTAAACATCTTTAATCTTTTCCAATTTTATTGAAGTTTTTCTTTCTAACATTGTGAGTATTATTATCATTACTACTACTACTAGAGATACAAAGATAGAATCTTGTAAACCTTGGCTATTTGTCGTCCGTCTACCTTCTTGTCTCTTTTATTGAGTACCTTGGCTTCATGGTGTTCTATTGTCTAGTGGATATGCATGTGTAACTCCTGTTATTGCCATCAAGAGTCACATGAACTGAAAGGAGAATGGACCCCTTAATAACTTTATATTTCTCTTTAATAGGCAGAAGTAGAAGAGTCACATGACTAAAGTGTTTCTGAGATCAAGACCATAGACAAATATATGACAAAACAGGCTATTTTTCTGATGACCTCTTATTGACTTTACAATTATAGTTATGAGATAATTCAAAGTCAACTAGCAAGTAAGCAACTCAAAATGGTCACCTAATTTGAACTGACTGACATTTGGTTTGTGACCTCAATCTTTGCATGTGATATTGAATTAAGTACTTCTATATTGGGACTTTGCAACTTAAACTTGACAGATGAAGTATTGACTTAATCTTTAAGAAAACAGATCAATGTAAAGGTGACAAAAATACTAAGAACGAATGGTACTATTGGATTACAGTGAGTGGTGATAGAAGTCTATTTGAAAAAAGTTTTTGCAAATTATCTCATTCTTAAATTTTTATATCCAAAGTCAATCCATCTTTCATACTCTTAAACATGGCAAAGTTAGCCAACCTATGACCCTAATGCTTTTTTAAGAGATAATGATGGGGAGGGAAGACCTTTCAGTCCAAGGGAATGGGTAAAAAGTATATTAGGGTTAAGAAAAGTGTTCTGCAAAATGATTTTTGTGACATACCAGTAAACAGTTGTAGAATCCTGTGTTAGGATAGGACTTATTCTGAACTTGTATGAAAATAGCAAAGTTTATTTCTTTTGCTCTCATTTAACTAAAAAAATCTGTTAACTCAGGCATTTTGTTTTTAGAGTATTAACCTAGTCTTTGCATTTTATTAAATGAATGAATTAACAAAAATTGCCTAGGCTCTTTAAATCTGGAAACTACTTCTGTCAGATTCCTGGTAGAAAAGGAAAAGTAATTCTCATCCCTCCTACTCCTTCTAAGGATCTTTTTTCTTTATTTTTTGTTCATATTTTATTTTTCAATTACATGTTATGAAAGTTTTTCAACAGTTATCTACATCCATATTTAAAAGTTACACAATTTTCTTACATCCTCCCTTCTCACTCTGCTCCCCTCAGAGGCGAACAGTCTAGTGAACATTGTACATGTACATTTGTTTTTAACACGTTTGCATTAGTCATTTTTGTATGAGGAATTAGGGCTAAGGGAAAGGAAAGAAAACCATGCGATAGGAAGGGAAAAACATAAGAGAAATTTTTAAAAAGTAAACATACTATTCATTCAGATTCTGTGGGTTTTTTGTTTGTTTTTTTGTCATCTGAATATGGATAGTGTTGTCCATAGCAGGTCTTCTAGGGTTGTCCCAGCTCTCTGAACTGCTGAGAGGAACTGCACCCATCAAGGCTGATCAACTCACAATGTTGTTGTTAATGTGTCCAGTGTTCTCTTGGTTCTGCTCCCTTTGCTTAGCATCAGTTTCTGTATTTCTTTTCATGCTTCTCTAGAATCCAACCATTTAGGGTTTCTTATAGAACAATAGTACTCCATAGCTATTTTTTTCTTGAGTCTCTAGGCTGAAGGAACAAGAGGTAGAGTGATATCCTTGACCTCTCCTTTAACAATTGGATGAGGCATATGGAATCCCTAAGGGAGTCACAACCTAATCTATTGAAGTTCTACACATTAAGATAACAGGTCCACTGAATACAAAATTAAAAACTTATAAATTTCTTGTTTTAGGTATTTTATCACTTTTCATTTTGCTGTATATCATCTGGGATGAGAGCCTTCAATAATCTTAGCTTTCTGAATACTAGTGAACCCATAAACCCAAATTCCATGGATTTAACTATCATTTCTATGTTACCAGATCTGTTTCAAGTTAAACTTTCTCTCCTAAATTATAGTCCTAAATCACCAATTGCCAAATGAATATTTCCTGAAAGCAACTTGGTCAAAATAGAACATATTTCCACTTTTTCTTAGTTTCCTAGTTTTGATTAGTGATAGCACTTTAACCTTTTAAATGTTCATTTTCACAAAGTTGGACTCATCCTCTTAATCTTCATATCCAGCCAGTTACCAGGTTTGTTGATTCTACCTTCACCTCTTTCATCTCTCTATTGCACTGTCACAATACATTTCTTGTCTCCAGATTCTCCTACCTCCCATTTTCTTTGAAATTGTGAAATGCTATGCCTAAACCATAATTCTGACTATATCACCCTCAACCTCCTAGTTCCAGTGATTTTCAGTTGCCATTAGGTTTAGCATGTGAATCCTTTAACTTGTTTTGGTGGTACACATTAGGGAAGTGAGACTGGAAGATCATTTGAGCTTCTGAATTCTGAGCTATAATGGGCCAACTGTTTTAGTATCTGTATAAAATCCATCACCAATATGTCCTGTCTCCAGTAGTGAGAGGCCCACCAGGCTGTCTAAGGAGAAGCAAACTGGTCCAGGAATGGAGATCAAAGTTCTCCTGCCTATTAGTGAGTGAGATTGGGCTACTACAGTTCCAGTTTGTATGAGATAGGGAAACTCAAACTCAAAAACACAAAACTAAAATGAAATAATCTAATTCCATCCTACTTTTCCAGGCTTGTAGTTTATTATTCTCTATCATCTAGCCAAACACTTCTCTGCCATTTTCCTACTTCCATCTCCTGCTTCCATGCCTTTTTCTAGACCAGGAATGCATTCTGTCATTGGCTCCACCTTGAGAATCTCTAGTTTCCTTCAAAGTTTAGCTGCAGGGTCACCTCTTTCACAAGACCTACCCTGATTCCTTCAGTTGCTAGTGCCCTCTCCTTGGAAATGTCCTACTATTAACTTCATATGCTTTTCATATTTACTTATCTGTATTCACACCGTTTTCCCCCAAACAAGTTTCCTGAAGGCAAGGACTGTTTAACTTTTGCTTTTGCATGTTCTTGGTCCCACAGCTAGTAATGTCTGGGGTAAAATTTGAATTCAGGTAGATATCTTCCTGACTCCAGGCTTGGCTCTTTCATACCATGTCACCCTTAGTACATAGTAAATACTTGATAAGAACTTGGAGAATGAATGAAAAAAAGAATGACCATTTGGCCCTCTTTTTCTTCATGCTTCAGTGCAGACAGGATGTCAGCAGGATATGTGTATATAGGCTCACCATTTATTACATTCAATCCCCAAGTCATCTGCAAAGGACTCACACAAACAAGATTTGATCCTGGGAGCCTAAGCCCCAGAGTGGATTCTCTTTTTCTACCATCAGTTAAACAACAGGTCTATTTGACTATACTAGATGGGTAGATCAGGAGAATACTATATTTTAGCCAATTGAAAGTTTCCCATAAGAATGATTGTTACATAAAGGGAAAATAATTTGATAATTATAGACATTTGGGGAGGCATGAATTCAAAGGTTTAATTTATTTGACCCTACTTGTATAATAAAACAAAGGGATTAAGAAAATTAACATTTTTGAATTCTACAGTTCTGAAAATAAGTGTGTGTGTGTGTGTGTGTGTGTGTTGTGGGTATGTGGAATGTTATAACATTGATTAGATGCATCTTTGATGATATCTACCTGCTTTTACTTTTTTTCAGCTTTTAACAGTGTACACTGGAATATTACTTCTAATGCCACAATAATTTCATGCAATAAACATTTATTAGATATCTGCTATGCACAGTTCATGGTTTAGGAACTGAAGGAGATACAGATTTTAGATAAGGTACAATCCCTATCTCAGTAGATTCCCAAGATATTGCAAGATATAAAACATCACATAATAAAGTGCTTTGTAAAGAGTGAGGGGGAAATAATTCCTGAAGAGGCTAGTTGAAATGAACAAAAGCTTGGCGAAAGAATAATATTTGAATTTTTTGAAGTATGGATAGGAATTCAGCAATGAAGTGGATAAAGAAAAAAGAAGTGAGAAAAGCATAGAGGTGGGAATATATAGGGTACATGGGGAAAGAAAAGTCTAGTTTAACTAGAGCTCAGAATTTTCTATGAAGCAAAGTGGCATATATATAAAGATAGGATGATAGATTATGGAGGGCCTTGAAAACTAGTAAAAGTAGTTTAAATTTATTTTTTCACATTTATTTTATTTTTAAGTTATGGAATAAAACATTTCTGTTATATAATATATTAAAAAATCACACATGAAAATATAAATCTATTGTATACAACTTGCTATTCCTTTTACATAATAGTTACAGAATTATATATTCTTGCAATATATAAAATTTCTTTTTTTGTCAGTATGTTTCTTTTTATTTTAAAATGGAAACTGTGGAGTAAAACGGTTTGTGGCTAAAAGAACCTTCACTGGAGAGAAAACTGGAGCCCACATAAATAAAAGAACAAACTCCAAAAGTATGAATCAGCTGCCCTGCCTCCCAGAGGACAGAATAAAGGACAGGGTTAAAGCAGAGGGTATAGGGAGGGTACAATCAGAAAGAAAGGTCATTTGCAGTCAAGGACTAATTCCCAAGGCAATACAATCACATAGAAAGAGGGTAGCACTTAAGTTGAGACACATTCAGAAATACAAGCCCCCCTCTACCCCCAAATAGTTTCTTAAAAATTCTTTTCTCCAATAAGGAGGGAGCAATGACTTGGAGCATTCAAGAGGGTAGGGGAAAGGATGGTTCATGGCCTGTATTATTTTGCCAAGGCCAGGATGTTATCAGTGGTTGATGTAAGAATTGTATGTTTTTTCATCAATGAAGTGGAGGAATCCAGTGTGGGATTCGGGCATTTCTTTTAGGTATTACCTGCCAGAGTTAGTTTACATGAAGTTGGGAAGAAAAAGTTTTACTACACAAAAAATATTACACTAAAAAAAGTTCCTTCCCCAGTCTTACAGGTGCAATGGTGGGTAAGGCCCTCCAAAGCAATGGCATTTGTGGGATGACCTGATTCTCAAGGATCTTGGGGAGAGGTAAGTGAAAAAGCCCATGTGAAGCTTACCAATGCAATAGGGGTGGGGTCGATTGTAGATGGTTGGGGAATGCTGTGCCCAGAAGGAAATCTAATATCTTCAGAGTCGGGGTGGGTGGGGGAAATTGCAGAAGATTGAAATGTATTTAAAGGAGAGGAAAAAAATCACTGGGGGGAAATGTAGACAGTTTATTGGATATTGGAAAATCTCTCTTTTTTGATTTTTATATTTTTGGAAAGTATCTTTAAGGTAATATTTTTTTTCTCTTTGGGAAAAAGAAATCTTTCCCCCAAACCCTCTCCCCACCCCAGTCTACAGTCTGTGAATTGCCACTATCTAATTTTTCTATTGTTTTGCTAAAAGGTAAATTTAAAAAAAAATCAAAATGGCTTTTCTAGGAGGGCCACTGGAGGGTGTGGGGGGAGGGGGTAAAATTTCTTTTACATAATAGTTATCAAGTAAATTTTTTCTCTTTTTCTTCCCTTCTCCCACACTGTGCTATAAGAAGTGATGAGTAATCATTGAATATTATTTGCTAAGGAAAAAGGGAGATTTTTGAACAGGGTATTCTTTTAGTGATATGCAAGATCAATTAGAGTAGAAGAAAAAGTCTATAAGGAGGCAAAGGTGGGTATTATTGAGAATCAGTGTGAGGTTCTTGGCAGTGGGCACAAACAGGAGTAGTGGAAGTGAAGACTATATAGTTGAATTATTTGGAATTGGTTTTACTGGTAGAATATGAAGACTCCCATGTCTGAGTCTTTGCTCCCATTGTCCCTCAAACCTAGATTGCTATCCCTCTGCTCTCTCTCTCTCCACTTCCCCCCTCCCCCCACTGCTTCTACCTCTTGGCATCTTTGATTTCCTTCAAGACTCAGCTTAAGCTTCACCTTCTCTAAGAATCCTTCCTTTCTTGTTGTCCCTATCTCTAATGCCTTGCATTTGATTAGCATATATGGACTTAGTAGGAGAAGTTGATCAGGTCACTACTAATCAATTGATTTCTCTTTAATGCAATCGTAGAAATAAGAAAGTAGATATTAGAGAAATTGAGGTAATGAGATTTTCAATGAAATATAAAGTATCCCTGCAAAGATAACCCTCAGTTAGGCTTAGTGGAATTAGAGGGCAGCTAAATCTCTAGATATGTATGATTAGTCGTAGACCAGGTGGCCTTTAAAAACAAATAAGTTATGCTTTTCTAGGAGACCATTCAAGGTAGGAGAAAATCCTTGGAAGCATAAGCTTGGGTAGCAGGAAAAAAACCAACTGCAAAAGTAAAATCCATCTCTTGAGAGAGATAGTTGAGCTGCAGAGAGGCATAGGCTTAGGAGCCAAGCTGGGTGACCCCCCCCCCCCCAGCATAAGAGCAAGATGATGTCAGGATCAAGGAGAGGACATTGGGGCTATTACAGTTCTGGGAGTCTTAGTTGTCCCTATATCTATACCCCTCCACCAATGTACTTCATGTACTCTCTACTGATGCTGTTATATGTGCTTATGGAAGAGTATGCCCCAGGTTTTGGGGAATAGTCTTATATCTACTCTTCTTACTATGGCATCTCAATATATGGTTTTACTTTGAACTAATTGTGTTGAGTAACTGACTATTAAATAGGGGCTTATAAACCATAGTATTAGTAATGAAGATGCAACAGTAACTTGAACTCTGAACATTCAACCTGCCACTGTGATTATAAGTTATGGATATAGTCCACAGAGAATGTTAAAGCTATAAAATGTTTATCTTCCTTACTAGAATATAAACACCTGGAGAGAACAGAGTCTATTTCCTTTTTGTCTTTGAAACAGACTTGATTCTTAGGGGGTGCTTATTATTGATTGGGGGAATAGCAAGAGAATCCCCATTTCTGCCTTCTTATTTTTTAAACTGGACTTTTGATTTGATTGGTTTAAAGGATTTGGTGAGCAATTTCCTTTTACCAAAGCAGTTCATACAGATAGAATATATAGTCTTTAGATGCTAGAAATGAATTAAAATCAAAGTTCTTTCCCATGGCATGGAGGGAAGTGTCACACTATTTATTGAGGATTGGCTAAAGCAGCAAAGAGACCCTGGGTGGTCTCTTTTTAAAAGGTCCCGAGTGATTGGCTCCTTCGGCTTAGAAGTCGGTTAGGGGGATTCTTAGGTATGAGTCAGTCACACATGGCCAGGAGTGTGTCATGTGTCCTACTCCCTCTCATCACTCTTCCTCTGTCTTATATGGTCCACTGGAAATAGTCAGAGAATGTTTGCACATGTTCTGTATAAACATGTTTCACAATAAAGGCTAAATAAATTAAAATATTGGACTTACATCTCATGCATATTCATTAATAGTATTCTATATTTTTGCTATTTTTGTTACAATCAGTTAAATGGTGCTTCCCATTAAGCCTTGCTGATAAATTGTTAAAAAAAAATCTGGTTCTGTAATTTTGCCAGAGTCACAGTCAGTATTTGTCATAGATAGAACTGGAAGATGGATATTTGTAACTTTGTGGCCAACTCTTTAGTCATTATGCCACATTTCCTCTCATAATATCTTATTTACTATCACACCATAAATCCAAGAAATAGAGTTGACAAAGGAAGTAAAGAAGGTAAACAAAGGGGCTCACCTCCCACTTCTATCTTGAATGGTAGAATTCAAATATGATAATTAAAAAATCTTTGTTTTATTATACAAGTGTGAAGTATTAAACAGCTATAATTATATTAACTATGTGTCCATTTAAAAGTTTAGGAGTCTACTCAGTGTTGTAAGTGGGGAGCTACTTCCTTTTGATCTCTTAATATTACAGAGAAACTATAGAAATTCTCATGTCACATTGGTCACTGCCAAGTGACTCATGACTCATTGTTTCTTTGGCATTCCAAGATGGCAAAGATACTAGAGTAGTTTGCCATTTCCTTTTCCAGTTCATTTTACAAAAGAAGAAACTGAGGAAAACAGGGTTGAGTGACTTGCCCAGGTCTTCCTTACTTCATGTCTGGCACTCTATTCACTGTGCCACCTAACTGCCCACCATGAGATTCCTATTGATTTTTTAGGCATGAGAAAACCAAGTGAATATTCCCAAGAAATTGCTTCAGGGGCTAAATTTTACTAGTACTTTTTCTATTACTTTGTGAAAGGGCTCATCTAAATCCTAGGCCACACATAGCTCATCATACCCTTGAAAGCAAGCACTGACAAAGTACATGTTGAAGACATTTCTATTAGAAATTTTTATATTTTTTATTTTAGATTCTGAAGCATGATTGTGTGACATACAACTATTTATTGCTTATCAGTATTCTTGGTGAATATTTTTATATTCCTTCTATTCCTTGACCCTTTATATTCCTTGACCCTTCTTATGTACTTAAATTTATTCTAACTTGTATTATTGCATTTACTCTAAAGCCTCATCATGTTCTTTGATTCAATGTCAGTGAAGTATAAATTTTGGCAGCTTCTATATTGTAAAGATTCCAAGCACAATACCAGCAACAAAATGAGTTTAATAGGGTTCTAGGGATAATGACTGTTTCTGTTGCCTCCCCTCCCCTCCCCTTCTCTCCCTTTCCCCTTCCCCTTCCCCTTCAAATCCAGCTTTAGACACTTAGCACTTTACTAGCTGTGTGATCTTGGCCAAGTTGCTTTACCCTGAGTTAAGTTAAGTAAAAAAAATTCATTAAGTTTATAAATAAGTGGAGAAAATAAATATTTTCCAATTTCTCCTCTTCTTCCTTTATCTTTCTTTTTTTTTAATTCTATCCCTCCAACCTCCTAGTCTCATGAGTTGAAAAAAATCAGTGTTTCCTAAGTATATAATTTAATGATAATGAAATAAATGCTATAAAACACCTTTAAACATTTTACCATTATATTAGCTGTGAGAAAGATCACAGAACCATAGACAGATCATAGATAACATAGTATTTATTGAGCATAAATTCTATGCTAAGCACTTTCTAAAACACTGGACATACAAATCTAAGCATGGAAGACAATTCTTTCCCTCAAGAAGGTGATAGTCTAAATGGGTAAGACAATTCCTAACACTGTATCAAATGATAATGGTAATTGCAAACATTTTTGCTTTACCTTGGAAAGGTCTTCTCATTACAAAAGTTGGTTCTTGGCTTTAAATAGGTACTATTTATTCTATTGAGAAGTGAATCATTTATTCCTATGATGTTTATTTTTTTAAAATAAAGGAGAATTGCATTTTTCAAAAGTTCTTTCTGCATATTTTGATATAATTTGTTCATAAACATAAAGTACCCACAATGTGTCAGGTGTCATATGTTAAATGTTGGAGATATAAAAACAGGCAAAAGGCAATTCCTACCCTCAAAGAACTCATAATTTAGTGAGTGAGATAGCAAGTAAACAATATACAAGCAGACTATATACAGAAAAAAACAGGAAAGATTTAATAGAGGAAGGCACTAGAATTAAGATTCAGAAAAAAGACTTCCTGTAAAAAATGTGATGTTAGTTGGGAGTTGGAGGAACTTGGAGAAGCCCAAAGGTAGAGATGAGAAGGGATGGGCATTCTAGGCAAGAAGGACAGACAGTAAGAGTAAATGCCTGTGAGACATCCATATTTAGTAATAATATTTGTCCTTCATTTTCAAAGAAGACCATGACATCAGGGAGGTGATACCACAACAAGCACATGAATTGGATTTGAATGAGGGTGACTGTGCTAAGTCACCAGTCTCACTTTCTCCTGTGGAGCCGTCTGGCCAGATTTGAATCAGAAGAGAGTATTTCTGCTAACTTTGGAGAGAGTACTTTCAGTTGGATACTGATAATGAAGTAAAGAAATGAGCAGCGAGACACAGCTAGGTGATGCCATGGAGAGAGCACTGGGCTTAGAGTAAGGAAGATTTAAGACAATTATGCTTTAGATACTTGCTAGTTGTGTGACCCTGGGCAAGTCAATCTCAGTTTCCTCATTTATAATATGAACTGGGGATAGAAATAGCAAACCACTCCATTATCTTTGCCAGGAAAATCCTCAATGAGGTTATAAAAAGTCAAACACAATTGAAATGCACAAATGACAAGAAGTAAGAGGAGAGTAAGTAGAAGGACCTTTTTGGATGGCCTTTTTAATAAGTTTGACCATAAAGGGCAGAAGAAACATAGAATAACAGTAGGGATGGAAGCATCAAGTGAGGTTTTTCCAGAATGGGAGACATGGGCATATTTATAGGTAGAAGGGAAGGGAGCAGCAGTTGGGGAGGTACTGAAAATAAGGGTTAGAGTGGGGATATTAGAGGATGCAAATTATTTGAAGAGATAGGCAGTAATGAAATTCTTTATGCAGGTAAACAACTGAATCTTGGTAAGGAGTGAGGCCACCACTTCATGTGAGGTAGGGGAAGGAGGATATAATGGTAGAAACATCTGAGTGAAATTGGATGGAGAAGAAGGGAAAGAGGGATCTCATGACTATTGGCTTCAGTTTTTTTTCTGTAAAATATGAGGCAAGGTTATGAGTGTAGAGGGTCAGGGGATTGGGGTCATGAAATGTTAAGTGCTATTATTTTTGTTATTAAAATGGTATATAATTTTTTATACAACACATAGCATGATATGGTAGATTTTTCAAAGTAGGTCTTAACATCAAGAAAAGCTGAGTTTTAGTCCTTCCTCTGACACCTTCTGAGTATATGAACCCAGAAAAGTTATTTAACCTTTTGGTACTTATGGCAAAAATTTTAAACTATAAGTTGTAGAAAAGGGGACAACTTTCATCAGTAGAGGGGCTTTCCTTACCCAATAGTTCCATTTACAAGTGAAATCATAGATCAAGTTCTAATCTCTATTATGTTCACAGTTTTCTTAATATTAATATAAATACAATATTGTCATAGTACATATTTCAATATGTTGTAATTTCTTTTCTAATACTGCATACATTTTTTTATATTCAGCATTCATTAAGGACAATGTTTCATAGTTTTGTCTCCTCCTAGCTTTTTGTATCAGGATCCTATTGTCTAATAGAAGGAGCTTGGTAGAATCTTTGCTTTTGCAAGGAATTTGATAATTAGATTGAATAATTAATAAATAATTATTAGATATTATGCATAATGTGTGCATATGTTATACATTTAATTTTATAGTGTATATATAAATAATTAATAAGAAATCACCAAACTTATAATTAACTAATTAATAAAAGAATCAATTTTTTAAATGTTTGCAACAATTCATTTGTAAGTTTGTTTGATCCTAGGATTTTTTTTGGGGGAAGTTCATTTAAAACTCTATTTCTCTTTTTAAGTTACTTTTTTCTAGTTTACTATTTTTCATTCTTTTAATTTTAGTGTTTATATTTTTAAAAATACTCATCTACTTCATTTATCAGTTTTATTAAAATACAATTGCACAAAATAGTTTCTAATGCTTTCCTTTATTCATCATTCTAAGATTTTTTTTTGTTTTTTAAAAATTAGATTATTTAAATGTATTAGATTTAAAAAAAGTCCCAAGTTTTATATATCAATTCAATCTTGTTTATTTTCAGTTTTGTTGATTTTTTCTTTAAGTTTTTATTATATCTATTTTTGTGTTTGGCTGGGTTTTTAAATTTTGTTTTATATATTTTTTGTTGTTCTAGGTCCAGTTCATTGATTTCTTTTTTCTCTCTTTTAGTTTTAAAATTTTATTTTCTCCTAAGGATTGTTTTGGCTATATGTCTAAGATTTTCATATAATAAAGCATTGTTCTTTATTGAAATTAAATCAGTAAGAATCATTCCTTGACCATCCATTTTCTGAAGGGAATTAATTTATGTAGTCTCCATTTAAGTGTAAATCATTTTTTAGGTCCCTTTTTATTATAATTTTATTGTGTTTTCTAATTTTCTGCATTTTTATGAGGTTTTTAATGGTCCAGCACATACATTTTTTAAGGGTATAATGGACAGCTGATAAATACATATGTGCAAAATGTAAATATGCTTGCACATGTATATATACATACATATGTATTTGTATATATTAATTTTGAATACACATTTTTTCTTTCTGTTCTAATTCTATAATTTTTTATATCTGACTTAAAAAAACATTCTATTCTAATCCATAACTTATTTATATTTTTGCCTAATTTTTCTAGATCTGGTAGGGTCACCTTAAAGTTCTTAGTAACAATATTTCCTAGCATCTTACTCTCTCTCTCTCTCTCTCTCTCTCTCTCTGTGTATATATATATATATATATATATATATATATATATATTTATTAGGCTAACTTTTCCTAAATTCAACCCCACATAGGCTAGGCTATGCTCTGTAGAACTTGAGGTCACTCAAGATTCAGGTGACAGACTCAGAGGATTCTGAGATAAAAAATATCATATGAAGAATAGTGAAAATAATATCTCCATGAAAGAGTTATACTCAGATGAAACAAGGAAGTATTCTTTTTTCTTTTTATTTAATTAAAAAACAATTAATTTATTTTCACATTACTAGAATAGTTTTTTTGTAAAAAGTAAACATAATCCCCCTCTTACCCGCAAGAGATAGAAAAACCTCAAGAAAAATAAAGTGAGAGGAAAAAAATAGTTTACTTCAGTCTTTGTTCAGATAAACGAAGGATCACTTTCTCTATCATAAGTCCATCAAAGAAGTTGCTTCATTATTTTTTTCTCATAGTTGCTATTGCTAGCTGTATTCCTCTCCATCCTATTCCTCCCCATTCCCATTTATTCTATTCTCTCTCATTTCACCTTGTCCTCCCTCAAAAATGTGTTGTATCTCACTTCCTTTTCCCATGATTTTCCCTCTCTTCTATCACCTACAGCCTCTCCCTTCCCTGTCACCTTTCTCCCATCCCTTTCCTCTCCTTTTTCCATCTAGGGTGAGATAGATTTCTCTATATATTGAGTGTATATGTTATTTCCTCTCTGAGCCACTTGCAATGAGAATAAAGACTCACTCATTCCCCCTCGCCTTTCTCTTTTCTACTCCATTGTAAAAGTTTTTTTCTTGCCTCTTCAAGTGAAATATTTTAGCTCATTCTACCTTTTCTTTCCCTTTCTCCCAGTACATTCCTTTCTCACCCATTGACTAATAAGGAGGTATTCTTTCTATTTTTTTATTTTTCATTTAAGATAATGGGGTTATGTGACTTACTCAAGGGCACATAGCTAGGCAATTATTAAGTGCCTGAGGCAGGATTTGAACTCAGGTTCTCCTGACTCCAGGGCCAATATCCACTGTGCTACCAGCTGCCCCAAGGAAGTATTCTTAATGACTATCTTTTCTCTGCTCTAAATAGTCACCTGATAAGTCAGATAATGTCCAGTTCAATAGGAATGAAGAGGGGTGAAGAGAAGGCAAATGGTTTTAAGTGGCTTGCCCAGAGTCACCCAGCAAGTAAGGGTCTTAGGTGAGATTTGATGTCATAGCCTCCTGTCTCCATGCCTAGTGCTCTATCCACTATGCCACCTAGTGGCACTTTTCCCCCTCATAGAAAAGGACGAATTCTGAAGTATGGTACATTGCATTGATTGATACCATGACTTAATTGACTAGGGGAAGCCTATTAAATAGCCTACTCCAAGTTTTGAGAAGAGTCTTCAATGTAAATAAAATATCCTTGTATCTTGGAGATCTTACTGTGAAATTTGTGCATGAATAGTTTTGATTGGCTTTATGGACATATAAAGGTAGTTAGACCTAGAAGTGAGAAAAAAATTTCATACCCTTAATTTTTTATTTTTATGAAAAGTGCTATTCAAACTTTACCTCCACCTCTTTAGAAGAGGAAGCACTAAATATGATAGATCACTATTGTCACATTCCTTGAATTATGTGAAGGGCACATATTTTGGACTCAAATATAAATCAAGCTCCAAACAGAATTATATGTATGCAGAAACAAATCTCCAGTAGCTCCTGAGTAAAAATAGCAAGTATTCTTCAGTTGAGCACCAGAGAGTTCTATTGAATGGAAACATGGCCGATATACTGTAAAATCAGAAGACCCCTAGATGGGACCAATTATTAATGCTTTGTGTGGTTGACTGTAGTTGTTTTATAGTTGTATGTAAGTATAGGCATCCCATTGAGGGAATAGTTCTTGCCTAAAATCTTGGAATTTGAGGGTTGTCTAAAAACTGCTTAATGGATTCAATGGGATTTTTTTATATGGCATTTGAGAGATCATTGAAAATTACATGACGTAGATTTCATTATGTCTCTGGTTTAGGGCACTGGGGTGGCCATTGAAAAGACAGTACTTATCTTCTTCATAAGTCCCGAGACTTTCTGAAACTGAAGATTTGAACATATATCCAATACAGAGAATGGGGAGTACTGCATCAATTTAAAAGATTTTAAAAGAAAGACTGCTTCCACTCTCATTTGTAAACTTTTAACTTTGATGTTCTCTCTGTCTCTCTCTCTGTCTCCCTCTCTCTCATCTGTTTCCTCTATCTCTGGCTGTCTCTCTCCCTCTCCCCCCTCTCTCTTTCTCTATCTCTCTTCTCCTCTCTTTCTCTCCTCTCTCTCCCCTCTCCTCTCCTCTGTCTGTCTTTGTCTTTCTCTTTTTTTCTCTCTTTCACTCCTCTCTGTCTCTCTGGTTCTATCTTGCTAACTCTGTATCTGCTCTCCTCTGTCTCTCTCTGTTTCTCCTGTCTCTGTCTCTTTGTCTCTCTCTCTCTTTCACCAAGAGAAAATTATCTTTTCCACCAAACCCTCTCTAGTGGTTTTCATAATCATGAACCTTGCCCCAGAATCAATGTCACTATTCTTCCTTTTATCTTCCCCTCATTCTGTAAAAACTACAGCTAGTTGGCTAGCCAGCTGTTTGGATACTGATAAAGTTGGTATAGCGTCCTTCAAATAGTTATGGTTACAATTATAAAAATTTTACTTTTATTTTTAAACGTTTCCCTCTCCTCCCTTATGCAATGAACCATTCCTTGTATCAAGGAATAAAAAATATAGAAAATAAAGTGGGGTTGCAAAATTCCTGTATGTATTGAATCTGATAGTATCTGCAATATTCCACATGCATTGTACCCTAGTTCTGCAAAGAAGGGAGGGAGGTTCATTTTCTCATTTTTTTTTGTCATTTAATTTGAAAATAAGAAATAGAAAGTTAAGAGAAGGAAGAACTGAAGAGAAAGCTAGAAAAGAATAAAAAAATTAAGGGGAGGAACAGGAAAAATCATAGTAAACTAAAAATCAGGTATATGATATTTGAAAAGCTATATGAAATACACATCTGCTAAAATGTAATTATCTAAAAATGGGATGTTTTTTCAATCTGTTAAAAAAATTGGGATTAATCAGTCAAAGAACCCTGAGCATGATGATGTAAACATAAGGCAGAAACTCTGGTCAGCCAAGCCTAGCATTAGACATCCTATTATGTTTTATTGTCTCAAAAGTCTGCACTTTATATCTAATCTTTTTGCATGTTATCTAATCTTTTTTTTGGAAGTTTTCCTCAATGCTCTCAACTACCTCTCTTATCTGGTTCATTTTTCTTTTAATTATCTTTTCCTGAGTGACAATTTTTTTCCCAACTGTATCTGCCATAGTGTTGTAAAACTGTACCATGAAATGGCAATTGTCTTTATGAAATTATATAGTGAAACAATTCTAGAGCTGAAAAAGATCTGTAAAGGTCTTTTTGTGTCGGAAGCATTGCTCTTTTAACTAAAACAAGCAAACCATCTTATTAAAATTTTAAAAAATCACAATCATATTATTTTCTACTAATATCTATTCCCTTGCCTGATATGGGACTCTCTTTCCTCTTTCATCTTTACCCATTCAATTCAATGGTCATTTTAAAAGTGCTAGGTAGGGGATACCAAGATGAAAGGTGATGGCACATACTCAGATAGATAAATACTATACAAAATAACATGAAGTAGGAGCAAAGGAGGAATGGGGGGGGGAGAAGAGAACTCTGGGACAATTTGAGGAGGGAGAAGAGAGATCCAGAAAGGTATCTTAGTAGAGGTGATATCAGAAATGAATCATGAGGGAAGAGAAGGGATTTTTGTAGATGAAGATGAGGGAGGATGGCTTTCCAAATTTTAGACATGGATTATGAAAATATATGGAGTTAGTAGATGGCCATCAGAGTTTGAAGAAGGTCTTCTAGTTGAGTCTGGTTGGGAAGTAAAGTATGTGAAGGAGAGTAAAATGGAATATGGATGAAAGATAGCTTGGAGTCAGATTTTGGAGGGATTTAAATATGAGGCTCAGGAGTTTGTCTTTGAATAAGTAGTAAAGTCACTGAATATAGTTTGAACAGAGGAGTAATTCTAGCCAGATATATGTATTAGAAAAAATAGTTTGATTATCTGGAAGATGGATTGGAATGGAGAATATCTGGAGTCTTGGAGACAAGTTAGAAGACTAAAACAATGGTCTATGTGTTTAAAACCCTAGAGGAGGTAGTATTCTGACTGGAGATATGGGGACAGTATTAAGTATGTTGAAGCAGAATTGTTTGTTGTAAATGGGAAGTGGGGAAAAGGGAAAGAGTCAAAAATAACTTGGAAGCTTTGATCTTGAGTGACTTAAAATGACAACAAAAGGAATTTGAAAAGAAGGTCAGATTTAGGGGAAATATGATGAGTACATTTCTGGGCATGCTGAGTTAGAAGTGACCACATATCTAGTAGGAGATGAAGGATTAGAAATCAGGAAGAGGCAGGTCCTGAGCACATAGATTTGGAATCTTCTGCATATGCATGGTAAACACAGAAAGCTCCCAAAGGAAAAAAATTTAGAAAGAAAGAAGAGGGCCTCAAATATACCCTTAATATCTTCTCTCATTCATTCTCTACCTTTCAGAATTTGATTGTGAGGTTTTTATTTCCTCATATGTGGTTAATTTTTGTGTAGATGACATAGATCACTGAGAAAAAAGTATATTTCTTTCCATCCTCATTCAATTTTCTCAAGATATCTGTAATGCCTAACTTTTCTAAAATTCTATTCTCTTCTTTAGTTTTTTTTCTTGTTTATTTTTTGATTAGATTTAACCAGTTTTGAGAGGGGAAGGTTGAGGTCTCCCACTAGTATAGTTTTACTATCTATTTTTTTCCTGAAATTCATTTAACTTCTTTAAATATTTGGATGTTGGGTGGCTAGGTGGTGCAGTGGATAGAGCATGGGTCCTGGAGTCAGGAATATCTAAGTTCAAATCTGGCTTCAGACATTTAATAATTACCTAGCTGTGTGGCCTTGGGCAAGCCACTTAATCCCATTGCCTTGCAAAAACCTAAAAAAAAAATGGATGTTATGCCATTTTGGTGCATAAATGTTTAGTATTGATATTAGTTCATTGTCTATGATATCTTTTTAGCAAGATGTAATTTTCTTGCTCAGTTCTTTAAGTTAGACTGGTTTTACTTTAGGTTTGACTGAGATCATGATTGCTACTACTTCTTTTTTTAGTTTTTACTTCACTTGAAGTATAATAGATTTTGCACCAGTCCCTTACCTTCACTCTGTTTTTCTCTGCTTCAAATATGTTTTTTGGTAAATGGAATATTGTAGGATTCTGTTTTTTTAACCCACTCTGCTCTCCTCTTCCATTTTATGAGTAAACTTGTTCATTCACATTCATAGTTATGAATACTGTGTATTCCTTCATTCTATTTTCACCATCCTTTCCTCTCTCTTTCCTTTAACCCTGTCCCTCCAGATAAGTGTTTTGTTTCTGATCACCTTTAATCTGTTCTCTCTTCTATCTCCACCCTCACTTCTTTCATCCCCTTCCTCTTTTACTTCATTATAGGGTAAGATAGATTTCTATACCCAACTGAATGTGTCTATTAGTCCCTTTGTGAGCCAATTCTGATGAGAGTAAGGGTCATGTGATGCCCCAGCCTCTCATATCATCTTTCCCTCTTTCCCACTGTAAGAGGTCATCTGTGCCCATTCAAGTGAGATAATTTACTCCATTTTACCTTTCTCTTTCCTCTTCTCCCAGTGCAATCCTTTTTCATCCCTTAATTTTGTATTGTCCCACATCTCTCTCATTTCTTTTCTCAATTTTTCTTCTATCTCCCTTATTTGATTTTCAAAATCTTTTTTGAGCTCTATCATAGCCTGAACCCAATTTCTATTTTTCTTGGAGTCTTTAGATGCAGAAGCTTGGACTTCTCATATTCAGACTGAGTATTTTGATCCTTCTTGGGATCATAGACAATGTATTTCTCAATAGTGTTCCTCTTTTTTCTCTGTCTACTCATTTCTCCAGCCTGTGCCTGGTTTTGGGGTGCTTCCTGAGCTTTTGAGTATTATTGGGACACCCCCCCCCCCCAAACACACAAGGATCTCAGTGTGTGAAGCTCTGACTTCCCTCCTGGTCTGTGAATGACCACAAACACACCCCTCTGCCATGGGGCTGAGGTGTATGTGTGGGGCTTGCTCTATGGGGGATCTAGACTGTGATCAGGATCTGAATGTGGTCAGAACCCCAGAGTCCTATTCCAGGTACAGAGGACAGACCTCTGAAGTATCTCTCCACTCCCCTACCTTTGGTGGGCTGAGGACTCAAGGATCAGTTGCCTGGGGACCGCTGCTTACCAGCTCTGCTCCTGGGTACTGGTTCCATGCCTGCTTCCATTTCCTTGATCTGGGCTTCCATGTAGCTGCTGCTACCAGACTGTGCTGACTGCTGCAGCTGCCCTGAGTGTCTGGGCTTCGTGAGCTCACTCTCGCAGAGGTCCCCTCTGCTGATCCTCCAATTTGTGACCGGTGCTCCCCGGGATGTAGGTCAAGAAACTGCTCCTGTTGCTGTGAGCTGCGCCCCAGGTGCCCTGGGGCTGCCTCAGGGAGGCTGAAGTTTCTTCACTCTGGCGGCTGCCCCTCTAACCCCATGGAGTGGAGCCTTTCCACTATTTTCCAGGTTACCTTGGTCTAGAGAATTGCCTCATGGGATCTTTCTGTGGGTTCTGTCTCTTGCAAATTTAGTTAGAGTCTTAATTTTAAGATTTTTGAAATATTATGGAGAGAACATCTAGGAGAGGCTCTTCTGTCACCATCTTGGCTCCAACCTAATTTTGTATTGTCAACCTATTAAAATCAACTTATATTTATACCTTCTGTATATGGATACTCTGTGTATGGATATTTCTTCCAACTGCCCTAATAGTGATAAAGTTCTTAAGTTACAATTATCTTCCCTTTTAGGGATGTTTAAGCTTATATTTTCTTTTCCCTGTGTACCTTTTTATTCTTCTCTTTAGTCTTGTATTAAGTATTCTGCTCAGTTCTGTTTTTTTCATTACAAATGCTCAAAACTTCAATATTTCACTGAATATCCATTTTTCTCCCTGAAGAATTATACTCATTTTCACTGGATAGGTGATTCTTGGCAAAGGTGGTCCTTTGCCCTCTGGAATATTATACTTTAAGACCTCTAATCTTTTAATGTAGAAACTGCTAAATCCTATGTAATCCTGGTCATGTATTCATAATATTTGAATTGTGTCTTTCTGGATGCTTGCAGTATTTTCTCCCTGACCTGGAAGTTCTGAAATTTGGCTATAAAATTTCTGGGAGTTTGCATTTTGGATCCCTTTCAGGAGATTATTAGTAAATTCTTTCAACTTCTATTTTTAACCTCTGGTTCTAGAATATCAAGTTAATTTTCCTTGATAATTTCTGACGTCCAAATTCTTTTTTATGTTCATGGTCCAAAAATTCTTAAATTATCTCCCCTAGATCTATTTTTAGATTAGCTGCTTTTCCAATGAGATATTTCACATTTCTTCTTTTTTTCCCATTCTTTTGACATTTTTTGTTTTTATTTCTTGAAATCTCATAGTACCATTCGTTTCCAGTTGCCCAATTCTAATTTTGAAAGAATTATTTTCTTTAGTTAGCTTTTGTACCTCTTTTTCCACTTGACCAATTCTACTTTTTAAGGAGTTGTTTTCTTCAGTAACTTTTTTACTTTTTTCCCATTTTTGTGCTTCCTTTACCAAACTATTGACTCTTTCTTCATGATTCTCTTGTACTATTCTCATTTCTTTTCCCAGTTTTCTACCTCTTTTATTTGATTTTTAATCCTTTTTTTCCTTTTTTTTTTTTTAGGTTTTTGCAAGGCAAATGGGGTTAAGTGGTTTGCCCAAGGCCACACAGCTAGGTAATTATTAAGTGTCTGAGACCAGATTTGAACCCAGGTACTCCTGACTCCAAGGCTGGTGCTTTATCCATTACGCCACCTAGCTGCCCCTTTTTAAAATCCTTTTTGAGCTTTCCCAAGAGCTCCTTTAGAGCCTGAGAGAAATTCACATTTTTCTTTGAGACTTCCTGTATAAAGATAGTTTTCAACATTCATTTTTGTAAGATCTTGAGTTCCACATTTTTCTACTTTCCTCCATTTCCTCCAACCTCCCCATTACAGAGAGTGATTTTATATGTTATACATACAATCTGCCTCCTTCTTTCTACATCTGAAAACTGCCTTTCTTATGTATAGATTTTTATCATTTCTCACATCTGTGGGAAAAAATCTATCAGTATTTCCTTATTATTGTGACATTTCATTTCATTGTGATGCAACTGAATAAGCAAGGGCAGTAGGAGTTGTAGTAAAAGAAGCACTGACCTTGGAGTCAAGAGGATGAGACTTCAAATCTGATTTCAGACCCTTGATATTTACTGTATGACTTTGGGCAAGTCACTTAACTCTGCCTTGCATTCAGAACCATCTCCAAGTTATCCTGATTCATATCTGGGCACTGGACCCAGATAGCTCTGGAGGAGAAATTGAGTCTGGTGACTTAGTACAGCATCTCCCCTTACTCAAATCCAATTCATGTGCTTGTCGAGGTATCACCTCCCTGATGTTATTATCTTCTTTGAGAATAAAGGACAAAACATCATTGAATGAGCTCTGTTGGGAGTTTAACCATTGCCCATGGGAATTCTACTGGTGGAACTTTGGAGTTAGTCTCTTAGTCTTCCTTGGTTTAAGTTTTCTCATCTGTAAAATGGAGTTGTATTAGGTGTCCTCTAAGGATACTTCCAGTTCTAATCTGATGATGCTATGATTTTTCCTGTGACTACTCTTTGTCCTCCAATATTCCCTGTGCTTTCTCACTTCTTTTATTCACATTGTTTCCCATGCTTTGATTAACCCCCCTCCTTTATCACTTCTTAAATTCTTTCCAATCCTTTAAAAGTCAACTCAAATGTCACATTATCCAAGAATATTTTCCTTTTTCTCACCTGATGAATGTGAACTTTTATTCTTTAAAATATGACATTTTGAAATAGCACATTTCTATGACAATTATTTTGAGAAATCCCCTTTTTTTGGTCTAGATATATGATTTCATCAACCTAGGTATTCCAGTGTGAAAACTCCACTAACTGAAGCAGATCAGCATAATTCATCTGTAAGTTATGGTTGTAGACAATTCCCCCAGGAATTGAGAGGATTAAGTGATTTGTTCATTATATGCTGATATGCTAGATCTTCCTGATTCTAAGACTGATCCTCTATTCACTATTACAACTTGCTTCTTTTATATTAAAGTATACTGAAGGTTTTTGTGTTATGTGTTTTTCTTCCCTTATAAAATCCATGAAGACAAGGACTACCTAAACCTAAAAAGTTATTATTATTATTATTGATCATTTCTACTTTTTACATAGCAGGCATTTCTTGATCTTATTCTCCCCAATAATATCTTTCTGTTATCACAAAGAAAAAGATTAAGCAAAACTAATCCAAATCAAGATCATTTCAGATTATATATGCAATGCTCTGCAATCATTTCTTAATCTATCTTTTGGAATCAGGAATGGTAATTGCTTTAAATCTGGGATCAGTTATTCTTTGTTGTTTTCATTTGAATTTTTGTATCTTTTTTTACATAAATGTAGCAGCTGGGGCTCCCCATCCTTCTGAGTTGCACATAGGTACTTTTAAATAGGTTACCCTAGGTTCAAAGCAATCTGTGATTTTATATTCACTCAAGATCTTAATGAGGCTTCACAAATGTGAACAGATGACAAAATTAATTCAAATCATAGGCATTTAATGAAAGAGTATAGTAAAATATATATTTCACCCATAAATCTAGGGAATATTCTTCCATACCTACACATATCATTATGTATGTAAACCTAGGAAATATACATGGGAAGGCACTCATGAATGCTCAGAGAGCATGTGTGGAAGGGCAACTCATACCTACCCACCTACACTGCAAGGCACTTAAGTGGTCTGGTGATATCATATTGTTATCACTGGACCTGTCTGTTCCTTGCTGTTCTGGCATGGTGTAAGGTCTATTATGTATTACTTATGCCGGTCTAGTGAGGGCACTGTTGGAGAGTATTCTGTGGCCCCTTGGCTGCTGCTAGGTGTGATTCATTAGTACATGAAACCTTGGAGTCTTTGGCATTTCTTTGCCTTAAGATTCTCTCTTCAACTGGAATTTGGCTGGGGTGTTTCATTCTCCCTGTCAGAGGCAAAAGACTTCTCTCATCCAGTATCAGTCATACTAGGGAAAAACCTGTAACATGGTGTCCTTGTGTAGAGTCTATTGAGTATTAATTATACTTACTAGTAGCTAGATTAATTAGACATGCTTCTTAAGGTAGGCAATCAAACTTTATTAATCAACGTGTACAAACAAATCACTACTCTGACATTTTATCATTTCCAAAGGTTCCTTTCTTTTTATATTCAACTCTGCTCAGTCAGAATCTCATATCTCCCTCCCAGACAGTCATTTAGAAAATTTCCATCAATTAGCCCTGCCCTTAAGCCAGTATGGGCTGTTTGAGTCTCCTCTGTGGAGGAATGCAGAAACCAGCCCAAGTATTGACATAGGAACAGGTTGATGGCAAGGATCTCAGGTACATTTTTAATCCTCTCAGCTATAGGTAATCCTTTTGTTGTCTACTACATAATTTGATTGATAATTTCAAAATTATGGATGTTTGTTTATAATATCTTTTCATTGGTAATCTGTCTTATCAGAGGGTATATATATATGTATATATATATATGTTTTGCAAGGCAAATGGGGTTAAGTGGCTTGCCCAAGGCCACACAGCTAGGTAATTATTAAGTGTCTGAGACCAGATTTGAACTCAGGTACTCCTGACTCCAAGGCTGGTGCTTTATCCACTACGCCACCTAGCTGCCCCTTATATTTTTTCTTAATTTAAATTTATCTATTATTCCAATTACATGCAAAGATAGTTTTCACATTCATCTTTTGTGAGATTTTGAGTTCCACATTTTTCTTTCTCCTTCTCTCCCCCCCCTCCTCTTGACAGTGAGTAATCTGATATAGGTTATACATGCATTAGGTTCATATATTTTATTAGTTATTTAATAGCATTCCGATTTTATTTGCTGTATCATACACACAGGTGCTTATCTTAGTTTTGAAAAATAACTTACAGAAAAACAATATATTCAAAACATATCAATCACAAACTAGAGGCTTAAAACAAAATGGAAACATTTCTACTATGTTGACAAATTATCTCATTATGGTAATAGAACTTGTTCTCACGACAAAACCCTTAGCTATTTTTCTTGGAATAAGAAAATCCATAATTTCTCAAGGCCCTGTTGAACATAAGCTTTTCTAAGCCAAAGAAGCTTTGGTTCTAATGCAAGGGTTCTTAATTTGGGGTGCATGAGTAGATTTCAGGGCATTCATGAACTCGAACAGATTTAAAAAATTTTTTTGAACAGATTTTTAAGGAAAGACTGTATCTATTACAATAAAATTGATTTCCCTTACAATCTTATGTTTTATATGATTTAAATATATCATTCTACAAGGGAGTCCATAGGCTTTATAATACTGTCAAATGGGTCCATTATGTTAAAAATGCTGGGGGAGTGGAGCCAAGATGGGGGTGTGAGGTCAGGAATTCCTGAAAACTCACCCCCCCCCAAATCTCCAAAAGCCATCCAATTATGACTCTAACCAAAATTCAGAGGGACGGAACCCTCAGAAAGACTGAGCGATACAATTTCCCAGACGAAGACAACTTTGAAGATATGTGGGAAAGGTCTGTTTCACTGGGACCAGGGGTTGAAAGAGCTGCAGCACAGCTCCAGCTCCAGCCTTCCAGGAACAGCATGTGGGGTGCCTGGGTCCATGGCAGAGGGGGAGGTTTCCAGACCTCTTGGCCCAGGGACCATCTGGGACAGCTTGAAGGGGTGGTGAGAGAACTCTGCTGCACCAGAGTGAACTCAGAGGGAAACTGGGAGCCACCCAGCACTTCCAGAACACTCAACCCACAAGACAGTTTGGGGAGATTACAGACGTCTCTGTTCTCCCTGGGGCAGGATTCAGCTGTTTGCCAGGTTGCAGTTTGGACTCCCACACCATCGTAGCTGAGCAGGGATCTTCCTCACAGCTCCAGGGCAGAGGGGAGGGCTTGTGGTCATCCATATATCAAAGCACAGTCAAGATAGCAGTCATAGCCCCTCATTAGACCTTGGAGGAATTAAGGTACCAGTGGGGTGTCCCAAAAAACCCCAAAGCCTCGGATATGCAGTAAACCAGTCATAGGCTGAGGAAATGAACAAACAAGAGAAAAGGAAGAACCTAACCAGAGAAAATTACTTTGGTCTCACAAAGAATCAAAATACACACCCAGAAGATGACAAAGTCAAAGTTCCGTATCCAAAGCCTCCAAGAAAAATAAGGAAATGGGCTCAGACTATGGATGAGCTCAAAAAAGACTTTGAAAAGCAATTAAGGAGGTGGAGGAAAAATTGGGAGGAGAAATGAGAGCTATGCAGATAAATCATGAAAACCAAGTCAGCAACTTGGTGAAAGAAATACAGAAAAAATACTGAAGAAAATATCATGTTAAAAACCAGTTTAGGCCAAATGGAAAAATCAACCTAAAAAGTCAATGAGGAGAAGAATGCCTTAAAAAGTAGAATTGGAAAAGGAGATTAAAAAAAGCTTTCTGAAGAAAATAACTTCTTCAAATGTAGAATGGAGCTAAAGGAAGCTAATGACTTTGTGAGGAAACAATAAACAATGCTAAAAGAACAAAAAATTAGAAGAAAGTATGAAATATCTCATTGGAAAAACAACCAACCTAGAAAACTAGAAAATCTCCGGGAGAGATAATTTAAAAATTACTGGGCTGGGGGCAGCTAGGCAGAGCAGTGGATGGAGTACTAGACCTGGAGTCAGGAGGACCTGACTTCATATCTATCCTCAGACCCTTAATGATTACTGACCTTGGGTAAGCCACTTAACCCCATTGACTTTCAAAAAACAAAACAAAAAAAACCCATTATTGGGCTACCTGAAAGTCTTGAACAGGAAAATAACCTAGAAGCAGAAAAAAGATAGAATTCAATAAATTCAATAAAATAGAAATTGAGGGAATCTACCAATCACCTCCTGAAAGAAATCCCAAAAGAAAAACTTCCAGGAATATTATAGCCAAATTCCAAAACTAACAAGTCAAAGAGAAAATGCCAAAACCTGCCAGAAACAAACAATTCAACTACATGGCTCTATAGTCAGGATTACACAGGATCTGGCAGCATCAACATTAAGGGCTTGTAGGGCTTGGGTATAATATTCCAGAATGCAAAAGAGCTTGGTTTATAAATAATGAGAATCAACTACCCACCAAAACTGAACATCCTCTTCCAGGGGAAAAAGATGGACTTTCAATGAAACAGGGGACTTCCAAACTTTCCTATTGAAACAACCAGACCTAAACAGTAAGTTTGATCTCCATGTACAGTACTCAGGAGAAACATAGAGAGGGTGGACAAGAAGGACTAACTATGAGGAACTTAATGATGTTGAACTGTGCCTATTCCTGCATGGGAAGAAGATACTGATAACTCATATGAACAGGAGTCATTTATAAGAGCTGTTAAAAGGAGCATATATAGACAAGGTCCAGGAGGGCATTGAATGTAATGGCATTATATACTTTAAAGATGGAATCAATGGGTGATAAAGGAAAGTACTGAGAGGAAGGGAAAGGAGAGGAAGAAAAGGGTTAAAATATTTAAAATAGAAGAGTCAAGTAAAAGCTTATACAATGGAGTGGAAGGTAGGAAAGTGAGTGGCGGGGGGAGGAGTTAGCCTTCATTCTCATCAGAAATGGCTCAATGAAGAAATAACATACACAATTAATAAGGTATAGAAATCAGTCTTACCCTGGAGAAAAATAAGAGGAAAGGGATGGGATAAGGGGGACAGGGGAGAGGGGAGTATGTGATAGAAGAGAGGGAAGATCAAGGGACAGGGTAATCAGATACAACACACTTTGGAGCAGGGACAGGATGAAAGGAGAGAGATAATAGAATAAATGGGGGTGAGGAGGAATAGAATGGTGGGAATTATATCTAGTAATAGCAACTGTGGGAAAAAATATTGAAGCAACTTCTCTGATGGACTCATGATGAAGGCAACTCATCCCAGAGATAGAGCTAATGGAATCTGAACACAGCTGAAGTACTCTTTTCCCCTCTCACTTCATTTCTCTTTAGGTTTCTCTCTCTCTTTTTTGAGGGAGGGGTTTATGTTTACTTTCAGAACAAGATTATTGTAATAATATCAAAATAAATAAATTCTATTCAAAATAAAAATGCTAGAAACCTTTACTCTAGGGGACTAAATCCATGGAAATTTAACAGATGTTCAGCTAAGCATCCACTGGTTTGTCTAGTTTTACCTCAACTCCAAGAGCAGATCTGTCTTGAGTCTCTAACCAGCTGATTGCTCCAATCAATGTCTGATTGTCAAATCCTATTCATTTATGGTGCAATATGACCTTGGAACATGATCAGATTGCCTTACATGTACTTCTGTGTTCCTCCTTTTCTGTGTTCCTCTACCACAGGGTCAGAGTAACCTTTTGCAATTGGCTATATAGTAGAAAAACACTTTGTCTTGCCTATTTTTTCTTGCTATATCCAGAGGATGAAGATTACATATAGTTTACCCACAACACCACAATGAGCTGAATTGGGAAGGTGGCTTTTCTTGCCTTGGTATTCTGTGTCTGATCTGTTTTGCTTATTCTCAGATTCACAAGCATGTGGAATCTCTACTGTACCAACAGTTCAAATCATGATGATCTTGGAAACAGGATTCCAGGTAGGATGTTGTTTCCAACTAGCCTGGTAGGAAATCCTAGGTGCCAGGTAGAACTTGTGCTTGGGACTGTTCTATGTAAGAACTTAGTTAAGTTATGAACCTATTCCCTTCCCCTCCTCAAAGAATGAGGTGGTTTGGGGAATGGGGATTATGGTTTCCACATGTTAGGAAATTTTTTTTCTTATATCTTTGCAGCAAATATTCCTAATCTGTACTGGTTAAATAGAACTGGGGTAAAAAGGACCCCAGAACAATCGAGAAAGCATCATTGGTGGGGACTAGCACCATCATTGGTGGGGAAAAGAGCCTAGACACCTCCAAATTCCTGTGAAGCTATTGGAGATCCCTGGAGAGGTATGAAACTGCATAATTGGTCTTTGGGCAAATGGGTGCTATGGTGGTGCTTTTTAAGGATTGTACTTTCAACAAACCACCACAATTGTCTGGGTTTTTCTCAAACTTGAGATCCTTTTAGCACTCATTTGCAAATGAAAAAGAAAAAGAAAACCATAGGTGAAGTTTCACCCTGCTCAATTATTTGTTTCAAATTTCTGTCTTTATTTTATATATGTAATCAATAGAAAGGAGGCTACTGTTTTGAGCCCTTAACCAGGGTACATTTTTTATCTCCTTCATCACCTAGCACTATGCTCTGCACATACTCAACACCAATTTGTTGAATTGAATTGTAAATTCTTTATATATTCAGCACATAGTTCTTGGCTTTGAAAAGATTTAATACTTGTCTATTTTATTGAATTTCCCCCTGGAGCAATTCCTCCCACTTAAAAGGGCATCATTATTCCCTCTTCTCCCTGGTTCCATATTCATTGAATTATATCATAGACATACATAGGACATTTGCTGATTGCCCAAACAGTGCCTCTTCTGGGTGTCTAAAATTCCATTAACAAGAGGCAAGTTTTTCATTTCATAGTTAAGAAATAATGCTTAAAATTTCTCTGGGAAGAAGTAACAGACCAAATTGAGAAAAATGTGGTACAGCAAAAATGTTAGGCTTCAGTCCTTATTCTCTACTAATTCTTCTACTACCTAGTCTTGGGCAAATCTCAAGATTCCTTAATTGTCAAATGTGGATTAGGTGACTTCTAAATTGCCTCCCTGCTCTCATACTGCTAATTTATTTTTAAAAATTGAATTAAATTTGTAATTAATCAAAATCCACTTTCTATCTCTCCTTTTTTGGTAACTGTTCCCCAGTGAAAGAGTAACAAAATCCTTGAAACAAAGTATGTGGGTAAGCAAAATAAATTCTTGCCTTGGCTATTTCCCCCCCAAAATCTCATTCCATCCCCTGAGTTAGGAGATCTTAGTATGCTTTTTCAGGAGTCATTTGGACTTATGATTGGTCAATGAGTTGATTGGATTTCTTAAATCTTTCAAAATTGTTTCTATTTATAATTTTTTGTACAATTTGTTCTTTTGATTTAGTTCACTTCCTTCTACTTCAGTTTGCATACCTTTCACTAAAAAAAGTTCTTGGAAATTTCCCCTTCCTTATTTCTTATAACCCAATTGTATTTCATACCATTCATAGATCTGTTTACTAGGGAATGTACACTGTTCCCATAAGTGTATGCTTTCCTTTAATTTACAGTTCTTTACTACCACAAAAAGAACTAGTTTAAATATTATCATACATGAATCCCTTTTCTCTTTTTTTTGTTTAATAATATTATCTCTGGGTATGTGCAGTTAATCATTTTTCTGAGCATGTTTTGAAACTTCTTTCCAAAATGAATGGATCAGTTCTTAACTACAGCAATGTAGTGATGTACCTGTTTTCCCACAACTACACTGGTCCTTGTCATTTTCCTTTTTTTGGTCAACTTTGTCAATCTGCTGTCTGTTAAGTAGAATATTAGAGTGATTTTGATCTGCATTTCTCTGAATATTAGTTATTGGGAGTATTTTTCATAGGACAACTAATAGTTGGGATTTTTTTTGCCTAAAAAACTCTCTTTTCACATCCTTTGACCATTTATTAATTGGAAAGTGGTTCTAAATCTTATTAATTTGAACCATTTCTTTATTCAACTCAGAAATATGATCTCGAGAAAGCGGCAGCAAAGATTCAATAAAAATTCTGTCTTAGTTTTAGACCTGTAACTATCAAACAGAAGTGGTAAAATGGATAGTTCTGCTTCTTTATTGGAAGGACTTCTAGTTTATTCATATATTGACTATATTGCCCTCTGGCAAGGGATTATATAGCCTACGATTTGTAGTTTTTCCTTTTTTGGGGGAAAAAAGGATACAAATGAAGATCAGTTCTCAGTTGGGAAGGTGGAAAATTTTCAAGTACAGGCTCTGATGGGAGTTTTGGAAATCTCAAGGAGAATAAAAGAGAGAAGGGAGAGGTAGTGATTGTTCCATACAGGCAATGCAGCTGTGACAACCATTGTTTCTGTAGTTCCTTACCTCAAGTCCATGATAGATGACTTCTTTTTTTTTTTTTTTTTTTTAGATTTTTCAAAGCAATGGGGTTAAGTGGCTTGCCCAAGGCCACACGGCTAGGTAATTATTAAGTGTCTGAGGTCGGATTTGAACCCAGGTACTTCTGACTCCAAGGCCGGTGCTCTATCCACTGTGCCACCTAGCCGTCCTGATAGATGACTTCTAACTGAACAAATGTAACTGTGTTTCTATATAATGTATGCTTACTCCATTTTCAGGTCAAAACAGAGGTGATCCCTTATCCTATTTCTGCCTTACTTCCACTTAGTAGTGATAATTTAGAAAAATATTTTAAAGAATATATTTTCCAGATTTAGTAGTAGTATTTCTCAAGAATACCTTTGGTTGACTCTGTTCTAATTACTATTCATCTTGTACTATATATATATATATACTACCATCCTCCCAATTACTCAGACTCACCATCTAGATGCCATTCCTAAAATCTCATTCTGTGAATTTATCTTGCCCTTCTCTTAAATCTTTCCTCTAATCTGCCTACATGTAATGTTTATGACAGTGTTATCAAGATGTCATCTGAAACCTCACTCTTACCCCACCATACCCAAGCAGTTGTATAGTTCTGACTTCTGTATGGTCTTGTCTATACCCCTTCTTCTTCTCTGACACTGAAACCATGATGCTGTTGTCTTCAGTATGAAGCATCTGAACTTTTCCAAGAATTTATTGTTTGGGCTCCCTGTGTCAAATCTTTCTCTTCCTGCAGAACAATCCCCACTTGGTTTGATCATATCACTCTTCTATTAAAAAAAACCCAAAACCACAACCTCCAAACCAAAAAACAAACCTCCTGTGACTCCCTACTACTTCAAAGGATCAAATAGAAATTCCTCTGTTTGATCATTCAAAGTAACCTGATCCCTCCCTACCTCTGTGATTTTCTTATATTTTGTTCCCTGTCTTATACTCTGAGATCTAGGGACAATGACCTTCTTGCTGTTACTCCATTTCCTGATTAAATATTTTCACTGACTATGTTCAATGCTTGTAATACTTTATTCATCCGTCTCCTAGTTTCCCTAGCTTCAAGTATGAGCTAAAGTTCTACCTTCTGAAAAGACACTTTTGTAGTCCTTATTCTTAAAGCCTTCCCTCTGAGATTTCCCTCAATTTATTCTGTATGTCTCTGGGTTTATACATAAACTCAGCTCTTGAAAACAAGGGACTGTTTTACCCCCTTCTTGTACACTTGGCATCTCAGCATCCTTTGTCAAAAATATGATTAATAAATGCTAATTTGCACATTGACCAGTCATAGTATACTAAATTGTTTATCAATAATTTGAATATTGGTTTATTTCTTTCTGTTTGGACTCTTCCTTTATTCATGTCAAAAAAGGAATTGATAGGATCCCTTCTTTTCCTCTTTTTTTTGAATAGCTTATGTAATATTCAAACTAATTATTCTGACAGGAATGGTGGATCATCCCTGTAATTTCAGTTTACCAGGGAGACTGAGGTTAGTAGATTTCTGTTTGTTTGTTTGTTTGTTTGTTTCTTGCAAGGCAATGGGATTAAGTGATTTGCCCATGGTGGCACAGCTAAGTAAATACTAAGTATCTTAGGTCACATTTGAATTCAGGTCCCCCTGACTCCAGAGTCTATCCACTGCATCACCTAGGTGCCCCCCAATAGATTTCTTGAATTCAGGAGCTTTGCTATGCAGTTGCCAAAACTGATTGGGTGTTTGCACTAAACCCAGCATTTAAGAGGGCCCTAGGAGCAGGATTGCCTAAGGCAAACAGTCCAGGTTGGAGTAGTAGGTCAAAGCTCCCCACACCAATCATTATTGGCATTGGCATTATTAGGAGTAGTCTCTATACTTTTAGCATCAATGAATCTGAACAAAAAAGAGAAAAAAAGAAATTAATTGTTCTTTAAATGTTTGATAGAATTCTCTCTTAAGATATGCTGTCATAAACCTTACTTTAGTAACCCATGCATAAATTGTTCACTTTCTTTGTCTTTGAGTTTTAAATCCTTGAGTTTTTATTGTATCAATTTTGACACTTAATAATTTTGTAAATATTCATTCCTTTCACTTAAATGCTAATTTTATTGCTATATATTTGAGAAAATCATATTTAAAATTTGCTCACTTATGAATTTACCATTTTATTTTTGATACTGATAATTTTCTTTTCAAAGTCAAATTAGCTAATAGTTGATTTTGTTTTTCAAAAACACATCTTATTGTTATTTATTAAGTTATTTTTTACTTTCAATTTTATCAATCTCTTCTTTGATTTTCAGGATTTACAATTTTGTATTTAATTAAAAATACAGTGACTTTATTGTTACTGTTATTGCCATTGCATAACCAATATATTGATTTATTCTTTCTCTTTCTTTTATAAATGCAAATTTTAGAGATATAACATTTCTCTTTGGGCTTTAACCCATCTTCTTTTGAAGGTAGAAGTCAGAAATACCCAAAACAATTTGAAGAAACTGAAGAACTCTCCTCTTTTCCTACCCTGCCTCTTAAATAAAGCAGGGCATTCATCTCCACTAGAGAGAGTCCCATACCAATGAGCTTTGGGTGTGAATTATAGTAATAATTTCTGTTGTTTTAAAGAATCATTAACATTTCCTTTCTTCATTCTAATTTTGAAATAATCTATTGCCTCTTTTTTCATGCTATTAATTCTCTTTTCTAATTCTGTCATCATTTTCATTTCTTTTTTGTTTTTCCCTATAGTACATGAATTTCATTTATAAGCCGATGATCGAAATAACTCATTTATAAAACCATTTAAAACTCTTTCATCAGGAATTCTTGTTCCTTTTACATGCAATTTGACTTTTTCATTAAAGTTTTGATTATAGATGTTTTGGACTCATTTTTTTTCTTTTTTTTCCTTCCAGCCCAACTTTCTAACTTCAATTTTTATATTAGTTTCAGGATCATGACCCTTCTGGAAGAACTATTTGGATGATCCTTGGTTCTGGTTTGATGCCTCTTATTCTCCCCCCCCCCACCTTGATTTAGTCATTTTAGTTATGTTCAACTCTTCAAGACCCTATTAGGAATTTTTATGGTAAGGATACTAGAGTGGTTTGCCATTTCTTTCTCAAGATCATTTTATAGATGAGGAAAATGAGACAAATAGAGTTATATAACTTGCCTAGGGTCTCCTGGCTTATAAGATTCTGAGGCCAGATTTGAATTCAAGATGAGTCTTCCTACTTTGTTACATATCTAGTTTCATTATTACATATCATTATTTTATTATTATATATCTAGTTTCATATGCTAGTTTCATTGAGATTACTTTGCCAATTTCTCTGTAGTTACTATCAAATAGCGAATTTTTATCCTTGTATCTATGGACCTTTAGGCTTAACCAATATGAGGCTACTATATTTGTTTCCTTCTTGATGTTGTGTACCTAATCTGTTCTACTGATCAGCTTTTGCCATCATGTCTTGAGAACTACCATCTCACCCTGGAATTTCCCTTAGTTTATGGGACCTCCTTACCATGGAACATCCATTTTAACCCAGAGTCTCGATTTTGGAAAGAAGTGGCTCTTTCTGACTTTTTGGACTCTGTCACCATTCCTTAAGAGTTGTCATCTTGCCCTGGAACTTCCCTCAGTGCCTTGGATCTTCTCACCCTACTCTCTCTCTAGTCTTCTCACTGTAGAATGTCCCTCTATCATATTAACTCCTCTCTCTAATTGGTGACCTCCTTTTGGGACCTCTGTTTTGAGGATTCACCTCCTGTTCTGATTCTGATTTCTGGACTCTGATATAATATTTATGCTCAATTATCTCCCTACCCCCACTCCTTCCCCCAGCTATCCAGTTCCTCTTTGTGTGTACCTTGTCTTCTTCCCACTCCCTACTTTTCAGTTTCCTCTTATAAGTTTCTCTATTAGAATGGAAGCTCCTTTAGGACTATGTTCCATGTTCTTGTGTTTGATTCTTTAGAATTTAGCATAGTGCCTGATGAATACTAAATGCTTAATAAAAACTTAATACCCAAAAAACCCTTATTACCTTGTTTTGCCTTGCCATATCACTTTTATGACTACTGTTTTGCAATATAATCCATCCTTTTCTAACATGTGTCTTAAAGGGAAAGAAAAACTCTGAGGTAGAGTTTAGGAGGGAATGTATTCTAGACATGGGGGATGACCAGTTCAAAAGCATGGGAAGAGGAGATAGAGTTTCATGAGAAACAGAGAGAAGGTAAGTTTGGCAGGGTGAAACATTTTGGGAGATGAAGTAATAACCATTGAAGCTGGAAATATAGGTTAAAGCTGAGCTGAAAAGGGTCATAAAAGCTAAACAGAAGAGTTTATATTTTATTCTAGAGTCAATAGGAAGCCACTAGAGTTGACTGATGAATAGGAAAGTCATATAATCAGGTGAAACTTAGGGACAATTGTTTTGACTGCAGTATATAGGATGAACTGGAATGGTGAGAAAGTTGAGGCAGGGAGATCAATTAAGAGTCTGTTACGGTAATCTAGGAAAGAGATAATGAGGACCTGAACTAGTATGGTAGCTATAAAAATCAAGAAAATGTATTTGATGCAATAGATGTAAAAGTAGAAACAAGAAGATTTGGCAGCCAATTAGACAGGAGGGCAATAAGTTCAGAATAATGCTGAAATTTTCTCTTGTTCTAAAATCTATAATCTTGCACTACTAAGTTGATAGTTAAAGAATATTAAAAAACAACTGATTTCAGGAGAAATTTGAAAGAATGATTAGCAAATCCATCATTAGTTTTAAAAAAGGAAGAAGGGGGGCAGCTAGATGGCACAGTGAATAGAGCACTGGCCCTGGAGTCAGGAGGAAATGAATTCAAATGTGACTTCAGACACTTCCTAATTACCTAGCTGTGTGATCTTGGGCAAGTCACTTAACCCCATTGCCTTGACAAAAAAAAAAAAACAAAAGAAAGAAGAAAGAAGTCTATAAAATTTAGTAGTGAATAGTAGTTCTTCAAAGAAAAATAGATGAATAAAATTTGAAATTTACAACTTTATTTTTATGAAGAAAGAAATATTTAAAGTTCCAAAGCATGGATTTCCTATTCGAAATGTAATAGTCTAATGTATTTCAATTTTCTTAATTCTGTAAGATTTTGCTTTGCTTTTTCCTTGGTGAGAGCATCTCTGCTTCAACCAATTATGAATTTTAGAGAAAGTGACATATATATTTATATCTATAGTTAAATATTTAAACATATATATATATATGTATATATACTTCATTTCAAAGGACAAAGTACTGGATATAAGCAATAGGAAACTTCAGTGAGTTTTAGAAATGTGAATTCATCTCTTCTTACAAATTTTCTTTTTAATAAATTGTCTTCTACCCAAAGAATCCTGTAAATCATGGATACTTTAATCCTAATGACTTAGCTCCTTATACCTATTGCTCTTTTGCCAGGTATCTTGCATTTAAATATACTTTATGTTTTTTTCCCCATTTAATATAAAGAAAATTTTATTTCAGCTGCTCTCTTTGCAAATCTACCAGTGAATCTTCTGACTGTATTTGAAAGACAGTGATAAATGGTCCTCTTAAGAATTAGGTTCAAGTATTCCAATCTTTGGCTACATGAATCTTCTCTTGGATACAGAAGGAGGAACTAATGTGGGGAAAAGACATAGTGATCCCTAAGGGGCAATGTCTGACATTTAGAGCCATTACAATTAGTCAAGTGGGTACAATATATCAAAAGCAAGTTTGGAACCAATTTGGAGTTAGATGAGTAGTCCCCTGGAGGTAAAAATCCACTGCAGGAAGACTGAAGAAAAGGAAGAGATGCAATCTATACCAAACTTGGAAATGGGCAAGGGACCCAGATAGCTAAGTATTTCAAATTCTTTAGCCTGAGAAAGGTAATATCCCAAATGAATAAACAATAATCTTGGATTCCTTGCACATCAATTAATTATATCATCCCCAGCTCCTTTGATTATTGAGTTTATATATTTGTGAAAAAGGCTAGGAACTATGTTAATTTTAGAATTCCACATGCAATTAACATTTTCTGTGTCCAATACTTGGATTAAATTTAGCTTTATCGGGGTGGCTAGGTGGTGCAGTAGATAGAGCACTGACTCTGGAGTCAGGAGGACCTGAGTTCAAATCTGGCCTCAGACACTTAATAATTACCTAATTGTGTGACCTTGGGCAAGCTACTTAACCCCATTGCCTTGCAAAAACCTAAAAAAAATTAGCTTTATCTGAATTACAGATCAAATCTTGGTCTTATGCAGAATAAACTTTAACAGCAAGTGACTTTTCAAATGATATTTCTATGCTTGTTATCTAGTCTTACTTAACTAACTATAAAAAGTATAAGAATTAACAACTAGGAGATTGTCCTGAGTGAGAGTATTTGTCACCTGGCACTCTTCAAGGCTAATGGAAGAATTGTCCCCCTTGGGCAGAAGAGACTGAGTGTGAATAATGATTTGCCTGGTTTTGGCCAGAGTTAGTAGGATTTTCCATAGTCTAATCACATTTTCTTGCATTTCATAACTTTCTCTCCACCCAAATTATATATCTTATTTTCCTATTTGTGAATATACTTTAAAGTTTTTTAAATTAAAATGTTTCATAAATTCATTAATCTAATTGTACATACCCCACAATCATTAACCTTTTTGCAGTTTATATTGTAAGATGTCTTCAAATTACTAAAGTAAGTTACTTAGGAATGACTAATATTCAAAGGCAGTGAAAAAGTATTTTGTTCAAAGAGCAAGATGAATATGTAAAATGAAAAAATTAGAGGAAATTTCTTGACCTTTATATAATATTTAACTTTAACATTCCTTTTTCTCTCTTTCATTTAAGTATTCTAAATAAATTGAGGAGTTTGACATGAGAGGTTTGGACTTCAAAATGCAGAGCACAAGATTATTGGAGGAAAATAGTATATAACTCAGCTCCAATGAGACAGTATTTGTAATACTCATTGCAAGTCTCTCATTATATACTTCATGAGCCATGGGACCGATAATTTAATTTATTAAAGTAATTGCAACCAAGAGAGTGTAAAACCTGTCTTGAAGCTGAACATCAAAAAAACTAAGTTCTTGGCAACCAGTCCATCACTTTCTGGCAAACAGAGGGAGAAGAAATGGAAGCAATGTCAGCTTTTAGATTCTTGGTCTTAAAGATCACAGCAGAACACAACTATGAAATTAAGACTTACTCCATGGAAGGAGAACTATGGAAAATTTGGACAGCATACTAAAAAGTAGAGATCTCACTTTGCTGACAAAGGTCAAAATGATGATTTTTTTCAATAGTGATGTAGAACTGGGAGAGTTGGACTTTAAGAACACCTGAGCACCCCAATATCGATGCTTCCAAATTGTGGTGGTGGAGAAGGATTTTTGAGATCTCCTTGGACAGCAAAGAGATCAAATCAGTCAATACTTAAAGTAATTCAGATTATTCACTGGAAGGTCTGATACAGAAACTGAAGCTTAAATACTTGGGCTACATACACAATGAGAAGATGGGACTTATTGGAAAAGATCTTGTTTTAGGTAAAGATAGAAGGCTAAAGGAAAAGGAGACAGCAGAGGATGAGATGGTTTGTGTCATGGAAAAAAGGAATATGAATGTGGACAGACTATGAGAGATAGTGGAGAAAAGCAGGGGCTGGTGTGTAGTGGCGTAGTGGCCTATGGGATTATGAAGAGTAAGGCATGACTGAATGACAGAGTAACAATAACAAATCAATGAAAAGCGATCCAAGAATGGCTTATCGAAGATTATCTTCTAATACTTAGAATGTCTACTCCGCTCTTCCTGGGATTCAGAATATGGCCAGTCTAGAGAAGTATCAAGTTTGGCCATGATAGAGAATACGTTTCTCTATGTTGTAACTTATCTATATGACTGTGCACACATGTTTCTAACTATATCCCAGAGTCCTATGGATTATTTTGATTATATCTGTTGTACTGAATTATTAATATCTTTTGTATTGTATGTGTCTTCTTATATGCACTTTGTCACTAATATATATTTCTTCATATTCAAATAAGTTTCTATAATTTTTTGTTTTGAATGAACATTCTGTAGAGATGTGTCAGTTGAATTTAGAAATTACTGTATAAGATCAATTGCACTGATCTATGGTTAGAGAAGATGAGCTTGCAAAATGATTTCTCAGCATGTAAGTTGTCATAGGATTTGTACAGTATAGGTTCTTCAAAGGCTGGAACTGGTGTGTGTTTTTCTTCAAAAACTATGCCTTAAACTTAGTAGATGCTTACTATGTGTTTGTTGAATGGAACAACATATAACTGAACAGACCTAAATTGTGAATCTTTTGAATGAACAAGGGAAGGGGAAGGGTGGATGACAGGACAGACAGAGGGGTTTGGCAGCTTTGTTACATAACCGAGAAGATACTCTGGACAGATGTGAGGAGCTTATTAGCTCTTTCCAGAGGAAACTTTGAGACCCTTCTGTATTGATCTGGATCTGGATTGACCACTGATCTGAGTTGGGAACTAAATACCCTATGGTAGGATATTTTTTTGGTCTCATCCCCTTGGCTTTTGTTATGCATTCTCATATATACTAATCAGCATTAAAAGTCAATTTTAGAATGCATGTACATACAAGAAAAATGTATTATTTACTAAATATTCTTCCTACATCCTTGGCAGTCTTTTCAAATACACTCCATTATGATTATGGTTATATCCTATGGAAGCTGCGTGCTCCGTTTTGTTTTGTTTTCTTTGAAAGTTGATAACAGGGTAGAGCAGTGGATAAAGCACTGGTCCTGGAGTCAGGGGGACTAAGTTCAAATCTGGACTCAGACACCTAATAGTTATCTGTGTGACCTTAGGCAAGTCACTTTAACCCCATTGCTTGGCAAAAAATGCTGTTAACATTATCTGATTCCCAAATTTGGAAATCATAACTTTAATCCAAATTAAATTTGTAAAACCATTTACAAATTTGTTTAGCCAATTAAGCTGCCAGTTTATTAAAGGCTGCTGTATTACAGATAGGCATTAGTTGGTTAGGCATTTGGCATAAGAAGATCAAAGTGAGACATTTTCCAATCATTAGGAAGCTTATGTTAAACACATATACCATATAAAGGTAAGTAAATAGAAAAATATATACAGACTGAATAGTAAGCAGTTTGACAGGGGCATTACAAACCTCAAGAATTAGGAAAGGAGAAGATACTTACTCTGATGCTTATAGGGAGTTGAGGGTTCCAAGTAGTAAAGCTGAGAGGAGGGAGAGAATTTCAGTCTTGGAAGACAACTTGTACAAGGACAATGGCAGGAGATAAAGTATCATATTGAAGAAACATTAGCTAGACTAATTTGACTGGCTTTGAAGTTAGCTCCCTCTGCATAGGTTATTTCATATCTTTTCTTTTCTTCAAAGGTTAGGTGAATATTATATCAAAACATTTGGATAAAAGGTAAAAACATGCCCTCTCTTGAGGGCATGAGCCCTTTCTTATTACTTCTATTTGTATTTCCAGTGCTTAGCAAAGTAAAAGTGTTTGTGTTCAACTTTTTCAGTCAGGCACAACTCCTTATGACCCTATTTGGAGTTTTCTTGGTAAAGATACTGGAGTGGTTTCTCAATTTCCTTATCCTTTACTTTAGAGTTAAGAAAAATAAGACCCTGATCGATTAAATGACTTTTCCAATGTCATATAGATATTAATGTCAGAATTGGAATTTAGATTTAAATCTTCCAAAGTCCAATCTAAAGCTTTTTTTTTCTCCTATGTCATATCACCAACTCATGTAGAGGTGGATGAATAATAACTCAGAGAATTGATATTTTTCCTTCTTGCTATGATTGATCCACCTCCATTTCCTAACCTACACCTGTTTTTAGCTACACTAAGATACAAATTACTGAAGTAATGATTAGTTGAATATAAAATGAATATTCCTTGATAAAAACCATTTTTATTCTAGCTATTGGTGGCATCCTAGGGTGGGGAAAGGAAGAGAAAAGAAGAAGACATGATTGTCAGAGCAGAAATAAACAGAAAAATTTAACAAGGATGCTAAATGTAATTCATTATAATCTTGCTTCATTAGAGGAATGAAAATCTGTCACATTTTCTACCTTTTTTTTGAACACTACCTTGCTTTTTTGTTCAGTTGTTTTAGTCATTCAGACTCTTTGTGGTCCCATTTGGGGGTCAAGATAATGAAGTTTTTGTCATTTCCTTCTCCAACTCAATTTTTACAGGTGAGGAAACTGAGGCAAATAAGGTTAAATGGTCTGGGGCAGAGTCATATAACTAGTATGTGTTTGAGTTTGGATTTGAACTCAGATCTTCCAGACCCTGGGTCTAGTGCTCTATCCACCTAGGTGCTCCTATTGAAATATAGTGTTTAAATAATACTTAGTGATTGACTGCCCTCTGCAAAGAAGAGAGGGAGGTGCCAAATTTAGATATTAAAATTACACAGCATTAATTTCTTTCTGCCTTTTTTCTTCTTTCTCCTCTTTCTATTTACATTGTTGTATATATTTTTTTCTGATCCTGTTTAATTCACTGTGTATCTGTTCATATAAATGTATCTGTTCAGATTTTTAATACACATTTCTTACAATAGCATCACAATTTATTCAGTCATCTATTTTGCTTCAAATTCTTTATTATTTACTACAAAAGTGCTACTATGAATACTTTTTTTTGTACTTGGGATCATTCTTTCTGACTTTAAATTCATTGAATATATTCATTAGTCAAAAAGTATAAATATTTTGTAATATTCTTATTAGCATAAAGTCAACTTAATCTCTTGATTGGACCAAATCATAGCTCCACTGATAGTTTCTTTCTTTCTTTCTTTCTTTCTTTCTTTCTTTCTTTCTTTCTTTCTTTCTTTCTTTCTTTCTTTCTTTCTTTCTTTCTCTCTTTCTTTCTTTCTCTCTTTCTTTCCTTCCTTCCTTCCTTCTCTCTCATTCTTTTCTTTTCCTTCTTCTTCTTTCTTCTTCTTCTTCTTCTTCTTCTTCTTCTTCTTTCTTCTTCTTCATCATCATGATGGTTAGTTATAATTGCTTTATTCCCAATATTTTTCTTCCTTTTAAATAAAAATCAGAAAGTTAAGCTCTTAAAATGTCCCAATGCTGTTATTTCCTGACTAGTTATTGCATCTTAAAGCCATTGTGATCATCATAATAGTCCTATGTTTTGTGTTTTTTTCCACTTATTCATCCACCTCTACATGAGTTGGTGATATGACATAGGAGAAAAAAAAAAGCTTTAGATTGGACTTTGGAAGATTTAAATCTAAATTCCAATTCTGACATTAATATCTATATGACATTGGAAAAGTCATTTAATCGATCAGGGTCTTATTTTTCTTAACTCTAAAGTAAAGGATAAGGAAATTGAGAAACCACTCCAGTATCTTTACCAAGAAAACTCCAAATAGGGTCATAAGGAGTTGTGCCTGACTGAAAAAGTTGAACTTTGGCTGTCAATCAGTTTATCTAAAGAAAGCCCTGCGCCTTTGGCAGCAGACTTTATAGGGAACAAATGGGGGCTACAGGGGAACATGAAGGTGGTCACTTTGGAAGACCAACTAAATGCCTCTAGGAGTTATTGTTACTTCCCTAATTTGCGGGGACACACTTTGCTAAGCACTGGAAATACAAATAGAAGTAATAAGAAAGGGCTCATGCCCTCAAGGAGTTTACATTCTAATAGACAAGCCAATATTAAAGGGAAGATGAAAAGTGGTATAATGAAGGCAGTCAAGGATTCTACACTGAGCATGCATAGTACAGAAGTCTAAAGAGTCTGGAGCACCCAGAGAGGAATAAAGGAGGGAACCTGGGTAGTCTGAATACCATCTTGAAGTGAAAATTCAGGAGAAACGGACAAAGCAGAGGAAGGGGTTGTGAAGTAGAAGAATCAGGGTGAGAAAGATACTAGGTCATGGAAGTAGGGGCAGTGGTACAAAATATTGTTCATACTATTAGATTCTGTTGATATGTTGGTTAGTTTTATTGAACTTTTTTTCTTATTTTCAGGAGAGGGAAGAGAAATATATTTGGAAATGAAAGTAATTAAAAAATATTAAAACATTTTAGAAAAGAACTGTGCTATTAAGAACCATTCCATTTGACTTTAAAGCAGAACTGACTATATTTTGGTTGCATAGTAAGAGAAAAGCACTATGTCTGGGAATTAGTGGCAATGGCTGGTTCACTGACAAAATAATTTGTCCTCTGTATTATGTGCCTTTGAAAATTAGAAGAGGAAGAAGAGAATTTTTAGGGAAACAACTATAATGTCTCTTCATTTTTCTAGTCAGAAATAAGGCTTTTTGTAATGATTTATCTTTTACTAAAACTCAAATATCTTGCTTCTTTCTTTCCTCACAGCTTGCTCCCTCTCTTTTTCATTTGGTATACTAAATTCTGAACAAATCTAAGCTACCTGCTCTTTGAAGTTACAATTATAGAATTAGAGAAATTTTATAATTGTTCCTTTTCCTTTAAAAGTCACTGGAGAAACTGAGGTAAAAGAGTTCCATCTTTAGGCAATAGTGACAAATGATCATTCTCAAGTAAGATCAAAAGCTAAGAGAGTAAGGTCAGATGCTTTATAGGATAGCTAAGGGGCCTGTCAATTCTCAACCTTACTAGGCAATGATTATGAGGCAGCATCGAATACCAGTCATTAACATGGCATCCTTGGCATCTCAGTGGGCTATTGTAATTCCAGCATAGCCAAATTATTTGAGATCTAATTGCCATTATCTGATGAATTTCTTTGTTGCTTTCATGTGGAGGTTCACAGAGGCATTCAAATCCATTGAATTTGAAGCAGGTGGTAAAAATGCAATAGTCCTATAAATTCTTATTTTTTTCTATTCCAAGGTAGTCTAATGAATTAATAAAAGACTTGTAGATTTAAAAATAGTCACCAATAATGCAAGAATTTCTGTGTCATTGAATGGGGTAACCTCGTGATATTGTTGAGCAGAACTCCAAGGAAATAATGTCATATATTAAACTATCCCCAGGGATCATTATGGATCATTTGAAACTTGAGAGTTTTTTGGTTGCCGATGTTTTTTTAATGCATCCCCCCCCCCATTTTGTTATACTTGAATTTATTGCCTTAAGTTTATTTTAAATGACTGGACTTTTTAATGCTAGCTATGAATGTACACAATGGCTATTGAAATAGCAAGATTACATGAGTTTCAGGGAAAGCTCAATGTGTCCCCGCAAATTAGGGAAGTAACAATAACTCCTAGAGGCATTTAGTTGGTCTTCCAAAGTGACCACCTTCATGTTCCCCTGTAGCCCCCATTTGTTCCCTATAAAGTCTGCTGCCAAAGGCGCAGGGCTTTCTTTAGACAAACTGATTGACAGCCAAAGGCTTGCACGGTCACATTGTCATTTGAGAGACACTACACTTTTTTTCCCAGGTTTTCTAAAGTCTTTCTGGTGTCACAAGGGGACAAACCCCTGTGGAATTGCCAGGCCCCTCTCTGTCAGAGGGCTAAGACCTGGACTAATTCATTGCAGTGAGGTTTAATTAAACTGCAACAAAGTTGTTTCCCTGGTAAAATAAGTGTGGGAAGAGAATGTGTGTCAAAAGGGACATGCCCCTTACTGTGTGTGCTTTATTGTTACACCACAGCTAATATATTGTGGGAATTCCCATGGAGTCAATGATAAACTGTATTATCGAGCACCATAAAATAGGCATTCTTGCAGGGCAGGTTACTGTAGCTAGAAATTTCATTAATCCTTCTAATTTATTATATTACAGCTGTATGTGAGGTCTCATAAATTCATTATACCCCTTTCATCTTAAAAAAAAAGCTTGTTTCTATTCTCAAATAAAATCCCTTATTATTTGTTGTATCTGTCTCTAAAAATGTAATAGCCACTTGTAAGAAAATATAATTATTGGCTGAAAAATGTAAACTGTATTTGACATGTCTTCTACCATAAAATTAAAGAATTTTATTAAAGCTCGCTGAATGAGTACAAATATTGGTGCACAGTGCCCGACTGAATTTTTATTTACTTTTCATTTTCCAGCAATAAGTCCCCACATTAATGATACATTTGTAATTCTTGCTATTTCCATCCACTTGCTTATGAGAAAAGGAATTTACGTATTTTTCCCCCATTGCTTCTATGAATACTTAATAGGCTGATACTATGGAAGATTTTTTTTGTCTATTTTAAGACCAAAGCCATGTTGCATAAACTATACATTTTATTGTTAAAAAAATTATAACAACAGTTCACTATTCATGACCTACATTACAATTTAAATTTAGGAAAAATTCCCTCTCTTTTTAGGATACCACATTTACATATCGCTGAAAATATTTTTATTATAGTACAATAGATGATATTCAAAGAATTCACATTCATTCAACTATTGTCTTTCAAAGTGGAGGCCATCTTGGAGTGCTGAGAATTATATAAGTTTCAGTGGTCTGGTCATAGCATGATAAGAAGCAATGTGACTTGAGGTGCCACACCTGCACTGTTTGCAAATGAGTTATCCCCATTTTTTTCAGAATTTTTGAATTATATTGAAGCACTTTTATCTGAGTAAATTGAAAAGAGGAAAGACTAGAAGTAGCATAGAATACCAGTTTCCTTTAAATTGTCAGTTCAAATCCCAGGAGACTGTGAAAATGACTCAAACTCTAAGGGTCTTCCCCTTCCAGATTGATTATATATACATGTATTAGGTTTTTGCAAGGCAGTGGGGTTTAAGTGGCTTGCCCAAGGACACACAGCTAGGTAATTATTAAGCGTCTGAGGTTAGATTTGAACTCAGGTCCTCCTGACTCCAAGGCTGGTGCTTTATCCACTGTGCCACCTAGCTGCCCCAGATGGATAGTTTTTGATGGTAAATTGGGACATCTTTCGTCTCAATTCTTCCCTAGACCTTAGTCACTGAATGGGCATTGCCTCAACAAAATGAGACCAGAGGAAGACCTTAATTTAGAAAGGTCAAGATCACATACTGCAACCTGGACCATCTCCAGTTTACTTCATTTTGTCTTGTCACTGGACTCCAATGACTCTGGAGAAGAGAGTGAAGCTGATGAGTTTGTGTAGCTCTGCCTCATTCAAATCCAATTCATGTGCCAGTCAACCTGAGGTCCACCTAACATGCTAGTGGGACCCAGGCAATACTCAGGCTGTTTCCTTGTCATTTCTTGTTTTCCCCACATGACCAGACCATCTTTTTCTTTATCAGTGATTTGATGATATTCTTTACTTTTATTTTTTGAGGTTCATTATGCATTACATGTTATAGTTATCATGTCTCAAAAGCTAATGTAGAGAAATACATTGTTACAAAATAAAAATATTGATTTAAAGGATCTAATAACTATGTGATCTTGAAAAGGTTCTATTACTATACCCATTTTATTAATGAGAAAATACTCACTGACATTTTAGGGGGCATATAGCCAATAATTCAAATAGAATTCGAACCATATCTGGTCTTTCAGATTTCAAGTTCCATTCTCTATCCATTATACCACAATGTTTCTTGTTATAAAGTTTTTATATACATTATCTCTGATTCTAAGACCAATTCTGTGAGAATTGTCATTACAGTACTATCATTCCCAATTTTAGAGAGAAGAAAACTGATTCTTAGAGGGTTAAGATACTCTGCCAAAGTTACTTAGCAGACATTGTTAACTATTGTAATACTCACTACTAGGGATTACTAGCCATTGTTTTAGGATTGGTAGGAATTGGGGAGCTATTTGGAAAGCTAATTTAACAAAAGATTAAACAGAGGATAAATATAAACCTGATTTCCCTCAATCACTATTAAAAGCATTATAGAGAACTCAGCAAGGGTCTAGGACGCTGTGTAAGATTTGCCTGCAGTGATGTGAGACATTCAGAATATGTTGATCAATTAAATAATAGAAAATTGATAATTGAAATTGAAATTGAAAAAAAACATGTATTGATGGATCATGACACAAAATCCCTTATGCACTAAAGAGGAAGGGGCAGGGGAAACTGATACTAATTATTAATTTAAATCAAATGATCTATTTTTAGTAATTTGAAAATTAGTGGTATTGTTCATTAACTGAGCTGGGCAGCTTTTATAAATAGAGAGACTATATTTGACAAAATAATAGTCCTTGAATTAGTTTGGAAAACGACATGTATAACAAACTAAGGCCTTTTCGCAGAAACAGAGATTTGGAACTGGAAGTGCCTGGATAGTTCATCTGATTCACTTCCCTCATTTTACAGATGAGGAAGTGTGGTCACCAAGAGGTTAGGCTAGGCACTGTGACTGGCACTGTAAAGTGTCAAAATAAGGTCTTCTAACTCCAGATTGTGCTAATTCTACTGCGCTATATTATGGATCATCAAAGGCTTGCGTGTCCGTATAATGATACACTAAACTTTGAGTAATGGGGCCTAGAAGTAAATTGTGTGTGCAACAATCTGAGCCAATCTTCTAGAGTAACTGCTTTGTTTACTGGTAGAGTTCATTTTCAGGGAGCCTAATGTTGTAGAAAGGTTAACTCATTTCACAGGGCTATGGACCTTATTCCCAAGTCAATGGCTTACTCAGGGTGTTCCTGGAATTGACATTATTATATTCACAAGAGAATGTAAGAACAGACTTCTAACTAATATTTCTTATTATCTTTTGTCTTCTTTTAAAAGTCAAGTAAATAATTTGGAGAAAAACTATTTTTAAAGAACATAAAGCAGATATACATATGCATATTTAATTTTTTCAACAAATATTGTGCTTTCAAAACATTAGAATGAGAGAAAAATATTTTGACTGAGCCTTCTTTCTCTGCATATTTGGTCTCCTTCAGGACTCTGACTATTTCATAGCTATAACATCAGTCCCCATTTCTCTCTTGGACTACAGAGTTATGCTGCCAAATATCAATAGATAGTTTCACTTATTTGTCTTACCTTATAAACAGTTCTAAAAACATCATCATCCCTATAAATTGCCTTTATGTTAATTATACAATCATTTTACAAAAAACATTTACCAGGTGTTATAAATGGATCTAGTCTTTTTTTATTCCAGGTTATAGCCTTGTTAGGGAAACAAGATAAATACCTGTGTAAAACTATGAACAATACAAAGATGGCATGTCATTTCTGAAGTTATGTTATGGATCATAGATTCATCAAATCAGACTTGGAAGAAATCTTAGAGGCTACTTAGTATAAATTTTTAGATTTTTTTATGAGTGAGGAAACTGAGATCTATAGAGGTAAAGTATGTTTCCCCATCTTCCAAGAGGTGGGTCTTGAGCAGAACCTAGAAGGATGAGAATTTGGATAGAAGGAGGGTCAAGGGATGGATATTTCAGGTGAGATGATAGTGTATTCCCATTGGATTAACTAACACCTAAGAATCCTTTCTTCAACATCCCATTCCTAACACATAATCATCCAAGAAGCAACACTTGCCAGGGAAGCATTAGAGATTCTCTGTCTTTGATGCTGTGTACATGATTATTTTTATTAATGACTTGGAAGAAGACTAATGGAATGGTTACCAAATTTAAAGCTGACATAAATCTGGGAGGGATACCTAATACAGTGAGGGTCAGAATCACTTCAGTGTCAAAATCATCCAAAGAAATATCAAGAAGTTGAAAACCTGAAACAAAACCAATAATATGAAAAAAACAGCAATATGTCTGTGTGTGTGTGTGTGTGTGTGTGTGTGTGTGTGTGTGTGTGTGTATAGCTTGTGCAGCTGATTTAAAATAATCAATTGCCTGAGTAGAAGATGTGGGAGACCTGGCTTATCAAAATCTTCAGTTGATCCAAGAGTATGATTTGATGGCTAGAAAAGCTTATAGAGTTAAGGGAGGAAGGAAGCAAACATTTATTGTGTCTATTGTATGTCAGGGAAGTAGATGCCATTATTCCCCTTTTGTAGTTGAGAAAACTGAAGGAAATAGGTTACATGACTTGCACAGTACCATACAGATAATAAGTATCTGGGGCAGGATTTAAAGTTAGGTGTCAGAGACTCCATATCTGTTGCTCTAACCACTGTACCATTTAGTTGACACCAAGCCGGGCCAGTACCATACCCTACATAGGTTAAGACCATATAGGTAGGTTCAATTTGGGCTTTAGGTTTTAAGAAGGACAATGTTAACCTACATTGCTTCTAGAGATGAACAACTAGAATGACAAAGAGGTATAAATACCATTATATGAAGAATTGTTAAGAGAAGTTGAGATATTTAATCTGAAGAGGAGTACAGCAATACACATAGCAATCTTCAAATGTCTGAAGGTCTGGGATTAAGAAGGCAAATAACTATTTCACATTGCTGCCAAAGGTAAATGCTTTTATCTTTTCCCCTCCTTCCTCCAGAGTTGTCATATTCTGTTGGAATTAAGTCACAAAACCTTGCTGACTGGGTGTATATTCACACTATAGATAATTGGCAGGGTCCCAGCTACTGTAATCCCAATATTATCTCTGATTTGATATCACACTCCCCACAGTAACTTTTCCAAATCTCTTCTCTTTAAGTCACCAAGTTTACCCTCAAACACTTTGCCCAGGTGGCCTAGACACCTTTTTGATGACTTTTATGAAAATTGAGACTGTCATGAGCTCTTCTACTCAAAATTTGTAGTTTCTTACCAAGACTGATATTTCTACTTTCTACCTTCCAATGCATCTTTGTTCTCCAGCCTCCATTCTGTTCTGCAATTTTGTTCCAATTATTATTCTTGCTATTTTTCCTATGTCCCTTATCTGCCTCTCTCTTGACTCTTTCCTACCCATAAGCTATTTTCTCCTTTCCTAAAAAATTTCACATCATCCTCTGCAACTGTTTTTTCTTTATCTCTCCTATCTTCTCTCTTCTAAACCTCAAGAGAGAAGTCTATAAAGCAGATTCCAGTTGGTCCAACCCAGTGACTTCTTATTCAGTCCTTAATTGTTTTTAAAATCACAGACTCTGAGACTTGAAAAGGATATCAAAGGTTGGGTCTCAAGGCTAACCAACACCTGAGAATGAGTTCCCTCAACAATATGCCTGACAAGTGATGTTTCAGTCTTTAAAGAACTGGTTAAGGTCAACCCTCTACTTACTGAGGCAGGCATTCCTCTTTTGGTTAACTCCTTTAGGGAATTTGTCATTATACTAGATAGAGTTTTGTCTTTTTGTGCAACTTTCCTCTGTTTTTCCTCCTTTTACTTTCTGAGACCTAATAGAAGAAATTGAATCTCTTTGTTTGTAGGAGTTCCTCATGGATTTGAAGACAGCCATCATGAATGCCCTCTCTGAAATCTGTTCTTCTCCAGGTTAAACATTTCCCCAAATCTTCAAGCCCTCATGGTATCCTAATATTTAAAGGATGAATTAAAATTTTTTTTCTCTAGGACCCCTACAGTTTGACTCTAGCCTAAGTTTCCACTGCTGTATACCATTATTCCCCTTTATATGCTCTAACAGTTCAAATTAGATATTTGCTTCACTACAGAGACCTGCTGCCTCTATGTATCTGAGTAGAGTTTCTTCATGCTTAAAATGAATTCCCTTCTCATAGCCACCTATCAAATCCTTTTCTTCCTTCAAAGTTCAGCTTATATGCCACCCCTTCTGTGAAACTTTCCATGATGCCACCAGGTAAAAGTGTTTTCTTCCTTCTCAAGTTTTCCTCAAACACCTTGCTTTGGTCTTTATCACAATTCTATCTTATATCTTATTTAAGTGTGTGCTTTTGCCTTGTAGAGACAGTATGATAAGTGGTTAGAGAAACAGCCTTGGAATCAGGAAGCCTTGGATTTCAGATCTATCTTTGCTATCAGCTAATATGTGACTCTCGGGAGGTCACTTAAGTTCTCAGAAAACACCTTAAGACCATCTGTTAATAAGTGTTTGCAGAAAGATTTTCAACAGTCACCAAAAGAAAAGTATTCATATCATTTCTCTCCTTCCTCCCTTCCTCCAGATCGTAACCTTTTTGAAGGCAAGAACTGGTTGGTCTTTGTTTCTAGATCAGGCTCCAGTTCCTAGAATATACTCTGGTGGCCTACACATGGTAGGAACTAAATAAATGTTTGTCAAACTGAATTGAACTAGAACCAGTATGTGAGAATTATACCTTGCAAAATTTTTTCTGAAGCTTATTGACACCCCCCCCCCCCCGATAGTGAGCTCTTTATCATTGGAAGTGACTATGAAAACTATGGATGGCTATGTACCAGATATTGTAGAAGAGATGCTTGAATTGGTTGGTAAGTCTGATTCAATGGCTACTAGAGTCTATTCCAATTCTTGCTTCTGTGACTGGAGAATGGTTAGAGGAAAAGATCAGATTCTATTGTATCATTAAGTTGAATAAATATATTCAAGCTTCCTACACTGCAAATGATTTCACCAGCCTACAGAAGAGTACAAATTTATGTTCAATGCTTGAGTCAAACATAGCTAAAGAAATTGAGTCATGAGAGATAGGTATCTCCTCTTCTGGGAAGGGTATCTTTCCCTCTTTTGGGAAAACATCATGCAAAGTTATATACTCAATAATGGTTTTTGAGCCATGTTGAATTATGTCAAACGTTAAGGGAGGGGAGGGTATGGGGAACTTTGAAAGTGCTGTTCAACTTGCTTTGATTAAAGCAACATATTTTGTTGTGAATTGCTATGGTACATGGTACAATTGGGAATCAGACAGTGGTAAAGCCAAATCAAGAGACCATTTATTAAAGTCATTCAAAGGTGAGGCACTTTTGGGGATATGAAGTAGTAGAAGTCAGAGATTCCATCCTCACAGGGCAGAATCCCACTCTCGAAATAAGCAATACACTCATGTAAAGCCAGCTTTAGTATGTGTTAAAGCTAAATAATTACAGTAGTCCCTAGTGCACAGGTTGTAGGAGTATAGAAGAGATGTAGAGAGGAGAGGTTTTTCTAATTTCTATTTTCTTTTTTTTTGCAAGGCAATGGGGTTAAGTGGCTTGCCCAATGCCACACAGCTAGGTAATTATTAAGTGTCTGAGGTCATATTTGAACTCAGGTCCTCCTGACTCCAGGGCCGGTGCTCTATCCACTGCGCCACCTAGCCGCCCCTGATTTCTATTTTCTAATAGGGTCAACCAGGGAGATTTTCACTGAGAAGGTGAGACTTGACCCAACCTTGACTTGATAGGTTGGATTCTGATAGGTGAGGAGAAGGAAGGAGGGAATTCTGGACTCAGAGAATGACATAAACAAAGTATGAGATGGGGGAACAATCATCCATTTCCTGTAGTCATTCCAGATAGGCATGACTATTCCTCAAACCTGAAACTGAGGTTTTAAATCTGGGGTCCTTTGATACCAAAAGAATCTTTAGACAGATTTTAGAGTGGTTGCTAATCTGAATAGGGGGAAAGTGAAATTTTCCTCCAGTCTAATTGGTTTCATTTTCAATTTTATGTATTTTATGTATTTAAAAAATGTTATTTTGAGGAGTTCACCAGGATTATCAGATTGCCAAAGGGTTCCATGATGCAAAAAAAGATTAAAAACTTGACTTAAGTCTTTCCCGAATAAAGAAAATCATCAAAGAGAAAATGCTCTCTTGTGTCAACACAGACAAAGAATCAGAAACAACCAAATTCAAATTAGACAAGTCATTTAACTTCTGTCTCAGTTTCCCCAGACAGTATTTATAAAAGTACTTAGCAAGATTTCTGACGGATAGTAGGAAAAATAGTTCAGTTGAAGTGAATAGTGATGGGAGCAGCATGGAGAGGCTCCTGTCTGGAACCTGGTAGGAGGGAAGGCAGCTTAAGCTATAGGAACAAATGGAGTTTGGAGGAGACTAATCAGGGAAAAGTGGGTTTAATATAATGAATAGAGAGCTGATCTCAAACCAGGAATATGGGCTATTTCTGAAATACACTCGATTGGGTGACCTTGGATGAGTTACTGAAATTTTTACTGTTATTGTAAGTTTTTGAAATGCTGCTACTTTACATTAAGGAATTCCTAACTCAAGTAAAATGAGAGTACCAGTACCTATTCCTTAATTAGGGAAGCCCTTCCCAAAGTTGAGTTTCAAAGACACTTGCAGAGCTCAACTTGGTGAATTGATCTGTTGATCCAGAATCCTGAAAAACCATGAACAAACAGCTTGAGGACTAAATGACATGAATTGGGGAAATGGGAAAAAAGTCTGTCTGCAGTCGAAGTGTTAGTTAAATAGAGAATTTGTCTGTCAGATACTAAACTAAAAATTTCTAGGTACTGCAAGTAGTGCTTCATGCTTTGTTCTAGAATATGCAATTTATACTTAAACCCATATTGCATGTGTCTATAAAATAGTTAGAGGCAGTATAGCATAGTGAAAAGAGAGGTACTCCAAAGTTAGAAATCAATCAACCAGATTAATTAATTAATCAGTCATCATTTGTTAAATTCTTGCTTTGTATCTGGTATTGTGTAAAGTGCTAGAGATAAAGAACAAAAGGAAATAATCCTTTGAGGAGTTTTCATCCTAATGGAAGAGGTAGCATGCACATCAATCGGCATGCTCAGAAAGAATACAAAAGAAACTTGGGGAGGGAAGGAATCCAGAGTCAAAGGAATCTTGAGGTCGTACTTGAGCTGATTCTTGAAGGAAATCAAAGATGCTCAGAAATGGGAGGAAAATAGGGAGGCATTCAAGATATTGGGATGTGGGGGGAGCACCACTAGGAAGACCTGGAGCTGGCAAGTTTGATTTAGTTGGATCTTCGAATGCAGACAATACTTTCTTTGAATGTTAGTTTGTTTTTTCCAATTACATGAAAAGATAGTTTTCAACATTCATCTTTTTTGTAAGCTTCTGAATTCCATGTTTTTCTACCTCCCTCCCTTCCTTCCCTCTCTTGATGACAATGAGTAATCTGATAAATATTATACACATACAATTGTATTTAACATATTTCCATATTAGTTATGTTGTGAAAAAAGAATCAGAACTAAAGGGAAAAAACCATGAGAAAGAAAAAAAATCATAAAACATATTTTAAAAGGTGAAAAAAGTATGCCTTGGTCTACATTCATACTTCATAGATTGTCTTTGATCACTGTATTGCTGGGAGAAATTGCACTCATCACAGTGGATCATCTCACACAATTGTTGTTTTGTGTACAATGTTTTCCTGGTTCTGCTTATTTTGCTCAATATCAGTTCATGCGAGACTTTCCAGGATTTTCTGAAGTCTGCCTGTTCTTAATTTCTTATAGAACAATAGGGAAGACTGGAACAATATTCTGGAGATATGAGTTGAGAAGAACTTTAAATATCAAACACAGAAATCTTTATTTCATCCTAGAGTAATCCTAGAGTTTATTTAATAGGGTGATAGAATGATTGATTTGTACTCTAGGAAAATCACTTTGATATCTCTGTGGAGGATGGACTGCAAAGGGGAGACTAAGTCAGGACACCACTGCAATCTCACAGGCTAGATGTGATAAGGGCCTGAATGGGGGCAATGGCTGTAGGAGTGGAGGTAGCAGAACAGATGTAAAAGGTGTTGAAGAAGAAATGACAAAGATTTGGCAGGTGATTGGATATGAGAAGTGAAGGAACCTGAGGAAGAATGACACTCAGTCTGTGAACTTGGCCAAATGGAAGGACGGTGGAGAATAGAGAGAAAGAGGAAAATGCTGAAGAAAGGTAAATTTGGGGGATGGAAAAGGGCAGAGCATAAATTTAGTATAAGTATGTATATGGTGCCCACTTTGTATCAAGAACTCTGATGAGAAATATTTTTTAAGCAAATACTACCTCATTTGATTCTCACAACAAGCCCTGCAAGCTACTATTATCATCTCAATTTTACAGTTTAAGAAACTGAGGCAGAGATTATATAACTGATTGACAGACAGTTAATAAGTTTCTGAGGCCAAATTTTAACTCAGTGTTATAGCTATTGTGTCACTAGGTGCCTCCCCCTCCAAAAAAAAAAAAAAAAGAGAATGAATTCAGTTTTAGAAATGTTGAATTGGAGATACTTTTGAGATATCTAACTTGAAGTGATCAATAGTCATGTGGTGATGTAGGATTGGAGGTTAGGAGAGAGAGAGAGAGAGAGAGAGAGAGAGAGAGAGAGAGAGAGAGAGAGAGAGAGAGAGAGAGACTATGACTGTATATAAACATTTAGACATGGAAATAATCTGCAAAAAGAGAATAATTAAGCCCATGGGCTTAATGAAGAAACATCCTCTACCCAGGCAATTTTTTGGTCACTTCTTAGTCATAAAGAGTCCTCTAGGTCTCAGAGGTTATGTGACTTGTTCAGGGTCACAACAGCCAGTATGTGTCAAAAATGAGAGTTGAACACAAGGAAGAAAAGAAGAACCAGGACACAAATGCTGAATGCATTCAAAGATGTGTAGTCTCAGTAAGTATCCATTAAAAGACAGGGTTACAAAAACAGAGAGAGAGAGAGAGAGAGAGAGAGAGAGAGAGTTGTTTAGGAGAAGGTTAACAGTGCTACATGGTGCAAAGAATTCAAGGAAGATGAGGATTATTGAGAAAAGGTCATTTGATTTTACTATTATGAGCTCTCAGTAAGGTATGAGTTTAGATCATGAGCTGAGATAATGTGGGGAAGGGAGAAGTGGAAGCTTTAAGTAGAGTAGATTTGGAACAGTAGCAATGGGTGAAGAGCAGGGTTCAGATGTTGCCACTGGTACATACTCCTGGGGTCACTTGCGTAACTTTTCAAGGTCCTCCACATAGTCTTGGACTATAAATTGTAAAGCAGATGCTGAGATACTTTGCTATCTTAAACCACTGAAATCACAGGTAGACAAAATAAACTAACAAAAAAATTATATGGCCTATGTACTAAATAAGTAGTCTGTGAGATACATATTATATGTGAAACATGCTATATATGTGCTATAGGGCAATGAGAATTTCAAGGCATCAGTCTTGGGTCCCTGCTCTCTGAAATGGTATACCTCTTGGGCCACTGAAATGAATACCATTTCCCAGAGATCATCTTAGTGATCTCAGACAATACCTGCTCCTTCTGAGACCAATGGATATCTCAGCCATCCACACAATTACATTTTGCATCTTACATGGAACCTCTGCCTCTTTTGCTGAATCATCATGAAGTGGAATGTTGTCCACAACTTTCTGTTTTCTTTACTGACATCAGAGATGAAATATTCCCCAAACCTGAAATGTTATGGGAAAAATAAAGGAAAAGAATGTAGAAGATAAATTAGTCATTTTTTAACTTTATTTTAAAGTTCTACTGAAATATCTTATTTCTATTTTTTTCTTTCAATTATAGTATTATTTGCTTACAGAGCTAATCAGTCAATTTTAACTTCTCAAAATGTTGCTCTGATAAAATTGAACAATATAAGACTAAGCACCTCAATCACCATGTTACCTTTTAGTGTTTGGAAGCTAAGACAGCGTTTCTTTGGTTGTCTTTTTCTAGCACAGAAACACATACATGAAGACATTTTAATAATCAGATGGTGGTAACCGATACCAGAGCATCCAAAGGATTGCATTTCTGTCTGGGGAATCAATCATTTTATTTCTGCGGACAGGTAGTGTGGAATAGGTGATGGAGAGCCAGCCTTGGGCCATCCATTCTCAGAACCAAGATCTTTTTGCTAGCGTTTTGCTAGTGTATACTCCAGGCAAGAATTGAACTCAGATTTTCTGACTATTAGGCAGCTACTGCTGCTGAGCATGTGTGTTCAACTCTCATTTTTGACATATACTGGCTGTGTGTGACCCTGAACAAGTCACATAACCTCTGAGATCTAGGGGACTCTTTATGACTAGAAGTGACCAAAAAATTGCCTGGGTAGAGGGTATTTCTTCATTGGGAATTCTTTCTACCATTGAAATCACAGATTCAGGCCAATATTTTAAAATGCTTGTGAATACTATTTCAAAACTCATGGATCTTGGGGAAAGTATGTATAGCCCTTAGCTTGTCCCTAGGATAATCTCCTGGTTAAATAAAGGATGCTCCTGGACCTTTACCAGTCACCTTTGCCATTTTTCTTTATTGCCCCATTGGTTGCACTATGCTTCATTGGCAGTATTGTCACATTGGAAGGACTGAATTTATTATTGGATACTCTTCATAGACTGGCAATATCCTGATGGCAAATAAAGTACAAAAATAAAGAAAATACAAAAATAAAGATTAAAAAATATAAAAATCACCCCCCTCCACTTTTTCCTGTTTTTCCTTTCATCAGAAATTTGAAGGAGTTACAAATCTGATAATTAGATTTTTTTCTCTCTTTTTAAATAAACTATTAAGAAGTAAAGAGGGGGGGGCGGCTAGGTGGTTCAGTGGATAGAGTACCGGCCCTGGAGTCAGGAGTACCTGAGTTCAAATCTGGCCTCAGACACTTAATAATTACCTAGCTGTGTGGCCTTGGGCAAACCACTTAACCCTATTTGCCTTGCAAAAAAAAAACCCTAAAAAAAAGTAAGGGAAATAATGCAGGAATGAGTGGCAGAAGTCCTAATGTTAAATCTTGACTGTGCCATCTGTGTGACTTTGGTTGAGTAACTGAACCTCTTTGGGTCTAGTTTCCTTATTTTTAAAATGGGAGCTCTCAGAGGGTTTTTTTCCAATAGTGACACCATAAATTCACACTCATTTATACAAATATTCATTGAAATTCTTGAAATGTGATTGGCAGAAGACAGTTGATTCAGTGCCTAGAGCCCAGGAAGTAAAGTGTGAGGTCCTGAAGCAGAATTCTGCCTCTCCCCTTTCTTGGTATCAGGTTTTCATCTGTAAAAGATGAAGTTTGGACTGGATGATTTTTTCTTTTATCCTTTCATACCTTAGTATATAGTCTAAAGAACAGAAACAAGGAGCTTGAGTGATTTAGAAATGAGACAAATGAAAATGGTCCATACACTTAAAAACTTGCTTTTTTGTAGCTTCTGCAGTGGCAGTGACCAGAGAACCAGAAGATTTGGATTCATATATATAGGTTGGTTGACCCTGAGATCAAGTCATTTAACTTCCCAGGTGACTCTAGATGAGAAAATGCAGAACAGATGAGATATTGTACTTTAGATATTCCAATGGTCCAAATGAGCAAACAGAAATTTTCCAAAAATTTTCTTAAAGGCCATAGCTGTAATTCAGTTTCTTGAAAGAGTACCAGACTAACAATGCAAGTAAAAGTAAATTGATAAATTGCTAGAGACAGAAAAAAGCATGAAATAAATAGCATTATTGATGATGAATAAAGGTCAGAAGAAGAAAAAGGGACTCCCTAAACCAATAAACAGCCTTCCCAGGATAATAATTTCCATGGAGAAGGAATTATTGTCTTTCATTTTCAGGAGAGCCATACTCTGGTGGGAAAGGCTAGAAGCAGGGGAAAAAGCCACAGATAAACCCCAAAACAATCAGGCTCCATAGATAGGAAATAAACATATGAAGTCCTGCAATTTTCTTCCTAATTATTATTTTTATATATGAAGGTAGAATTTCTGAAAATCAGGAAAGCAGGAAAAATAAGTTAGCCACCTTAACTCAAGGAAGGATTGTGAAAAGAAATGCATTTGTTGGAGTAACTTGATATATTAACCCCTTGGAAACTGCAGATATCTGTTTAGTAAGAGATGGAAAAGAGCTATCAGATCACCTCGCAGGGATCACCTCTGGGAGCCTCAGGGATAGCATGTAGTCCCCAGACAGATAACACACTTGCTCCTAGCCAGGAGGCCATCATCCTAAGTATGCATCTGGCAGACATCCTGGAAAATAGGAGCGTTATAAGGGTTAAGTTACTCTTCTCAGAGATCCTTATTGGGCATGATAAAGAAAAAACACACAATTCCTCAAAGCACAAAGTGTCTATATGCTAATGTACATTTTAAAAGATGTACTATGTAGTATTTACATAGTGGGTCAGATTTGCATTCCAGGAGATTCAAAGGGAAGAAAAGAGCTCTGTGAGATGAGAATCCAGCTCATTGTCTTCTGTGATAGAGTTTGGAGACAAGTGATCCAATAGCCATTACTTTCAGAGATCGTGATTTTATAAGCCACAAGAGTTTCAAATATCACCTGCCCATGTAGCACTAGTTTGAATCAACTGTATGTAGTAAGTTAGAAGAAAAACAAAGCAAACACTTCATCCCAATTTATATGAAGGAATATTAGATATGGGCATTGCTGATTCAATTAAAAGGATAACCTGGAAGTAACTCCCCTAAGTGCACATGTGTCTTTAATATTCTTTAGTTTAAAAAACAGGAAAAACAACATGAAATGCTACTTTCTGTGACGTATGCAAGGGAAAGTCTTTAAATATCTCAAACCACTTCTTGTCCACTCAGAAAGTGGGCTACTCATTTTTGTTCAAGCTTATTTTATATTATTAAAAAAATCATAATCAAAGTAGTCCTTAAGATGACAGGGCCCCCAAATACCATTAATTAATTTATTCTGGAATATTCATATCTTCAATACTCCCAAACCCCAATAGAGAAACAGTTGTATTATTCATGTCAAGTGAAAAAGACATATTATTTCACATTTCTGTAGGGGTCAAAAAAACTTTTTGAAATTGTAATCCTTTAGTGGAAATGCAAAAAAAGACCTTCTTTCTTGCCTCCTCCCTTCCCCTTTTTAAAATCTGATTCCCTAGCTCTAGGTTTAAGTTTTTGCTATAAGAACATCCTTATTCTGGATCATAATGATTTATTTCTAAAACTGGAAAAGCAGAAATAATATTAATATTAATATCATAAATTATAACAATAGTAATAATAATGATGATGATAATAAAACTAAAATGTAAATTCTTTTCTGTAATAATTGTTTACCCAATGAAAAAAACTGAGAAATGTGCATCACGTTTATAGATCATCTCTCTCTCTCTTAGCCTTTGTTGAAGATTCTTCTTAAATTTGGTGGTCAAAGGTCAGATGGAACCAGTTCAAAAATTGTGCCTAGCTCTTGTTGGAAGCCTCTTGGTCTGTTCTGAATCATGGCTCAGAGCAAGAGGTCACTCAGAGGAGACTCTTTGCCTTCTAGATGGGGGGCGGGGAGGAGGGGGAAGCATCTGTTCTGAGGAGCAGGTCCCCTGCCTGCTATGTCAAGACTCAGAAATATAGTGGCTGTAACTTATGATCTGACTGGCGATACTAGAAATTGAACTTCACACATGATGAGGATTGAGCTGAACTTCCCCACTCTGAAGCTGTGTTTGAGCAATGGTCAAATTATTTTGTCATTTGGCATGGTCAAATGTTTGCCCATCAAGAATATAAAACAAACATCTTATTTCAAAGTGAAGCTATGAAATCATATAAAAGTTCCATTGTAGCACTTATGTCTAAATGCAACAGGGGTTCACTGTGAATAAATTTCAGGGGTTCAATGAGCCTTGAAAAGGAAAAAAAATACATCTTTATTTTAATGTATTTTTTTTTATTGTACCGTGTATTATGTTTTCTGTATTTACAAACATTATTCTGGAAGAAATTCCTAGGTTTTCCCAGATTGTCAAAGGGACATGGCACAGAATCAGGGTAACATTTTTCCAACTTCCAATTCCAAGGGAAGAAAACTGAGAAATTTTTTATCTCAACATTGTGAGAGCAATGACTTAATTAACGGTAATATTGCTCTATGGTAACCTTTAGATTATGATCCCGTTCACTGTTTAAAGAACACAAAAACAACTTAATGAGAAAATACAGTTTTCTTTTGCTTATCTAATGAAAACAAAGTCAGATGTCCCTTCAAATCTTTTGCCTCTGCTTCCTATTCTAAACCACTCAAAACTTTCAGATTATTTTAGTAGCAAGGAAGTCTTTAAATGGAGGGACAGCAATTGTTACATGTTAAGTAAAAAAAAAAACTTACCTATTTTTCTTCTGGCCTTTCCGAATTTGACTTTTTATTCAGCATCACATTTAATTGATATACAATATCTTTGTTATATGAAATGAAGGAATCATCTATAGTTATATACATCTCCGGGAAAAGAGAAATATGGATTTAATCAATTTTATTAGGTGGAGTTGAATGCATTGATTATGCATGAATAAATCCATAGCTACTAAATGTTAAGTTTTTGTCCCTTTAAGAATACAACATAACAATAACAATGAGAATTCTATATAAGACTGTATTTTAAAAGGGTAGAAAGAGGCTAGGTCATTATTAGCAAAATGCTGCTGAGAAGATTATTAAACCATCCTTTAGATTTGAACCATTCCTCTGAGAGAACTTCTGAAAAAGTTCTTTCTGAGGAAGTTATGCAAATTAGGACAAACTCACAAGGTCAAAGAGAAGGTCAGGATTAAAAAAAACCAGGTTATTGAGATGACCTGGAACAGGTCAGGTAAGTCATTTCTGCTCTCCAAGACTCAAGTTTTCTCATTGACTACAGGGATCAGACTAGATGATTTCAAAGATCCTTAACAACCTGAAAGTTCTAGGAATCTATACTTTTTTGGCAATGGTAAGAAAGTTAAGTATTTGAATGTATATTCATAGAGTTTAAAGGATCTAAAATACAAGAGTGGCCAGGGGCTTGTTTTTTTATTAAATTTTATTGTTGTATTTCTTTTTTTTTTTTTTGCAAACACATTGCTCTCACTTTGTGAGAGGTCTCTTGTAACAAAGTAATACAGTAAAACTAATAGTAGAGTGATATCATCTTGAAGTTGAGACAAAATTTCCCATTTATTATATGCCTTTTATCTCCTCCTTAAAAAAGGAAACAAATCTCTTTTCTTATTCTTTCATCCACTCATGTCCTGGAAAATAAAAAAAAAACCCACCCTATTTTCTTTTATCAAATATGCATAGTCAAGGAGGACAATTCCCCAAATGACAAATCCAAAATATGTATCATTTTGGATCCTAAATCCTTCACTTCTCTGTAATGAATAAGCCCTTTCATTACTGATTCTCTGGAATAATCAATGGTCATTCTATTTATCATAATTCTCATATCTTTCAAAGTTTTTGTTTAATAATGTTATTGTTATTGCATAAATTATTCTGATCCTATTCATTTCATTTTCATCAGTTTATAAAAGTTCTTAAAATTGTTGATTTTTACAATATAAAATATGCTATAAGTTATCCTGGTTCTTCTCCCTTCACTCTGCATCAGTTCATTCAGGTCTTTACATATCTCTTTGAAAGCATCTGTTTCTTCCTTTCTTACAGCATAAGTGCCCTCCATTACTGCAACTTATTCAGTTGTTCCTCAATTGTTGGACATCTTAAGTTTTCAGTTAGTACGTGATCTCTTGAGGGAGAAGGTATTTATTCTATTTCTAGTGGTCCCCAAATGTTTCTGGTCAAAGTTTCTTATGGCATTTAATGAGCATATAATGATAAGAGATACTAATATACTCATGATGCATATAGGAACAGGCAGAACAGATGTACACATAATTCTAAGGTGGGGAATGGGTGCAGAGCTAGCTATTTTGTTGTATTATTTAACACTCAGGTTAGCAATATGAGCAATACTCAAACTAGTTATCATGAGATACAAAAATAATGATATAAGACCAACTCTGAAAAAAAAGGATAGGGCAAACAAAAACTCTCTGGGTTGGATTGTTCTAATATTGGCAGAAGAAAATTCTTTCTTAGTTTGTAAGTAAACATCTAATTGAAATATCCAAACTAGCTTGCTATTCAAAAGAAGCATCACAAAATAATGATTGCACAAGAAAATCAATGATATCTTAGAACTACTTATTTGGGAAGTAAACACAAGTATTAATAGAAAGAAGATGGTCTAGAGAGGCAAATTAACAATCTATGGACTGATCAGAACACAGCTTTGATAGGCAGAATACCTTTTGGTGATCAAAATGATCAAGTTTAGATATTACACTGGGGAAAAGCCTTACACCTATTTAATAGGAAAAGTCAAATGGAAGAACAATAAATAGTCTACTATCTTCATTGACTCCAAACAAATTTAAGATAGAGTTGAGACTTCTGCTTCTCTTTCCCCTTTCTTCTCCCAAAGAGAATTAGTCTATTTTAACATTTGTCAAATATTCTCAGGCATTTAAAATATTAGACTTGTGAATTCATTAATCTGAAGTTTCCAGGGAATTTTCTCTGCTGATACATAGTTTTAGAGAGATTTCTGAGGCAGTAGTACAGAAAAAACATGCTGCCTGTAAGTTAGAAGTGAAACTTGAACCCAGGCTCTCCTGTCTTCGTTCAGGCTTCTATCCAGTACTCTATACTGCTTCTCAACATATTTTTGTCCAATGGATCCTAAATACATCAATAGATAAAGAGATAGTTTCTGTTGGAATATAAAAAATAAAAAATGAGCGTACTTATAGAAAAATGCCACCAGAAAAGGAAACAGGTTTTTAAGAGAATTTCTTTAGTTTCTCTAAGAGTGTTACTTTTGTAAGACATCATTACCCAAAGATGCTGAGGGTTCCCCTAAAATACATCTTTTCCCTCTTGGTTATATTGACTTGCTGTCTTCACTAACAGGATACTCCTTTAATGGGTGATTGAAAAAAATTGCAAAGTGCAATAGAAAAAAAGATAAGCCTAAACAGGTATCAAAAAACTGGCTGTAGAAGGAAATAAATGAAAACCCTTCTGAAGTGAACCCATAGCTATCAGTTTAAATCTAATGAACCCATATATATGGTCCTTCTGGGCTTATAAAACATTGACTAGTAGAGTAGAGAATTATGCCACTTTTATTCTGATCTTAATTTGTTTTATTCTAGCAACAAAACAGACTGAATTCATGACTGATCACTTAAGCATGTTTACACAGGGGTCAACTCTGATTTCTTGTAGAATTTTTTGCTTTATTGGAAGAAACAATCCAAGAATAAAAAGTGATGTGTTACATACCACTCATGAAAACATTGCTGATATTTTCAGCCTCAGTGTAGATTCTGAAAAGAATCTGGAATGTACCTGTCACAGACACCTTGCATTTTCCCATTGTCTCCCTATCATGTACAAAGTTCTCTTTCCCTTGTCCTTCTGCACCCCAACCTCCTCTATCTCCAAAATGAAATCAACTCATAACAAGAGCCACAGATCCCCTCTGTAAATGTTATTCTCACGTTGTCTCCACCCTGCTGCCAGGGCTGGTATGAGCCTTCCAGGGGGTGGTGACAGCTCTCTAGAAAAAAACAGCCCATGAAAGAGCTACATGACAGGGGCTTCTGTCTGACGTGGTCCTTAGCAGCATGGGATGGGCTGACGGAATGGTTGGGGTAGTGAGCAGAGCCTGGCAGGGGGACTAGGTTAGGCCACATTAATTCTCACTAGCAGACAGAATCTTCTACCAGCAGAAGGAATAAAAATGAAATATGGAGTATATGTTTAATTATCAGAACGACTTGGGGAATGAAGAGGCAAAGCTAACAAGCAATAATTCCATTCAAGTGGGAGAGCCTCGTAAAGCTGAGGGTGAAGAGATAGACATATCATTTACTACCAAGACTTAATTTTTCTTTGAAGGTCTCTCTAAAGACAACAAAACAACAACATTGATATTAATGTAACACTTTAAAGATTCCATAAATTATCATTTTGGACAAGAACATTGTCTTCCAGACCTCCAGTTATGCTATACCACTGGGTAAGAGAGAAGCAACAATGTCCAATGAAGATGAAGAGACCCTGTCAGACCCAAGTCTGACAGGAGCTGAGTGACTGTCTCCTTTTGTGGAGTCAACTTGTTTCAATGGGAATCGACTTTCAAGTGTATAAATTTCAGTTTGGGCATCATTTTGTATAATATTTGCTTTCAGACTTTTCAATGACTCTTTCCAAAGGTAATTAGTTCAATAAACCCACCAAGAAACACAAAACTTTCTTGCAAAATAATATGATTGTTTGGAAAATGTAACTGACTTCTGAGATAGAAGACATGAAAGCAAGGAAAAATTGCAGTGTCAAAGAATCCATAGAGTAGTGAGCCCAAAATATGGATTAATAAATACCAAGGGGAAAAAACGGTGACCTCTACCCTCCTTCATAGGCTGTTTCCACTTTCGATCACTTGCTACACAGAGTTTAATTTGTTCTTAACTTATAATCAATGTGAATTCTTCATTATTAAAGTATTTTGGTCAATTAATATACCACATGATGGAAAAGTATCATGGGATTTTGGAAAGGATACTGAATCTGAAGTCATATGACATAGAACTGAATCCCAACATTAGCACTTACTACTGCAGTGTTGTCTAATAACTGTGGGTCTCAGTTTCCTCATGTGAAAAATGAGGCAATTGGATCAGATGATATCTAGTATCCCTTCTCTTCTAAGTTCAAAGTCATAACATTGTAGGTAAAATGTAGTTGATTGACCTATGGGATATAGAACAAATCTCTTCATTTTCATTTAGTATATTTTGTCTATGAAATATCACTATTTTATTATTAATATTCTCTTACTAATTTTTCCAGATAGAGGAAAAAGTAGGTACATATGCAGGAAAAGGAAAGCATAGTTTCTGTTTTGTCACCATCTCTGTCTTTCTTTCTGATTCTGTCTCTCTTTCCTTTTTAACTCCCACCCTCCCACTCTCCCTTATTTCTCTTCTACCTTTCTCCAATTCTACCCTCAATCAACAAAGCATTTTAAAGTGTCTATTACGTCCAGTTGTTGAACTGGGTACTGAGAATGAGTCTTTACCTTGCTTACATTCTATTGGGGGAAGGGGGAGGAGGAGGGAGATGGCACAGTGGGTAGAAGGCTGGCCCTGAAGGAGGCCCTGAGTTCGAATTTGATCTACAACACTAATTAGCTGTGTGATCGTGGGGAAATCATTTAACCCTGATTGCCTTGCATCCAGGGCCATCTCCAGTCATCCTAATTCATACCAATCCACTGGATCCAGATGGCTATGGAGGAGAAAATGAGCCTGGCAACTTTGCACAGCACCCCGCCCCCCCCACTCAAAATCAGTTCACAAGCTTGTCATGGAATCACCTCCCTGATGTCATGGTTTTCTTCAAAAATGAAGGACAAACATCATCATCATCATCATCATCATCATCATCATCATCATCATCATTACTAGGGAAGACAGCACATACATATAGTGAATACTCTGGTCTCAATATCCCAGAGGTATGGTGGTTAAATCTTACTTTCAGGATTCTAGGGTATCTTTGAGAGGTTGGGATATTTTTCTCTCGCACTATTAGTTTGTGGCCCCATTCCTATGTGATCTTCCATACTCTGAGACACTAATGACTAGTTCTCCAGTTCTTTTTTGAACAACCCCTTTGCTTTTATAATAGGATACTTCCTTTGAAGCTATATTAAGAATAAAAATCCAAGCATTCCTACTCCTCCCACTCCCCATACCCAGGGGACAACCTCTCCCTTATATTGCCTCAGTCTCTGGGGAGATTGAACTCAAGACTTTCTATATAGCACTAGTCCATAAATTTCACCACCTCATGGGGCACTGTTGATGCATGAGACCCTGACCTAGGTCCTGAAGTACCTTCCTTGCTCTTTTGGTCACAATGCTGGGCTGGTTGTGAAACTTGCCAGAGCCTCAACTCCTGGACCTCCTGGTGGCTTATTCTCCTGACCTTCTGAAACTCACAAGGACAGAGCCTCCAATCTCCTTCATCTAAAATATCAAGGCAAAGAACTGAACTCTGGATGCACCAACAGTATGGACGAAGAAAATGCAAGTATTTTCTCTTTATAGCATTGTCTCACTGGAATGCCATTAGACTGTAAGAAACAAATCAAGAGAAGGGTAAAGACTCTAGTCAGCTAGAGTTTTTTGAATATCCTCAGTTCTAACTATGTAGCCAACCATAGAGACCCTTCTTTATCACACAGTGAGTCCATCAGCGGATTATAAAATGTCTATACATCCTTCAAAGATCTTTCCATTATATTTCATTTTGATTTTCCAGAAATAAGCTTCCTAAGCTTTTTTTTTTTTGTGTTTTTTTGCAAGGCAAATGGGGTTAAGTGGCTTGCCCAAGGCCACACAGCTAGGTCATTATTAAGTGTCTGAGACCGGATTTGAACCCAGGTACTCCTGACTCCAGGGCCAGTGCTTTATCCACTATGCCACTTAGCCACCCCCTTCCTAACCTTTTCTAAATAGAAGATTACATCAGAACCACTCCTCACATTCCTATAAGGACTGGGCTCACTGGAAACAATGAAGTATGCACAGATATTTTTGTCTATTATTAATCCACCAGATGGAATTTCAGAAGTTTATTTAGTTACTATGACTGAGGGTTTGCCTTATGTGATGATCAAAAGCCTAATTGGTTTTAGAGATGAGAGATCTAATGACTCAGGAGAGTCTGAGTGTGCTGAGAAAATGTCTGAGTAGATGGACTCTTATCTCTTCCCTATTGGCTTTAGAGTGAGGAGGATGGCTGTGAACTTCTGGGTAGAAGAAAGAATCTGACTGCTTTCCCCACTTATCTAGCTGCCAAGTGTCCCTGAACACACCTCTGTTTTTTGTTTATTCTTCCCTGATCATGTGTGAATGAACATCCTGAGATGGGAATGCTCAAGGAACCAGTGAGATGAGAAATATATGAAAGCCATCAGAGGTCACAATGGCAAATGCAGCTGGTAACAGAGTCAATGACATCCAGTAGAAGAATTGGCTGTTTGGCAAATCTATTTAACTTAACACAAGAGAGACTGAGCAGCCTCAGTTTCTATTCCTGATACTCTCCCAGTTCCTTCCTTATAAAGAAGAGGGTGTTGAGAAGCCTATGCTTAGTACTAGAGCTCAATGCACTCTCTGAGGATAAAATTTGTTTTCCTTATGACTAATCCCTCTTTGAGTTGACCTTCCCCTCTTATTTCCCATTCTCTTTTTTCTCCATTCCCTCCTATCTCCTTGTTGAGATAAATATATACCCAATTCTTTGTATTAGGGCTAGGCTCTGTGCATTTTAAGAGAGATAATCTGGGACAAAGGAATGAAAACAATTTTTGTTTACAGGAAACTTATTTTAAGCACTATTTACATGAATCTTTTAAAAAAGAGGAGTCAGGAGTACCTGGGTTCAAATCAGACCTCAGACACTTAATAATTACCCAGCCATATGGCCTTGGGCAAGCCACTTAAACCCACTGCCTTGAAAAATCTAAAAAAAAAAAGAGGTTGGAGCAAAATGTATAATGGTTCAATTGAATTCACAAAAGCAAGAGTAATAATTATAATCTCAGACAAGGGGAAACAGTGAAAATAGACTTAATTAAATGAGATAATCAGGGAAATTGTATTATGCTGAAATATCCCAAGGTCAATGAATTAATATTGACAAATGACATATATTCATTGAGTGGCATAGCATCTATATATTTAAAATAAAACTAGAAAAGAGGGGAATTCAATATATCCTTTTTTAGATTTAAGAAAATTTGACAAAAATATGAAAAAATAAATTAATAAACTGAAAAGAACTTTAGAATTGCTAGATATGATAGATGTTTGGTGATTATTGAAAAGGAACACAAAGAGTATTCTTATTATTTACCTTGGCATTCATTGCACCTTTAAAAAACCTCTCAAATCAAGAAAATCAGAAATATTAAATATATTATTTCCTAACTAAAATACAATAAAGTTATATTCAGTGAAGGATTGAAGAAAAGATAAAAATTAATTAGGGACTAAATAACCTATACCCCAAAATTGATGGGACAATGAACAAAACACACACACATACACACACAAATCCATAATTTTATTAAAGATAAAGAAAAAAGATGAGATAGCATATCTAACTTTTTGAGATTTGGTGAAAGCAGATCTTAGGGGAAAATTTATATTTTAATACCTTTATCAGTAAAAGAGCACAATGAAGAGTTAATGAAACAAATAAAATCCTAGAAACTTCTGGAATAAATAATAAATACTCCCAATTAAACAGTGAAACAAAGATTGTGAAAAAATCAAAGAAAAGTTTAACAAAATAGGAAATAATGAAACTATTCAGATTTATTAAACAAAACTCAGAGGGATATTTTGGGAAAATACATTAATCATTACCTAATTTACTTTTTAAAATAATAGGGAAAACTGAATTATAGGTATCAAAATTTTGAAAAGAATTCCCAACAAATGAAATAAAAGAAATGATTACAAAATGTTCTGACTAATTATATACCAACAAACTTAAAACAAATTAAATGACTGAAAATACATATACATACATATATGTGTGTATACACACACACATACACACATATATATATATAGACATATAATATATATGAAATGCTCAGTTAAACATGAAAAATTTAAGTTACCCAATCTCAGAAAAGGAATTTGAACAAATCATAAATCAGCCTGCAAAGGAAAAAAAAACCCAGTCCCAGATGAATTTATAATGAATTATATAAAATATTCAAAGAATATTTGATAATTAATATAGCACAAACTATTTGAAAAAAATGAGAAAAAGACCTACCAAAGCATTCTCTAAAATAAATATTATCTTTATACCAAAAGGGAGAATCAAAACAGAAAAAGAAATCAATAGACTAATATTAACATTGAAGAAAATATTTGAACTAAGATATAAACAAAGATAATAGGGAAACATGTTAGAAAGATTATAAACTAGATGAATTATATGAGAAATGTAGGATTGGTTCAATATTAGGAAATCACCAAGACCATATTAATAACAAGAGTGAAAAAGATCATTTAAGTATATCAATATCTATAAAAATATTTTGATAAATTATATCACTTATTTCTTTTTTAAAATTAGAAAACATAGGAATAAAAGTATCTTTCATAATGTGATAAATGATACCTATCTACAACCAAAGAATGGGAATAAACCAGTGCCCTTTTCAAATGAGATCAGAGGAAAGCAAGAATTCACATTTGTACCATTATTATTTGATAGCATGGTAAGAAAGACTAACTTTAAACAATGCCAAAATATTTTATCAATGAAAGAGGAACTATGCAAACATGTTCCTGGATTACCCCCAAATTTGGCATGAATGGGTAGAACCAAGATGGCTGAGAAAAAAAAAACAGGGACTCAGTTGAGCTCCCAAATTCCCCTCCAAACAATCAAAGGAGCAGAGCTCCACTTTAGCAGAGTTAAAAGTCAAGTAATAGATAGGAAAAATGAACAAACAACAACAAAAAGAAAATGACCATAGAAAGTTACTATGGTGTCAGTAAACATCAAAATACAAAATTGGAATAAGACAACAGAATAAAACTACTACATCCAAAGCCTCAAAGGAAAATGTAAATTGACCTCAGACTCAAATTAAAAAAGAATATAAATAAGAAATAAATATAAATAAGAGAGGTAGAGAAAAAATTGGGGAAATAAATGAGAGTGATGCAAAAGGATCATGAAAACATTATCAACTGCTTGATAAATAGTTACAAAAACACAATTGAAGAAAATAACACTGTAAAAAGCAGAATAAACCAAATGGTAAAAGAGGCATGAAAATCTGTTGAAGAAAAGAGGTCCTTAAAAAGTATAAGTGAAAACATTGAAAAAGATGTATAAAAATTCTCTGAAGAAATAACTCCTTAAAAAGTTGAATTGGACAAATGGAAGCTAATTATTCCATGAGAAAACGAGACAATAAAACAAAATTAAAAGAATGAAAGATTATTAGAAAATGTGAAATATTTGGAATGGAGCCAAGAATGGAGCAGTGTGGAGACAGGAATTCCCAGAAGCTTTCTTCCAGAATGCTCTAAATAGCTTAAAATTACAACTCCAACCAAATTCTAGAGTGGCAGAACCCATGGAAAGATGGAGTGAAATAATTTTCCCATCCAAGAAAACATGGAAGCTTGAGGGAAGACTCTGTTCCACTGGGATAGAAGGGGCTACAGTCCAAGTCAAGGTTGTTCTGGGATTGAACTTCAGCCTTCTAGGAATAGCCTGAGGGCCACCTGAGTCCTTGGGAGTGCCTGTGTTCATGGCAGGAGGAGCAGTTTCAAACTCAAGGATCTCCAAGGTCAACTTGGAAGGTCAACAGGAAAGCTGCCAGATTGAGCACAGAGCCCAGGACAGTGCAGCCCTCCTACAACCCTGGCCAGGAACCAGAAACAAACCTGCAGAATCACTTAGCAGGGAGCCAAACTGAAGCTGCTTCCAGAACACTCATGGATGGTAAGGGGGTGCAGGTCATGGTCTTTCTGCTATCCCTAGGACAGAAGTCTGTTGCTTTGTCCATACTCAGACCCTGGTTACAGTCTGGTGCCGCCCCCCCCCCCCCCCATTGCCATAGAGCAAGGATCCTCCTCACAGTTCCAGAGCAGTGGGGTGGGGGTGTGTCTGTGGCCATCCACAGACCAAAGCACAGACCAGGAGAGTAATCAGAGCCTCTCCTAAGACCCTTGAAAGAAGTATGTTAAAACTAGGTCATAGACTGGGGAAATGAGCAAACAGAAAAGGAAAAAAATAATCTGACCATAGAGAATTACTTTGGTTCCATGAAGTATCAAAACATACATTCAGAAGATGACAGAGTCAAAACTACTGTATCCAAAGCTTCCAAGAAAAATAGAAATTGGTCTCAGGCTATGGAGGAGCTCAAAAAAGATTTTGAAAAATCAAGTAAAGGAGATAGAGGAAGAATTGGGAAGCGAAATGAGAGAGATGAAAATCATGAAAACCAAGTGAGCAGATTGGTGAAGGAGATACAAAAAATGCCAAAGAAAACAACATGTTCAAAATCAATTTAGGTTAAATGGAAAAATTAGTCCAAAAGGGTCTTAAAAAGCAGAATTGGTCAAATGGAAAAGGAGAAAGCCTGCTGAACAAAACAATTCTTTCAAAAGTATAATGAACCTAAGGGAAACTGATGACTTTGTGAGAAGTCAAGAAACAATAAACCAAAGCTAAATGAATGAAAAACTAGAAGAAAATGTGAAATATCTCATTGGAAAAATGACTGACCTGGAAAAGAAATCCAAGAGAAATAATTTAAAACTTATTGGTCTACCTTAAAGTCATGATCAGGAAAAGAGCCTAGATTTCATTTAAAGATTTTCTCCAGGAAAATTGCCCTATCCTAGAAGCAGAGGGTAAAACAGAAATTGAGGGAGGCCACTGGTACCTCCTGAAAGAGAGTTTCCTGCCCCCCCAAAAACCTCCCAGGAATATTATAGCCACATTCCAGAACTCCCAAGCCGAAGAGAAAATATACAAGCAGCCAGAAAGAAACAATTCAAATACCATGGTGCTATAGTCAGGATTACACTGGATTTAGCAGCATCTTCATTTAGGGCTCGCAGGGCTTGGGATATGATATTCTGGAAAGCAAAAGAGCTGATTACAATGGAGAATTAACTACCCAACAAAACTAAACACCCTCTTTTAGAGGAAAAGATGAACATTCAATGAAATAGGAGAATTTCTTCTTTTTAAGAAATATTTTATTTATTTTGAGTTTTCCAATTTTCCCCCAATCTTGCTTCCCGCCCCCACAGAAGGCATTCTGTTAGTCTTTACAATGTTTCCATGGTACACATTGAAAGTTGAATGTGATGAGAGAGAAATTATATCCTTAAGGAAGAAAAATAAAGTATAAGGAGATAGCAAAAATCACATAATAAGATAGTGCTTTTTTTCTAAATTAAAGGTAATAGTCTTTGGTCTTTGTTTAAACTCCACAGGATATAGATGGTATTCTCAAAATAGGAGAATTTCAGACTTTCTTGTTGAAATGACCAGAGCTGAACAAAAAGTTTGATCTCCAAGTACAGGACTTAGGTGGAGCATAGAGAGGGTGGACAGAAAGGACAAATTGTGAGGGATTTAATGATGTTGAACTATTTGTTTTCCAGAATATGATACTGATAATACTCATATGAACCTCCTCACTTATTAAAGCAGTTAGAAGGAGTTTATATAAACAAGGCACAGGAGAGAACTGAATATGAAGGCATAACATATTATAAAGATGGAGTCAATGGGCATAAAAGGAATATACTGGGATAAAGGGAAAGGAGAGGTAGAATGGACTAAGATATTTCATATAAAAGAGTCAAGGAAAAAACTTTTTCAATGGAGTGAAAGGGTGAAGGTGAGGGGGGAATGAGTGAGCCTTCATTCTCATTGGAAATGGCTGAGAGAGGAAATAATATGCACACTCAATAGGGTATAGAAATCTATCTTGCCCCAGAGGAAAAAAGGAGAGGAAAGGGATGGGAGAAAGGGCACAGGGGAAGGGAATGGAGTGGAGGTGACAGAGGAGAGGGAAGATCATGGGAGAGGGTAGTCAGATATAATCTCCCCCTCTTTTTTGGTAAGGCAGTGGGATTGGGTGGTTTGCCTGGAGTTATATGGCTGGGTGGTTGTTGGGTATCTGGGCCTGGATTTGGGGTCCAGTCCTCCTGGCTCCAGGGTCAATATTCTGTCCACTGCTCTACTTGGCTGCCCCACAACACACTTTTGAGGAGGGACAAAGTTAAAGGAGAGAGAGAATAGAATAAATGGGAGTAGAGAGCAATAGATGAAGGAAAATGTGGGAAAAAATATTGAAGTAACTTCTCTGATGGACTTGTGATGGTGAATGTGATCTATCCCAGTGACAGGGCTGATGGTATCTGAACACAGACTGAAGTACAATTTTTTTCTTCTTTTTCTCTCATTTTATTTTTTGTGAGGTTTCTCTGTCTTTGTGGAGGGAAGGATTCATGTTTACTTTTACAACAAGACTATTGTAATAATATGTAAATTAAATAAATTTTTTTATTGGCTTTTGCAAGGCAATTGGGTTAAGTGACTTGTCCAAGGTCACACAGCTAGACAATTATTAAGTGTCTGAGGTCAGATTTGAACTCAGGTCCTCCTGACTCCAGGGCTGGTGCTTGATGCTGCCCATAATAAACAATTTAAAAAAAAAGAAAATGTGAAATATCTCATTGGAGAAAAAACTGACCTGGAAAATAAATCTGAGAGAGATAATTTAAGAATTATTGGACTACCTGAAAGCAAAAAATATATATGAAGAGCCTAGGAATCATCTTCAATAAATTATCTAGGAAAACTACCCTGATATTCTAGAACCAAAGAGCAAAACAAAAAAACATCACTGGTCACATCCTGAATAGTTGCCAAAAAGGAAACTCTAGATTAATATAGCCAAGTTTCAGAGAGCCTGAGTAAAGGAGAATATACTGCAGGCAGTCAGAAAGAAATAATTCAAATATTATGGAGTAACAGTAAGGATAACACAAGATTTAGCAGCTTCTACAAGAAAAGATTGGAGAGCTTGGCAAAGTAATATTTCAGATAGCAAAGGAGATAGAATCACAACCATGAATCACCTACCCAGCCAAATTGAATAAAGTCCTTCGGGGGGGGGGGGAATGGATATTCATTGAAATGGAGGATTTTCAAGCATTCTTAATGAAAAGGCAGAACTGAATAGAAAATTTGACTTTCAAATACATAAAAAACTTAAAAAGGTAATTAGGAAAGGGAAATCATAAAGTGAAAGGAAAGATTTATGATGCCTCTATTTTACTCCAAATAGTATTAATTGTGATTCCCACATGGGAGTGATTATAGTGAAATGCCTATCTATTAATATAGATAATCAGTCTAGTCAATATTAATTATAGGAATTACCTATTTTAATATATATTTTACATATACAGGGATAATTAGAAATAACTTTCTTATAAAAACTATAAGTTATAAATTTACTGTTCAGAATAACATGTTACAAAAGTTCCAAGATTATTTACTTAACCACAAAAATGCTGACCAGGGGACTTCCACCATCCTTTGCTTAATCAATGTAAACGATCTCATTATGGATGGAATGTTTTGATATGATATAGAAAGAATCACCAATTCAATTTTGTATCTCTGGACTACTTCCTCTTGCCCAATAAGATGATCCTTGCCTTGCCCAACCTGTGACTTCCCATGCTGAATGCATAATTTCTGGCCATCCTGGAGGTCAAGAGCAAGATCTATCAACTAAGGAGATTATTTTACTTCATCTCTTCTCTATCTCAAGCACTATAAAACTAGGACCTGGGAGACCAGGAGCATCTCAGATTATGAAGACCTGAGGTCCCATTCATTGAAAAGGTCCAGTACCTTTAATAAATGGTTATTGGATTAGAACACTGCTGAGGGATCAGGGTGGGACTGAGAAAGCAGGGTCAAGGGGAGGATCTGTGGGATCTCCACAGCAATTGCAGCATTGAGGAGTAGCATGGCTTAGAAGAACTGGCAACTGGTCAAAAAGCCCAGAGCATCCATGAAATCTAAAATATGAGTAGATGAAGCAGCAGCAAGAAATTCTGGTGGTCATGCTCTGGACTATGGATCACCAACAGTACTGTAAGATCTGTACTGACAATGGTGATACCTACTAGATTAGGAGGCAACTTAAAAGAGATGGGTTTGATGTTCAGGAAAGCGGATGGTGAAACATGATCATTATGGACAGTTTTGACAGTTTTGCTTTTTCTAGTAGAGGACTCTGAATCTGAAGTTAATGGCCAAACTGTGTGTATGTGTGTGTGTGTGTGTGTGTGTGTGTGTGTGTGTGTGTGTGTGTGTGTATGAAATGAAAACGGATGGATCAACTTGAAGATGCAACTGGCTGGTTTCACAGTCACTCTGGTTATGATTCTTGACTCTGCGATTGATGTTAGTACCCATATGCTCAATCAATAGTTTCAAGAACCCTTTGTAGCAGTAGTTACTGGCTTCAAAGGACTACAAAACACCATGAAAGTCCTTCTGAGTAGTCTGGTACTCCACTTAATAAAATAGAAGGCTTTGGAGTATACTGCAAACAGAATATACTTTAGAAGTTTCTTTCTTTAAATCATCTTTAGATTGCAAACTGCTTGAACTTCAAATATTGGGTAAATATTCTCAGGTCTTCCAGCTTACTTATGAATACAGAATATACTGATGGACAAGTCTTCGATTTATCTGAAAAATCAGAACAGCTTGGACAAGGGAGTTTTATGTTGGAAACACATGACAGAAAGTCAGAAGACAGACTAGCTAAAGCAATAAGAGGAAACTATAAGACCACTATAGAAGGTAACCCTGGATTGATGTCTCAGGTTATTACAGATAAACTTTTCAACCAAATTAATATTTCTTAAAGAATACCATCGAGTAATTACTCTTTTCTGCCTTCTTGGAGGTATTTATTGTGTTTGATAGATAGTATGGGAAAAATACTCATTAACACTTTAAAATTGGTCATCAAAAAATCTGATTTTCAAGACAAAGTACTTTGAAATTCTGTTAGTTATATTAAAAATATTCCAGAAGATTGCTTTGGAAAACTTAAGAAGAGACTAATGATTGTCACTTAGATATTGACTTTTAGTGATATATAGATTATTGAATTAAAATAAAAATTTCCTTAAAATGAAAAAAATAAAAAAGGACCAATATTTACACAAATATTTATAGCAACTCTGTGTGTGTGTGTGTGTGTGTGTGTGTGTGTGTGTGTGTGTGTGTGGTGCGCGCATGCGCAAAGAATTAGAAATTGAGGGGAGATTCATCAAGTTGGGACTGACTGAACAAGTTGGTATATGATTGTGTGGAATACTACTGTTCTATAAGAAATAATGAGTGGAATTCTCTCAGAAAAGTACATACATGAATTGAAACAAAATGAAATATAGAGTTAGGAGAACATTGTATACAGTAATAGCAATATTGCACAAAAATCAACAGTGAATATCTTAGCTATTCTCATCAATACAATGATCCAAGACAATTCTGAAGGTTTTATGATGAAAAAATGTATCTTTATGGAAAGAACTGGAGGCTGAATGCACATTAAGGAATACTTTTAAAAAAGACTTTATTTTTCTTGTCTAATTTAGAGAGGTGTTGTGCTTTCTTTCACGACATGACTAATATGGAAATATGCTTTACATGATTGTACATGTATAACCTGTATCAAAATTTAAAAAATGATAGTTAAAAAAAATTTTACATGTAATTTGTGAAAATAAAATGTAGAATAGCTATATTTTTAAAAGAATGCAAAAAAAGAACTTAGTGTGAAAAGATTGTTTATAAGAATGAATTAAGAAGCAGGCTGAGGAGTGGTCTACTCTGGTTGTTCTACAGTGGAGTGGGAAGAATGAGGGGTCCTCCCTGTCTTGCTCTATGTTAAAAATATTTCTTGAATAACACAATATTTTTACTATCAAAGACTGTCAATAAGGCTTTGGGTTCTAATATGGTTCCATTTGTGGAAGTAGAAACTGCAAAAAACTGCAAACAAGTAGAAACAACTACATGCTGCTGCTGCTGCTGCTGCTGCTGCTGCTGCTGCTGCTACAGCTACAAGGATGGGAAGAAAGACCTAGATTAGACCTAGTATATATAAAAACTAATCCACGCCAAAAGTTGTTCTGAGGGACCGATGCTCAAAGCATCTAAAGATAGTAAAGATTCCAAAGCATGGAAAAATATTAGACCTTAATACAAAAAAAAATACTTACCAAGAGAATACCAAAAACTACCAACTTAATAAACAAAATTCTTTGAGAGTCATCTTATACATAAAAGGCATCTTAGGGAGGGTATTGTTAGGGAACAAGCTGACTTTTATGAAAGATATTCAAGAGTGCTTTCACTTATCCTCCACTTTGAAGTAATTTTCATAAAGGGCAGATCTTACTATATTACTCCTCTTAACCTCTAGTATTTTCCTTTTATTTCTGGAATGTAAAATAAATGCCTCTTTTTGGAATTTAAAGCTTTTCACAATGTAGAGAGGTTTTTCCTATATTTCCAGTCATCTGACACATCAGTCACTTCTATGCTCCCAAATAGCACCTTATTTCTTGTTCCTTACTCATGCAGCTACATCATAACCCTTTGCCTTTGTATTTATGGCTCCCCATATTTGGAATGATTTCCCCTCTTGTCATAAAATGGCATCTTCAATTCTGTAACTATCTCCCAAGTTGTTAATGTCTTCACCTAAAAGACACATTCAAAATATATTTTGTATATTTCTATTTCTATTCATTTCATTTTCCCATTAGAGATATGCTCTTTGTTGAGTTTTCATTTTTTGTTTTATCTCCAGATATAATTTGATATCATTCATAAAAATCAAGTAAACACTTAATAAATACTTGCTATTCACCATTAACGGAAATATTTTAGGAAAATACAAGATCTTATTGTGAATTTTGATTGTTGATTGAAAAAATTGACATGGCACAATATCACGCCACCTCAAAGACTCTTTTCTAATAATTTATCTCCTATGCATACATAAATATCAAGTAAATATAACAATAAAAATAACTCCTCAGTGAATTGAGTGATAAATCAGTCCATCAACAAGGATGTATTAAGCATCTTCAATGTCAGATACTGTGCTTGGCACTGCAATACAAGACAAAAATGAAACATCTCTGACCTCAAAGAGAAATAACAAGTGTCCACACATACTTACATATACACACATATATGTCCCTCTGTCTGCATATATGAACGAAATATGAAGTAAACAGGAGAGCGAAAGAGTGAAAACTTTAGAAGCAGAGCACATCAGGAAAGGTTTCATGTAGAAGGTGGTATTGGAGTTGAATCTTGAAGGAAACCAAGAATTCTAAGAGGTGGAGGTGAGGAGGAAATGCAAACTGGGCATGGAAGTAAGAACGTCCATGTTGGGAGATGGAATGGAATGAAAGGAACAGAAAGAAAAGCAATTTGACTGGATGACCACAAAGGAAAGTACAAAAGAGGAAGAGCTAAACTTGCCAAAGTTGTTCGCCACAGTGATGGCGAATCTCTAAGACAGAGTCTAACAAGAAAAAGTCTTCCCTCTGATAGCTGAGTCCTTTTTGTTTGTTCAAGATTTTGTGCTGGCTGCATCAAGTCTTATGACATTGCAGAATCTCCAGAAAAAGATCCATAAGCATTCAAAAGAATTAGTTCGATCATCCAACCAAGAAATACAACACGAATAAAGAATTTTTATTTAACCTATACAATGTTAGGACATTCAGTTTTAGAGACTGATAGATAACGAATTCTTTTCCCCACTCCTACAATGACTCATTTAGGGTTTGCTTGATACTTCTGAGATTGGATTGTTTAACCTCTTTATGTATGATTTGTTTATTTTTTATTTTGGTAACTTAATTTTCATCTCTTAAGTTTAGCCAAAGACACAAACAACAATTTTATCAATCTTTTAAAAGAATCTTAATTTTGCTTTCTGTATTCTTTTTGTTTCATTTAATTTTCAAGATTTGAGAAAATTGATAATATATTTATTTTTTAGATTTCTAAACTGTATGCTCAGTTCATCAATCATCTTTATCTATTTTGCTAATATGTTGTATTATGGTATTTGTATTCTTCAATTTTAATGACAATTTATAATTCTACATTCTGAGGAATAGTTTTAATTTGTCCCTTTTTATTATTCTTTTGTCTTCTCATGTGCTCTGGAACAAAATCTTACATTCTTGACTTAGTATTTACAAGATTTTTGTTTGTTTGTTTGTTTGTTTGTTTGCAACTCTGATACCTGGTTGGGGCTTTTGGATAACATAAACTTTGTTCTTGCTTTTAACTAAATCTTCCCTTCCCCTCTTGTCACTTCCCACATCTTACTTTCTCATCACCAACATCTCATTTTTGAGTCCTGATATGTCTTTTGAATTCTAATTAGCATCTCCCTTCTCCCTACACTAGAAGCATTCTTCTGTGCTACCTTATTTCCATACTATTGTTTTATTGATGGGAGAACTGACTTTTTTGTCTCTCAAATATTATTTTCTTTCTCTCCTGATTTTTTTCACACCTAATGTTACTCAAGTCTAGATTATTTTTTCAATTAGTATTTTATTTTTTTCACTTACATACTATGAAAGCTTTTCCACATTCATCCACATGCACATGCATATTTTTAAGTTAGGTAATTTCCTTCCACCCTCCCTTCCTACCTCCTTCCCCTTGGTGGTGAACAGGCAGGTGGATATTGTACATACTCATTTGTGTTTAATATGTTTACAGATTAGTCATTTTCAATATGTAAACTCTAGATTCTTTTGTGCCTAAATGCTCTGTCCATGTTTTTGGAATTTTGATTAGTGTCCTTGATATATTTATAGTTTTCACCATTTAATCCCTTGTCTTTCAAATGACTTCTGTAACACTTTTCTTTACCAAAGAGAAAAGGAAGAAAGAAAAAAAGAAAACCCCAAATTCTGAAACCTATTGGTGGTAACTACTGCAGGAAAATTCAGAGAAGTCACTGCAGCTGGGTCTTTTCCAAATCCATTTTCTTATGTTCTATATTACCTTCATTTAGAAGTCAGTCTCCCCCTCCCCCCCCCCCAAGACTGGTTGCTTTCTTATGTCCTGTTTCACAAAGGGGTGGGAAGGATCCACTGGGATAGTGCTAAAGGAAAAGCTTTCTCAGAATTTCTTCTCCATTCCCCCCTTCAATCTTCTCGCCAATCCTAAATCTTTTGCTCTTTTTTTTAGTCCTGATCTGTGATTCCATTAGTTAAGAAACTCTACCTTGAATTTTAATTCTTGGATTCTGATATTCCATGGTTTATAGTCAAATGGGTTTAGAGTTATTAATGCAAAATAATGCTCCATTTCAATGAGTTTGAAATAAAACTCAGGAAATTCAGTATAGGTTTGAGGATTTTTTTTCTCTTTAAAGTCCAAATCATTTGGTCTTATATGTTTACTTTTTTTGTCCTTCCTACTCTTTCTGGTCCACTCCTGTTTAACAAACATTTGCTCAGAATGCAATACAAGTCAACTTATCTTTCTCTGGAGCCAAAACCCATGATAAAAATATAGACAATAAATAAACAAGGTTCAAAAAGAATAGGAAGCTCTAAAGGATTGGTTCAATATGCAGTGAATAGACAGGGGAGGAGCAGGAAGTGGAAAGTGAATAGATTCATCTAATCACAGGAAGGCAGCCATATATTCAACCCAAACCAACTCTTTCCAAACCACTCACTGCCTAAGCAGACCAGGAAGGCTTCCTTTGTTCATGACTATGGACATTTTGGGAGACAGCTAGCACCCTTCATTTGCAATCAGTATCCACCTGTAGTGTATATGTACTCTAGGGTTTCCTATCATTTCTGGAAGTCCCATCTCTTAGGACATTTTGATTTCTTCTTCCAGTAAAGGAAAAACCACATTTCCCAGAAGTCCTCTTTGTTAATATAGGGTTTACATTCATTTTTGTCTAAGAGATGATAAGGTCTTGTAGTGTTTTGTGTAATAATCGCAAAGCTAAGTAAGAAGGGAAGATTCTGAAGGTCTGCTTCTATTTGATCTTGGGTAGGGCACCAGACACATGATACTAAGCATTTTCTATGTTTTAATTCTCAAATAAAGTAGATTTCAGTGAATCTGTCTAAGAGATGATAAAGTCCTGTAGTATTCTGTGTAATAATCACAGAGCTATGTAAGAAGGGAAGATTCTGAAGACCTTTGCTTCTATTTGGTCTCAAAGAGGACATCAGACATGATACTGAGCATTTTCTAGGTTTTAGGCCTCAACTAAAGTTGATTTCAGTGATTCCTATGTGTTCCATCTGTCATCACATCTTTCATGATTTTAAAATGATTAGGAGACACCTTGTTTAATGACAGCCTTTATGGTTCCATTTTGTTCTATTAAATCATATTTTTTTAAAAAATATACTAACAATAAGCTCCATTTTGTCAATTTTGTAGGAAATTGTGGGAAAAGCTTATGATTTTTCTTCTAACACTTTCATCAAGGAAATCTTTGATGTTTGCTTGGAGCACTCTCATTAAGACAAGGACAAGGAAGAAGTGACAGTAGAGTGTGGTTCTCCACAGTGTCAGGATGGAACGAATTCAAATTCACACACACAATGACTTGTGTGACACTGACCAAATGACTTAACCTTGAAGTAGTCTAGGCAACACTAAGACTATAAGTTGCAAAGAAGTCATCAATTTACATGGGTACAAGAAATTTCCTCATCCAGTAGTTGCATAGTTCTTCTTGTCTAAAAACAAGAAAGTGGTTATATAAATCCATAGTTACTGTTTTTCCCCTCCTGCTTCTCTCCTCTATCATTTAAAAATAATTCCACTTGTGAAATTTCAATTCTTTTGGCATCTTCACTTTGAAAAATATTGGAAATTGATAGATGAGTACCTTAAAAATTGAATTCCCTCCAGTGTGATTTGTTCTTGTATGTACTTAGTTTCAACATCTCTTCCTGATATCCTACCATTTCTACTTCTCATACTACATCAAGAACAAATGTGATGGCGTCCAAATGTGACGGTTCCATTATTAGTGTGATAAAAATAGATCACAGAAACACCAGCAGATATGCTCTACTTTGCATCTGTTTGCTGTTAATAATAAAAACATAAATGGTTTCAGGATGAGTGTGACAAGTTTCATTTTCCCCTCAACTAATTTTTGTTTTGTGGTAAGATAAGACGGCTCAGAATATGTGGTGCCCTCAAATGTAACCACAGGAGCTTACATTCTCTAAATAGCTGTTGTGTCCTTTTGTTTGACAAAGATATCAATTATTTATTGGCCAGTATTTCATCTTTTGATTTCCTAGTTGTGATATCTGTTTCCAGAAGATATGGTGATAGCAAGGATAACTTCTATTTTTAACCATTTCATATATTTCAGGGTCTACAACGTGTTTTTTATAAAAAAGTAAGTTGGAGCTACTATAATCACACAAATTCCCCCCCCCCCCATTTTCTCTCTTCTGATTTGGCATTTGCTGTATAACCTTTCCTCTGAGAAGCTCCTACAGACATCTGAGTCATCTATAACTAGTCATTTTTGTCTATTAATACCAATTTTCATTTTTTAAACAATCTCTTTCTTATTCTCATCTTGGCCAAAATTTTCAAGATAAACAACTCTGTATTCTGGATAGTCTTCAAGTCCTTGATGTCATCCCTATAGCTAGGAAACAATATGATTATGAAAAGCAACAGAGAAAGTGCAGTTGCATTGGATAGTGATGCTGTCATAGATAAACAGGAGAAGAACTAGTCCTGTTCTATTACTTGACACCATTCTAGATTGGTAAGACAGTATTAACTACAGGAACTCTATAAAATAAATCTGTAATAAGTACGTTAATTTAATAATCTGAATAATATTTCTTCCTCAAGAATAAGGGAAGAGTGAGAATGTTCTATCATCTATTCTGCCATATTAATTCATAACCAGCCCTCTGCACAGGTCAAGTAGGTATTACATATGATGCCAGTTTTATAATACCTTGAAAGTTTCTGAAAACTTTTTCCTATTATCTTTGGTTAAATTAATAGAATAAGAAAAACTCACCCTTAGCAGAGTTTTTTAAAAAAATCATATCTGTCCCTTAATTGGTTTGTGTGGGCAGAGACTATCATTATGTAACTCTGAATTTATGCATTTTAGCTATTGCAGTGCTATATTTACAGGACCAAAGAACCACAGTAAGATTTAGAATTCTCAAAAGATCAGGCAGATAGGGATATTGAAATTGGGATTAGGATGGCTTTGGATATAAGAATTTTATTGGGAAAGTTTATGGAAAAGACTTTTCTTCAGTTCTTTCCTTCCTAATTTTTGACTAAATTGATTTTATTTGTGAAAAGCATTTTCACTTCTTCTGGATTCAAAATTGAAAACTTTATCTCTAATGTTCTACTCTATCACTTTTTTGGTCAAAATTACTTCCTTTATCCAGAACTGCGAAAGTTATCCAATCATTTCTGAAGTAATTTAATTGTATTTTCATCTGATTCATATCTATCTTCCCCTTAAGAATAGTAGAAGATACTTTATCTAAGGTTTGTTAATGCTGAAGAAAATATATTCACAACATTCCTTTAATCACATAGTCTAATAAGACTGTCAGAAAGGAAATGAGGCATAAGTCTGGAATGACCTCCTCTTGATGAGATCATGTTGGTTTCTTGTTATCATTGCTATCATTTCTACACATTTTCTGATCTTCACTGTAATGATTTACTTTAATTTTTTTCACAAAACCAGTCCCGTTCAATAGCTTTAGGTTGCATCTATTATTTTTTTAAAATGAGAACATTTGTGGTGGTTCCTATTTGTAATCCCTGCTACCAGAGAGGTTGAGCTTAGTGGATCACTTCATCTATTTATGAGCAGAGGTTGTCTAAACAATTGGGTATCTGAAATTAGATTGGGCCCAATACTGTGAGTTCCCAAATTGCCAAGGAGGAGTTAACCAGTCTAAGTCAGAATCAGAGTAGGTCAAAGCTCTGATTCATGATTGTGAGAGGTCCTTGTACTTCCAAATTAAGTTGGAGATGGTTAAGTTCTTCTCTGCCCAAAAAAAAGAAAAAGAAAGAAAAAAGAATGAGATAATTTGCCTCTTTGCAATTTTTTGATACTTCCCTAATTTTCCTTGATATCTCAAATATCCTGTTAGTGACTTAGAAATCACATCTAATAGTTCTTTCAGATGTAAAGTTATCTAAGTCAGGTGACAGGGTTTTAAAAAATATATATCTCTTTAATTTTTTTCAGTATTGCCTCTTTTCTAGTCATTTTCTCTTCTATTTAATATTTTCTTTCCCCCCAATTATATATAAAATAATTTTAACATTCATTTAAAAAATTGAATTCCAAATTTCCTCCTTCCCCTTCCTAACCCCCTCCTCAAGAAGGTAAGCAATTTGATATGGATTATACATGTGCAGTCATGCAAAACATATCCATATTAGTCATCTTGTAAAAGAAAATACAACTCATATTCATCTTCTATTACTTGGTCTTGCTTCTATTTTCTGTACATTTCTTTTTAAAGTGTAAGTTGTTTGGTTAGTTCCTCAAGACTCCACATTGGTCTGTTCAAATCTGCCTCCCCTCTTTTTTCCTGTCATTGGAATAGTTTTCCCTTGTGCCTTCAGAATTTGATGAGAGTATCATAAACTTCCTGGGCTGAATTCCTCTGAATTATTTTAGTTCATGAGTTGCTTTCTCTCTTCCCTCTGAACCCTTTGAAATATGTATTCTACCGGTTGAGAATGTATGGTCATACTATATTCAGATTTTCTCTCCTTTTCTATCATATCACAAAAATCTAAGAAAGAGGGAATCATTTCTCAATCAATCAACTAATGAACATTTATTTATCCCCTATCATGTTCCAGGTACAATGTTCCCAACATTTCCACCATAGCAACTAATAGAGTGAAAATCCTATTAGTGAGAATCATGTATAAAAGAATTTTTTTCTTTTCCACTCTTGAAAGATGTTATTGCCAACAAAGCACAAAACAGCCCTTACTTTTTATGTTTTTTTTGGGAGAGAGAGAGAGAGAGAGAGAGAGAGAGAGAGAGAGAGAGAGAGAGAGAGAGACAGAGACAGAGACAGAGACAGAGACAGAGACACAGAGACAAACAGAAAGTTCTGACAATTCCAGATAATTGAAGTTCTACATTCTTATTCTATCAAGCCCCCATGCCAGACTTGTGATTTATTTCTCAAACATTTCATCTATTCTTTTTCTTCTGTTAGTCTCACATATATTCCATTGACAAAATGTATTTTGTTTTTCATTTTTTGCCCTTCATCCTGATAGTTATCTCTCCTCTGTCTTGAATTTCTTCACCTGAGTATAACTTCTTAATATACAGTCCTACTCCCCCCACAAAAAAATCCCTTTTATATATTCTATTTCCTTTGAATAAGGGATACTCATTCAGACCCATAACCTGGTTATGTGTTTCATCCCACTGGATCTCAGTGATACTTATGATGTCAAAAGAGTCCTTTGCACCAGAATTTCAGGTCAAAGAAGTCACCTCCTCATAGGGACAAAGAAAGTAGAGTGATAAAAGTTGTTCCTCATCTACACATGCTGAGCTGTAGCTCAGGTGACTTGAAATGAACCTTGGTAGTAAATATCTGTATATACTTCGAGGTCTGTGCACCTAAGTTTCATCAGAAAGGACACTGATAAACTTGCTTTCATCCAAACAAGAAAGTATGGGGTCCCACTACTGAGGCTCTGATTGTCATTCCCATGTCTGAAGTCATAAGTAGGAATTTTCTAGTTTGGATGATTCCAAATAGAAGATTCAAAAGAAGTGGTTCTGAAAATGGGAAGGGTAGAGATAATTTGTTGGAGAATGACTAGATAAAAAACCTAGAGCTTCTTCTGCCATATACATTCATTTTGGTTAGAATTCATCAGAGCGTTGGTAATGCAGTACTGGAATTCAGGAGAGAGATTATCAAGGATATATAGATCCATGAATTAACTGGATAGAGTATGTATGTGGAACTCATGGAACTTATGAGGCCACCTAAAGAATATAGAGACTGAAGAGGACCCAGGAATATGCTTGGGGGGGATACTGAAAGTGACTTAATGTTATATGACTCAACAAAGGAGGCTATAAAGGAGTAATCAGACAGTAAAACAAAGGCTTAACAAAGATTTAGAAGAAAGAGGAGAATGGTTGAGAATGTGAAAAACTGCAAAGAAGAAAAGTGGAATGAAGAAAGAATAATTTCATATTTAGCAGTCAACGGAGAGTTCTTAAGAGTAATTCATTCAGTTGAACATAGCAGAATCTTTCCAAGTCATCATCTAAATTTGGATAAGTTCTCCCTTCTGAACCCCCAGGGTCACAAGACTTCTCTATGAACACCTGTGCTTTTAAAAATGATCAGTTATCCATTCTGATGATTGAGTTTTAGTTGTATGTTTATTGAATTACATTTTTGGTTAATTGTTCTTCCTTTTATAAGAAATTTTGAAAGGAAAATTATGCAACCATTCCAGTTAGGACAATTTTGTATTTATGATATAGGATATCACCTGGACTTTCAATTTTGTCCCCTTTTTCCTTCCTTTGATACATTCTAGCTGTGTGACCCATAGCAAGTTATTCAACCTCAACTTGGCAACCACAGGGCGTTCTGTATCAGACTTAGTGTTTTTAAAGACTTGGAAGTTGTAGAAAAGATTCTCAACTACATTGGTGGAGAGCATTCCCTTAGTTGGGAATTTCTTACACCTTAGGTTCTGTTCATAACCCTTCTTATTATAACACCTTTGGAGCAGGTCCAAATATTTCCTATTTTTCTCAAGGTCCCAATAACATTTTTGTTGTTGATGTTGAGGCAATTGAGGTTAAGTGACTTGACAAGGGTCATACAGCTTATGAGTGTCAAGTATTTGAAATCAGATTTGTATTTAATTGCTCCTGACTCCAGAGCCAGTGATCTATCTACTGTGCAGCCTAGCTACCCCACCCAATTACATTTTATACCCATTGTTTTGTCTATATTATTGAGAAAACCAAGGCAATGTCCTTTGAATTCTCTGCTTTTTTCTGTCTAAAAAGAAAAAAAAAATCTTTGGTTTAATGTAGTTTCACCTCTCTCCTGGTTATCTTCATCTTTTAAATCCCCAATTCTTTGTTTTAACAATACACTCATCTTTCTTTTACTTTTAGTATCCTCCTCTTTACTGCTTCTTTCTTCTTGATTTATCTAGGACTTCTTTTGCTGAAAACAAATAACACTACTTTTTTACTCTCTCTTTTCCTTCCTTCCTTCCTTCCTTCCTTCCTTCCTTCCTTCCTTCCTTCCTTCCTTCCTTCCTTCCTTCCTTCCTTCCTTCCTTCCTTCCTCCCTCCCTCCCTCCCTCCCTCCCTCCTTCCTTCCTTCTTTTCTTCCTTCTCTTTCTTTCTTTCACAATGGGGTGAAATGAGTTGTCCAAGACCACACTTGGGCAAGTCTTGATAAACCTGTTTCATATACTTCACTTCCTTTTTCCTCTGATTTTACTTTTTTTAAATTAATATTTTATTTGTTTTCCAATTATATACAATAGTAGTTTCTACCCATCATTTTCTGTAAGGTTTTGAATTTTACAGTCTTTCCTCTACCTTCCCTTCCCTCCCCCATTCCCCCACAGAAGGCATTCTAGTAATCTTTACATTGTTTCCATGCTATACATTGTTTGAAATTGAATGTGTTGGGAGAGAAATCATATCCTTGAGGAGAAAATAAATTATTAGAGATAGCAAAATTATGTAGTACATAAGACACCTTTTTTAATAAAAGAAAATTGAAGACTTTGGTCTTTGTTAAAACTCCACAGTTCTAGGGGCTGCTAGTTGGTGCAGTGGATAAAGCACCGGCCCTGGAGTCAGGAGGACCTGGGTTCAAATCTGGTCTCAGACACTTAATCATTACGTAGCTGTGTGGCCTTGGGCAAGCCACTTAACCCCATTTGCCTTGCAAAAAACCTTAAAAACCCTCCAAAAACAACAAAAAAATCCTCCACAGTTCTTTCTCAGGGTATAGATGGTATTCTCCATTGCAGGTGCTCTAAAATTGCCCCTAATTATTGCATTGATGAAATGAGCAAGTCCAATAAGATTGATCATCACCCCCATGTTGCCATTAGGGTGTATAATGTTCTGGTTCTGCTCATCTCCTTCATCATCAGTACATGCAAATTTTTCCAGGCTTCCCTGAATTCCCATCCCTCCTGGTTTCTAATAGAACAATAGTGTTCCATCACATACATAGACAACAATTTGTTTAGCCATTTCCCAATTTTTTGGACATTCACATGATTTCCAATTCTTTGCTACCACAAACAGGGCTGCTATGAATATTTTTGTACAAATGATGTTTTTACCTTTTGGATGATCTCTTCAGGGTATAGACCCAGTAGTGGTATTGCTGGATAAAAGGGGTATGCACATTTTTATTGCCTTTTGGGCATAATTCCAGATTGCTCTACAGAAAGGTTTGTAGCTCCACCAACAATGTATTAGTGTCCCAGATTTTTCCATAGCCCTTCCAACATTGGTCATATTGGCCAATCTGATAGGTGTGAGATGGTACCTCAGAGCAGCTTTAATTTGCATTTCTCTAATCAGTAATGATTTAGAACAATTTTTCCTATGACTATGGATAACTTTGATTTCCTCATCTGTAAATTGCCTTTTATGCTTTACTTTCAAACTAACTCAATTCTAGTTCTGACTTTGACTTAGAGATCTATAGCACCCGTGTCTACAATGACCCTCATTAGAAAAATAGTAATCTGGGGCAAGAGGCATAGCCTTGGGATCAAGAAGACCTAGGATTTCTGACAGATGTTAGAACTTGGATGAGTACTTTACCTCTCAGTTTTCCAGAAAACTGTGTAGGGCTATTCCTGGAATGTCTTATTTTGGTAAAATTAGAACTGGAGAAAAACCCAATTCTTCACTCAGCACTTTGGAAAAAAGCACACAGATTTTGTCATAATCACCTACTCCAGTTTGCAGTTGTTATTTTATACCAGGGAAGAGGAATCCAAAAATAAGGCTAATCAATGGCTCCCATAGATTTAAAAGGCAGTTGCATGGAAGTCAATATGCTTAATAAGTGGTTAAATGTTCATATAATCAGTTCAGATACCATCTAGTCCAACATCCTTCAATCCTTCAGCAACATTTACAGGTGAAACAAATTAATCCTAGAAAAATGATTTGGACTCCGGACTTTTTCCCCTGAATCTTTTTCACTGTAACATGAATAGACTCCTGGAAGGAAAAAAAAAACCACTGGAATCAAATATTCCAAGTTTGAATCTTGTTTCTACTTCTTACTCTCTGTGTGACTTCGGGGTAGTCAGAATTTTTCAGAACCTCTATTTTTTTTTATCTATTAAATGAAGAATTCAGGCTAATTTCTAAGTTCCCTTTCAGCTTTAATGAAAAAACTATGGTCAGTCCTGGAAATTGTAGGAAATACCTATTTTTAGAGATCAGAGGAAAAAACTAAAAGGAAGAAAGAAAATATTAATTAAAAAATTGGAAAGAGTTACACATAGTGAAATGTCATGGAAATCTAGGGAAGAGAGAATTTTAAGGAAAGGGTAATCAACAGAACCAAATATTCCTGAGAGGTCAAGGAGGATGGAGACAGAAAAGTAAATTGGATTTTGTAATTAGGTGGCCAGTGATGACTTCCCAGAAAGTAATTTCAAGAGAACAGTGGTAGTGAGATAAGTCAAATTATAAGGACTAAAAAGAAAGTGTGTATAGAGAAAATAGAAGCAACAAATTACATCTACATTTTGAAAAGAATAAGAAAGGGGTAGATAGGTGTCACACTAGATAGCATACCAGCTGCATAGTCAGGAGGACCTGAGTTCAAATCCAGCCTCAGACACTTGGCCTTGGACAAATCATTTAACCCTTTGTTAGGTGACAAGCACTCTTTCCCTTCTTGAATACATTTCTTATTTTTGTCTGTTTTCAGAATGGACTTGTGATTTCATTGATATAGGGGTCACTCTGTGAGAAAATTTCCAATATCATTGTAAATTGATCTATTCTACAACTTTTAATCTCAGAGTGGCCTGTGGTCCTGAGAGGTTCAGTGACTTTCTCAAGGTCATACAACGAGTATGTGTCAGAGCCAGGATTTGAATAAAGGTCTTACTGACTCCCAGACCTGTACTCTATCTACTTTTTCACTGGGTCTCTCATTTTCTATTATTCTATGTCTGTTTACATTTCCTACTTGCCCAAATTGATAGTAATCTCAGGAATTAAGTCTTATTGAGCTTCAGATCTCCAATAGTCCCTAGAATAGGAGCTCGCACATAGTAGGAAGTCAGTAATTGTTTTGTGAACTAGAGAAATATTAGTATTATTCCTTCCTATGGAAAATGAAAGTCTTTTTATGAAGAGAAAAAAGAAAGGAAAATGTTTATGAGAAAGTCATATATCATGGATTCAAATCACTTTGGCTGTAGCTCTAAATAGTATCAGTTTAGAAAAATACTTGCTGTATCTTTTGCTCCCTTAGGTCCTCAGTCTGCCCTTAGGGGTTGCCACACATCTGTAACTTTAAAAGCATTTCAAAGGAGAAAAAGCAGAAAAGAAAATCCACTTAAAATATTTCAGCCTGCCTCTTGCTGCATTGAACGGGGTTTGAATGTGATTTGGATGCCAACACTCCTGACTAATCTTTGTGCGAGGAAGTGAATGTTAGATTGAAATGGGAAACTGAAGCAGGTCATTCCTCTTTTGTTGAACTTCTCCTTCTTGTCAAACCACTGGGTGCTCCATGTATTTCTTGTTTGTCACTGATAGCCTATCACAATGCCTCTTCTGTTAGGATGCCGGACCTGAAACTCCCACTAGCCAACAGAGCATAAACACTAAGGTGGAACTACCTTCCAAAAAGCTCTCCCACACAATGACTGCTGCTGTCACAGAAGGACAATCAAGTGGATCTTATGGTACTCTATTTTTTTCCCATCATATACATAACAGAAAGTCTAATGGACCTTGCTAGTTTCTTTAGTAGCTTTTAAGGCCCTATAAAATGACCTCTTATCAGTCCCATCTGTTTTCCCAAGATGTCTACCTGGATGTCAGAGATCATTGGCATTGGCTATGTTTTTATTCCTTAAACGAGTGTGGATAAGATAAGAAACCAGAGAGGGACACTTTTAGCAATGCAGAAGGGAAAAACTCCCATTTATGAAGAATTAAAATTTCTCCTTCATCTTGTCACAGGTATTTCACAAACTTCTGAAGTTTCAAGGCATAAAGGAATATATTATTTTAAACTGACCATTATTAATGATGCAGATAATGAATGAATTTGGATCAATGTATTAAGGGTTTTGTGATACTTCCTCTGTTTCTTTTTTATGGGGGAGGAAACTGAGTCTTAGAAGGGTTGAATGCCATGCTCACAATTCATACAGTTGGCTTTTTATTTTATTTTTGGTTTCGATTGATATTTTGTTTTATTTTTCTAATTACATGGTGTGAAAGTTTTTCAACATTCATCCACTTGCATATTTATAAATTATATATTTTTCTACCACTCTATCCACCTCTCTTCACTCAGTGGCAAATAGTCTGGCATATTTGTATTTAACAAGTATGAAAAATTAGGACTAAGGGAAAAGAAAACTATGGGATGGGAAGGATAAACATAAGAGATGTTTTAAAAAGGTGAACATAGTATTTGTTCAGATTCTGCGTTTTTTTTTATTTTTTGTTTTTTTAATCCCCCCACTGGATGTGAATGACATTGTCCTTAATATATCTCCCAGGGTTATCCTAGATCTCTAAATTGCTGAGAGGAGTTGTATTCATCATAGCTGCTCAAATCACAATCACCACTATTAAATTTAAGAAATTTAAGATCTCCTGAGATGAGCGCAAGCAATTGTTTCATGACACCATGTTTCCTGCTTGCCTTTGTTATAATATATTGAAAGTCATGAGTCATTTTGCTACCCTTCTCCTCTGCAATGCAAAAAAATGCAAACTCCAGGAAACATCTACATCATTATAACAATTCCCCAACAATGTTCCCAATATTTGACATAAGTTAAAGAGAAAGGGAATTGAGGTATGTTCACATTTAGGAACCAGGGGAAAAGGTAAAAATCCAGCAGAAGAGAAAGAAGAGTAGTGGGGAGGAAGAGGGAAAAACCATGGAAAGCTCAGCACCCTGGAAGCTAAGGAAAAACCAAGTATGAGTAGGAACACAACAGTGTCAAATACTATTACAGTAACACAAATCTCAGAAGTTCAGAGTGAGAGGGGATGCAGTCACATTTCCACAAGGAATCCCCACTTTAACAGATGACTCAAAAGATCCATATTCTGCTCGATGACATTCAATGGAAGGCACACCACCTCCAACTTTTCCATTTTGGTACATCCCTGAGGGATTTTTCCCCAACACTGATTCTAATTTTTCCCCTCTTTACAATTTCTTTTCATTGCTCCTATTTCGATTTTTAAAGGCCAAGGGGAACACATCTCGTCCATGCAATAGCCTTTCCAATATTTGAGGATAGTTCACATGAGTCTTCATTTTTCTAAGCTAAGCAATCCCAGTTCCTTTAATTAAACCTCATATAATGTGAACTCAAGATCCTTGACTACTCTGGTCCCTTTCTTCTGGACACTCTCCAGCTTATTAATGCCCTTCTTCATTTGTGGTAGCCCATACGAAACAATATTCTGGATGTCATCTGAGCAAAGCAGAATAAAAGGGATGATCACTTAGTTCCTTCAAGCTCTTCCTCATTGAATGCAACTTAAGTTGTTCAGTAGTTTTTTTGACTATATCTCTCTACCCTTTCTTAGCTACATCATTTTGATTCATGAGCTCCCAGTTCACCAAAATCTCAAAACATTTCCAGATAAAATGACATCTAATGGTAGGTTCTCTTACTTATGAAATCAGTTGTTTGAACCCAAGGATAAGGCTTTACATTAGTCCTTAGTGGATTTTATCTGATTCAATTCTTTTTAGATCCTGACTCTGTCATCAAGCGTGTTAACTGACCACAAGGGTATGCATAGGGACGGGGTACACAAGCTGGAAAATCCACCCAATTACATGCTCAATCTTGCCCAATTTAGCCATCATTAGTGGAGCTGGGGAATATCCTGAACAACTCCCCTATTCCCATCTCTCAGAAGCTATTGCCCTTGGGTCTACTGCTTCTCTGGGGTTTGCCCTGATGTATTATAATAAGATCATAGCTTGGTTCTTTATTCTTTCCCTGCTGATACTAGGGCAAAGCCTCTGTATGGGACTATGTCTGATACCAAAGCTTTGAATATTACCTGCCTCACACACTTCACATCTCATTTCTAGGTAATATTCTAGACCTGATCCTCATACCCTTAGGTTCCTGAGAGATAGAATCCAGTCCAGAGTCAAAGAACTCTTGCTATAAGACCTTGGCGATAGGAAAGGCCAATAACACCGTACACAATTTCCCTTCTTTCAGAGGACTTGGAAGAAAATCAACTTTGCCCTTTGTATTCACAGAACTCTTAAAGGTAGGTGCCCAAGCCGAAAGATATAACCTCATCTTCTGGCTAACAAACTTTTCCCCCTCCTACTCTCCCAACTCCAGTGATGTCTAATCACTATTTTCTAAACAAATTACCTGTCACTGCCTTCAATTCCCTCATTGCTCCTCTACCTCAAACCTCTCAAAAACCAGTTCAGCTCTTTTTATCTCTTCCTCGTGGACCTCTGCCCATAAGTTAACAAATCCCCCATTATCTAAAATATCTTCTTGGTATTTGGTACTTGGTATTTTCCTAAAAAAATGGCATCTCTACCACTGAATACATCTTTTCCAATGTCCTCCACTTGCCATCAGAGGGATAAAGCAAACACTTTGATATCTATGACCACTTCAAAATCGCTATCACTCTGTAACCTTTCTATGCTATAACTCAGTAACCTTTCCTCTTTTCTAAATTATTCTGTATTCCTATGTCGCTTTAGGCATATCTTTGTGACAAGAATGTACAGGTCTTGAGGTCTTCCTTCCTTCTTTCTCAAGGGCTTACCTGGATCTTAATTTTCCTCTCTACCCCAACTTCTATCTTTAAGGAACTTCAACATACATGGTGAGAAATTCAGACACTTTAGCATCTCAGTTCTTCAGTCTTCTATGACTTATAGCTTCACCTTACCTGAACAATATAGAGGTGGTCATGCCCTTGATCTCAACATAATAACTCATATATACTAATATATGATCAAAAATTTGGAAATTCCTCTATCTCATCATATGTTCCTATCATTCTGTCTGGAGCAATTAGGTGGTTCAGTGACAGAGCACTGATCCTGAAGCAAGTAGATTTGAGTTCAAATTCAGATTTAACTTACTAGTTATGTGATCTTGGGTAAGTCATTTAACCCTTATTTACCTCATTTCTTCAATTGTAAACAATTGTAAAGTGGAGGACTCAATAAAGAAGAAAAGGGCCAACACCAATATCTTTGTCAAGAAAACCCCATGAACAATATTCACAGGGTCACATAGGGACAACAGCAAAAAGGAATCTGTATCAATGCAGATTCTTGGGTACAGATTATTTTTTATAACTTTTAAACTCTCTTATACAACACAATATATTAGCAGCATGTAGCCTTGTGGACATTGTGTTTGGGGTATTTATGGAGGGTCATTTCTTCCACTATGTTCCCATTTTTCAGATGAGGAAATGAGGCAAAAAGGGTCTAAGTATCTAAGGCTGGATTTGAACTCAGATCTTCCTGACTCCAGGCCAAGTGCTCTATCCACCACACCATTTTTACTGCCACACATAGGATGATAAAAGAATACAGTCAGATAGATAAATGTCCAAACTCTTGATCATATATATATATATATATATATATATATATATATATATATATATATTAGAATATTTATGAGTTATTATGTTGAGATCAAGGGAATAACCACCTCTGTGTACAACACATCAGTAATAGTCTGTGGCAGTTTAGGGTAGGTAAATTAAGCATTTTTACAGATCAATGTATAGGGGTATCAACCAAGGGAGAAAATGAGACTATCTGGAAAACAATTGGTAGGATTTATTAACAGAATAAGAAAATATTCTCTGTTCAAGGGAAAAGTACTAGGGAAGAGATCAAATGCCTTCATAATTGGAGAAGCAGTCATTTTTAGACAAAACAACAGCATCTCTTATCTAAGGCAGTAAGTAGTTGCAAATAGTTGATGAGACCGTCTACTTTATTATGTCTAGTGTTTGAGGCTGGATATGAACCCAGCTCCTCCTGATTTCAGGGATGGTCCTCAGGAATTGGAAGTCAAACTACATAGTTTGCAGATGCGATTCTCTTTTCTGTTTCTCTATCTCTATCTCTGTTTTTATCTCTCTTTGAAAATTGGGACAGCATTTGCCACTGAAGGGATGGGGGCGGGAAGGGAGGATGGCAGAAAAATTTATAACTTATTGACATGCAAATGGATGAATGTTGAAAAACTTTCATAATGGGTAATTGGAAAAATAAAATAAAATATCAATAAAAAGAAAAAGAAAATGGGAACAGTATTTGTCCCTTCTCTCATCCTGTGGTTCCTCAAGCAATCTCCCTGATATTTCAGCTCTCACTATTAGTGATTCAGCATTATTTCTTTTTCCTAAGTTGGAGAATCTAATTCTACTTAATTCTTTAGGTGCAGTTATGTGTTCCTTTAAAATGTTCTTATCTTGGATATCAAAACTCTGCTAATCATTTCTGTCTTGTCATTTCTGATACAAAAGTCATTGTCTTTGACAAAGAAAATAGAAGTAATGAAAATGGAATCACTCCAGAACGTCTTTCTGCAGAGAGTTATCTCTAGCCTGTCCACACTAAACGGGCTTCTTTTCTTTTTCTGAGCCTCCCCTTTACCCACTAAAGCTAAAAATCCATCTTTTTCTTGTGCTTGTTTTTCTGAAAACCTTAACTCATTCCAAGCTTTAGTGCTTCTGCTTGATCCTATTGTTGTCGGTCTGGGCATTCATTCTTTATAATGAACTCCTACTGCAATGTTCTGTAAATATCTTTTCAAATAAATCCAAATTGATTTGCGACATGCTATGCATCCACATCAGTCGTTTCAGACAACTCAATTTTTCTTCAACTTTGGAAATGTTTTCTTTTGTGTCTTCAAAATTCTTGAAAATTTCAACACTTCATCGACATGGGACTTCTCCTAAAGTCTGAAATCTTCTTTCCCCAAATCCAGGGGGATGTTATATAAGGTACCTTTAAACTCTTCCAAATAGTCTGGTTAGGCTTGTGTCCAATTAGAATTTTTCTTTGAGATTTTGTTTGTAGCTGTTCTCACATTGTTGTTTTCTTCTGAGTTTATGTCTTAATCTTCCCTGCCACATTAATAGCCTTTGGTGATTAAGTTTTTCTTTGTTGTTGTTGTTTGCTTGTTTTTCTAGCCTATTTCTTGACTTTTAACTTTGTGTTAAAGTTGGACTCTTGCTGACCTAGGCAGGTTCTGTCTCAAGTTTTAGGCTACTATTTTCAGTTAGTTCTGGGAGTCTGAAAGTTTTCAGTGCTTCCAAGCTGGTATGATTCAGGGAAAAGTGTGGTCACTAATCTTAATATGTTATTTACCCAGGAAGGGCCCTTGGTTCCCTGCAGCCACTAGCACTAATGCTCTTCTTGGCTCTGGAATTGTGAGTAGTTCCCCTGCTATTCTGCAACCATATGTGCTAGTGCTTCTAATAGAAGTGCTTCTCTACATCCTGGAACTGTGACCCAGGACTGTATATGAGCAATAGAGTTGTCCAATTTCCTTGCCATCTCTGGACTGAGAACTCCAGAAGCTGTAGCTGCTATTGCCTTCACTGTCTCCTCTGTAGCTTCTGGACTAATTTCATCTCCAAATCACAGACTTCGCCTGCTGACCTCCTAAGTTGTCTTAGACTGCAAAGATGTCTAACTGTGACCTTTTGTTGTTCCTGTTGCTCCAAAATTTGATTTGAGAAGTTAAAGTTTTTTTGGAAAGGATATAGGATAGTTCTGCTGGATTGATGATACTCTGTATCTTGGCTCTGACCTCTAATGATGTCTTCTCAATTTTCATCCTTCTTGAATTCTCTATAACATTTGGCACTGTTGCCCAGCTTTTCTCTTAGATACATGATCCTCTCTGGGATTTTGAGATATTGTTCTCACTTGGTTCTCCTCCTCCCTAGTCTTCTTTGATGGATCACCATCCATGTCATGCCCCAATAGAGAATGTATTATTTACATATTGCTAATTGAATTACTACTTTCTCTAGGCTGACAGCTCTCAGGTCTGTGTATCTATCCCTAATTTTTCTTCTCTGTTCAAGTCCATATTATCAACTATCAGATTTTGAGGTAGATGTCCCATAAGATACCTCAAACTCAACATGTCCAGAATGTTCCAAACTTCAGTATTTTTCCAAGGGAACCACTCAGGTTATTCTAGACACTCAATGGACAGTTTATAAGCTCAGGTAACAAATTGCACATTACTATCACCACTAACTCCTCCCTATCATCCACTCAGCCTATTTATTCAGTTGCCAAATTCTGCTACTTCTGTAATATTTCTTGCCTCCATTCTTTATGTATCCTGATCCAGTTACTTTTCTATTTCAGACCTTCACTACTTCTCCTATGGACCATTGCAATTGCCTCCTTACTCTTTACCCTTCTCTAATACATCTGCCAGAGTGATTTCTTGAAGCCCAGGTTTGACTCAGTCATTTTTCTTTATCAACAAAATCAAAGATCCCCCTATTACCTGTACAGTCAAACATAAACTCTTTTGCTCACATTTAAAGTCTTTCATGCTGTGACCCTAATCTATCTTCTTGGGTATAATAAACATTCCTCTCCATACACTCTAACGGCTAGTCAAAAAAGGTCTTCAAAACAGCTCTGATGTCTCAGATTCAAGACTTCTATTTTTTCCATACCTCTTAATCACCCCAAATCACTTTGTATTTCTATTATTTGGACCTAGATTTGGGCATGTTGTTTTCGCTGACATAATATAAGTTTCAGGAATGTAGATCCTATTGTAATTTTGTCTTTGTGTTTTCCTATTGCTTAGCATAGTGCTTGGTTCATGTTAGATGTTTAATAAATATTGTTTGATTAATTGGATTAAGAATGTGCTCTTCCTTTCCTCTCCTTTTATTTTAGAGTTCTTTTCATTAGATTTCTTAGAAGCCAACTAATTACATTCTTATCTATCTTTATTGAGTGCATATTTCTAGCTATGATTCTATATTTTATTTTAAGTAGTGGTTCAAACTTTCTTTTTCTTTTCTTACTCAAGTGATTTTTTTTTAGTTTTTTTTTTTTTTTGGCAAGGCAGTGGAGTGAAGTGGCTTGCCCAAGGCCACACAGTTAGATAATTATTAAGTGTCTGAGGTTAGATTTGAACTCAGGTACTCCTGACTCCAGGGCTGGTGCTCTATCCACTGCACCACCTAGCCGCCCCTCAAGTGGTATTTTTAAACTCTCTAAATTCCTGATAAAAACCAAGTTTTCCTAAAGATATTTCATTTTTTAAGGATTGAATCTTTGTTCTTGATAACTTGTAGTACAGATGGGCATTCCTAGAGGTCCCTTGCCTTCTTTTCTCTGAGAGCATTCTGCTACAGTAGAAATGTGAACATCACACAATTAGAGCAAGTCTGTCAAATTTGTCTTGTTTTTTATAGCGACTGACATTGTCAGTCTTCTAACTTGAACTCTTCTGTTTCTTTCTGTATAATTTTCTCCCATTGATGCTTTTAGAGAGATTAAAGAGAATGAGAAGTGAAAACAGGCTGAATATGATGAATCATAAATAGAGTTCTAGACAAAAAGTCAAGACATTTGAACTACTTGAATGATGTTAGACAATGACTGAAAAAAAGTAGACAAAACAGCAACAAAAAACTCACTCTAAAACTGAATGCTATATAATTGTACAAAGAAGGTAGAGCCTAGAGAGTTGAGAAAATGTACTCCTTCTCTTCTGTACATAGGCAGGGGACAATAGATGGGGAATACTCCCTATAGGACCTAAATGACTAATGTGCTGGTTAATTGAACTTTTTTCATTTTTTTCTTTATTTTCACTTAGTTTGATGAGTAGGGGAGAGTGGGGAGATTAAAATACATAAATAATATTAAGAAAACCTAGAAAAAATAAAGAATTTAAGGACTTTGTTTTTTTATTTTAATCTCATCTATAAAAAAGAACACAATAGCACCAATTCACTCTACTGTTGAGTTTGAAGAATTTTTGTTGAACAAATTGCATTTGGAAGACATGTGGGGTAGATTTTGGAAGACAGACCAGCATCTTGGAGCAGGTTTATAGCATTGGAATACCACTTGAGCTCAGCAACTGAGCAGATTGTCCTGCTATTGTGGCATTATTAATCACTTTAGCTTTATGAACAACTTCAGCCATGGTAATTCAACCCTTCTTGTTGCTTCCTACACCTGAATATAAACCACCTCTCTGTCTCACATTGAAGTTTTTTCTACAAAGACTTAACACTCTCAACTGAATAATTTAAAACATTCAGATGATAAGCTAAAAATGTTGGTGATTGTGAGAGAGAGAGATAGAGAGACAGAGACAGAGACAAAGAGACAGACGGAGGAATGGAGAAACAGAGAAACAGAGAGAGAGAGGAAGGGGAGGGGGGAGAGAGAGAGAGAGAGAGAGAGAGAGAGAGAGAGAGAGAGACAAAGACAGAGGAAATGGAAATGGACAGAGACAGAGGGGCAGAGAGAGAAAGGGATAAAAAGACAGAGACAGAAAGACAGACAGAAAGAAAGGAGAGAGACAGAGATAGAGAGAGACAGAGAATAGGGACAGAAAGAGAACTAGAGGAAAGAATAAGAGAAGAGAGAGGAGAGGAGAGAGAAGAAGGAGGGAGGGAGGGAGGGAGGGAGAGAGAGAGAGAGAGAGAGAGAGAGAGAGAGAGAGAGAGAGAATATATTGGGAGGAAAGGATTTCATTATTTAGTCTATTAGTCTATTTTTAAAAAGAAGAATGGGTATGTTATAGTGAAAAGAGGAGCCTGGGCTCTGGATTTGGTTTTCTTTTGAACTGGAAGTTCCCCTCTCTGAGTCCTAGTTTTCTCATATTAAAGTGAAGTACCATCTTTGGGTCTTTTCTGGGTCTTGGTCTGAGAATCCTTTCTCCAGCAATCCACAGAGAGGCTATTCCAGAGCACCCCCAGCAGAGTCCAAGCTCAATGTCTTTGGAGCTCCAGGTGACACACTATTGTTTGCTATGACTCGACGCCACCCTTGAAATGGGAGCCTGATTCAACCTAGTTCTTTCGTTGTACCCCAAAATGAGGAATATGTAAACCCTTTGTATATTTTCCCTTGGTTTTGAATCAGACATGATGTATAGGTCAATGAAGTCAACAGCATTTTAATTGCTAAAGGATTTTTTCAGAGTCTTCTGGGAATGGTAAAACAGGATACCGTCTTTTGTTCTCATTTCCCTTCATGAAACGGACTCTTTTCTTTGTCAGTCTACATGATAGTCGCTGTGCATACAGATAGAGTCTTAACAATGCTGGTCTGACATTTAAGCATTCAGCTTCGTTGTGGTTCAGCCTGTTTGTCCTTTTAAACTTGGCCAGCAGGCCAAAAGCAAAGGAAGCTTATCTCTGGTCCCGAGCCTCCAGAGCCAGAGCTTGGGTGTGTCAGGTATCACCTGGGGACTGAAGACTGAGCCTTTCTGCCATTATCCCAATCCTGTGATCTGTGCTGCTTTTGATTTGGAGGCAGTTTCATTAACTACGAAGACTGCCTATTCCATTAATTGGAATCAAGTTCATCTGAAATGTAGGACACAATAATTCCCATTTTGCCTCCTAATGGTGTTAGGTATACTTCATTACATTCCAAAGTAAGCCTGCCAATCAGTGGGAAATGGGAAAGATTTCCAGCTTGTATTTTCGTTCTTAAATTTCCTTGTTTTAATAGATTCATAATGCTGAAGAAATGGGATTTTAGGTTGCTTAGTCTAGAAATCACTGCTCCCCTAGTTTATGAACAGGATAAATCACCAAAAATAAATTAATACTTGAATACTCTTAAAACTACTCATGATGTAATAGTTTTCGAAACTGATGTAAAAATATAATAAATGCAGAAGCTGCTTAAAAATTTTACATTATACTTTATGTAAAACAAAGTCTCATTTTACTCTTTATAAATAAATTTTGTGTGAGGAGGAGAGGTCACCTGCAGGGCTCAATTTAATCCATGATGCATTGTAACAAATCAGAAAGCTTTCAAAAGGGAAGATAAACTTCTCTGTTGAGTGCCCCACAGGCAGAAAACATAATTTAAGAATATATTTAAGAACAATGTCACTTTCCTTACAGTTTTATCAGAAAAGTTCTGACCTAAAGGGATTACAGAAATATCTTTTCTCTAGGGCAGGACTTCTACTCACTCTCCAATAACTGTCCTGAAGATAAAAAAGAGGTTGAATTAACATATTGCCCTGAATCTTTTAGATACTTAATGCCTGTTGAATTGAATTAGTGCACAAAGGATTCCAGTTTTCAACACTTCCAACAATCTCTTTTATTTCCATGGAACAAATTCACTTTCATATATACATCAACACTTTTAGATACTGCTATGAGATTGAGAGGTAGCTTTGGATAGTGGCTATTATAGTTGGACAAAATAGGCAGGGAGACCTTGGTTCAAATTTGATCTCAGACACTTATTAACTGGATGATCTTGAAAAAATCATTTATCTCTCTGAAACTCAATTTTCTCATCTATAAAAGGGGTTGGATTTATTGTTGTTCAGCAGTTTCAGTTGTGTCCAACTCTTCACGATGCCACTGGGGTCTTGGCAAAGATACTTGAACTGGTTCATTTTATAGAAGAGGAAACCAAGGCAAACAGGGTAAAGTGACTTGCCTAGGTTCACACAGCAAGTGTCTGAGGTCAGATTTGAACTCAGGAACATGAATCTTCTTGTCTCCAGACCCAATGCTCTTTTTATCATGGCACTACCTAGCTGCTCCTAATCTAAGGCATAGATAGAGTCAAATACATAGAAAAACCTAGGCCAAAGTTCAGCTTAGGTGTGGCACAAACTAAGTTTATTAACCAAAAGGTGAAGGAAATGAGGATGCTGACCCTACACAACAAAAGAAATCCTGAGTTCACATTCCTCCTTGGACACTTACTATTTGTGTGACTTTGCACAGGTCTCCCTTTAGTTTCCTCATCAAAAATAAGGCAAAAATCTCATTTTGAGGATTATATATGTAAAGCACTCTGCCAGTCTTAAAGAGATAGAAATTTTAGCTATCATTAATCTGCAAAGACCCCAATTTCCACATCTGTAAAATGGAGGGGAATATGGTTTGGATCAGAGGGTCTTTGAAGCATCTCCCTGCTCTTCTGAGGGAGGGCATGATTATAACCTCAGCCATGAGGGCAGAACCACAAAAATTCTTGGTATGAAATGATGCCAAAGCTCTAGAACTTTATCTAGCTGACAAGAATTTGAAGAGAGAAAGGGGACTTCCCAGTTACAGATCAGGCAGGCAATATTAACTGGGAAATTATTTGTTTAAACCAAGAATTAATGGGAAATGTGTGTGTGTGTGTGTGTGTGTGTGTGTGTGTGTGTGTGTGTGTTAGTGTGTTTGAGAAATTTCAGACATTTAAGATTCAGTTCAAATGTGACCTCCATGAAGCCTTTGGTGATGTCCATAATAGAAAATTATTCTCTCTGCAGAATTCTTGTTTGTACCCAAACTATTCTATAATTTTAGTTTTTTCTTTTTGGTTTTAATTTTCATGTGGTATCTGACCTCATTTAGACTTTACTTTTTTTGAAAGCAGGCATTATTTACCTTTGAAATTCTCTTAGTGACTCATTTGGCTTTTGCACATATTAAAGCTAAAATAGATAAATCCTTTCAGTGATTTAGATAGTCCTTACAGTTATGCTGATTGCATGCAACATTTCTATGTCTACCCATCTTGTATGATCCTTGTCTGTCTAACCATCAGTTCTCCAGAAGGCACCTTCTTTGCTTTCTCTTAGCATCACAAAGTGGGATCTTTCGCTCCTTTCTTCAAAGCCTTTTCAATAAATAGAATCCCACTAGGGACTGCAGCTTTGCCTTCTCTGTGATATTTGCTTCAATTCTTCAAAGACTGTCCATAATCGTAGAGCCTCTCCAACAAATAAACATTTAGTCATTGAATAAAGTGGTGGTCTCCATTATGTGGTGTTCAAGATTCATTTTGGGATTCAAACCTCTTGGAAATATTCAAATTTGAATGTAAAAATATAAAATAGAAGGGAAGTTTGAGTCTTATTATATATGTAGATCGATGCTGGTGCTTTCAGTGTGGCCATATATAAGACATTCATGGATCATTTATATATGATATATTAAATAGCCTGAGAGAAACATGGGGAAGTTCACCATAAAGATGTAACGAACAATACATTTGCTTTCAATATTTTTCAGTGCATTGCTATTCCTGTGATCCTGGTTAAATGTATTATATTATACTGACCAAAATAAACCTTTCAAATGATTCCCTTTAAGAAACCATAGTTTGAAGATAATATTAATACTACGATCTCAAATGAACAATAAGAAAAAGACAGAACTATCGCTTCCCCATGATGACTCCATCACATTTGACAAAGAAGTTAGCCTCTAATACTCAAAATTAGCAAGGAGATTATGTGAACCATGGATTTATAACCATTCCTGTTAATTATTCACTTTGTTGTATAAATATTTTCCAGACCAAATAATGATTATGCAATCCAATGAAATGTTATATAACACATCAGATTACCTGCTAACTTGAGGGGGAGGGGAAGGAGGAAGGCAGAAAAATATGGAACTCAAAATCCTACAAAAAAATAAATGTTGAAAACTATCTTTACCTGTAATTTGAAAAAAAATAAAATAAAATATAAAAAATAAAAATAGAAGGAATTCAATGAAAAAGTACAATGAGTGGCATCTGCCATCCCAGAAAATCGAAGAGCCTGAAAGAAACTCTGCTACAAGAAAAGGAGCAAGAACAGCCTACAAGGCTCTGTCTCCAGAAGCAGTAATTAATAACATTAGCTAGCATTATATAGTTCCTTCTGCATGACAGGCACTTTATAAATATTATCTCACTTGATGCTCTAACAACCCTAGGAAGTAGATATGATTATTATCCTAATTTTAGTGTCTGGGGCTGGATTTGAACTCAGGTTTTCCTTAATTCAAGTTTAGCATTTTTATCAATTGTGCTACCTATCTCCCTCCCTCTTTGAGTTCAAGAAGAGAAGACATCACCCAACAAACCCCAAGCTGATCAGAATTTTCAGGTGGCTCCAGCAGGTAGAGACCATTACAGTGATTACCAAAGACAAGAGAGGACTATGAAAAGTCAGTGGTCTCAGTCATCAACAAATATTTACTAAGCATGCTTAGATGTGCCAGTGATGGAGATACACAGAAAGGCAAAAAACAATCTATATCTTTGAGGGGCTCACAGTCTAATGGGAGGTAAAATGACATGCTTACTAAAACATACAAAGAAACTATATACAGGATAAATGGGAGATAAACCATAGTAGGAAGGTACCATAGTAATCCATGGAGATAATCTATAGTAGGAAGGAAAGAGTTTTTTGGTAGGTGAATTCTATTTAGGACTTGAAGGTAGCAGGGCAGCAGACAGTAATAAAGAGGGAAAGAATTATAGACATTGAAAAAGGAAATGGGATGGGAGATGGATTTAGGTGTGGTCCTATCCCAAAAGAGTGATGGTAGATCAATTGTTTTTGCTGGCATAGTGTTGCCACTCATTATTCTCTGCACAAACTGGAGTTCTTGGCTTTAAAGTGGTTGTCATTGAAAAATTCCAAGACTATATGTATAAAGTGAAGCTCTAAGTATGAGGTAACAACAATCCATGGCCATATTCCGATCCATGGCCTTTGGTTGTTATTGTTCAGTTACGTTCAACTTTGTGACTCCTTGGACAGTGGCACACTGATGTTGTTCATGGGATTTTCTTGGCCAAGATAATGGAATAGTTCCCCATTTCCTTCTCCACTGGATTAAATGACTTGCCGATGGTCACACATTCAGTAAATTTCTGCGATCAGATTTGAACTCAGGTCTTCCTAGGAATAGACCCAGTGCTTTATCCACTGAGTTATCTTGCTGCCTACAATTTGTGTCATGGCAGAAACTATTATCTGTCCTCAAGGAGACCTAGACCCTAAATACTTCAACTTCATACTTATAAATTTTTAGTAATCCAGAACTGAAACCTCAGTGGATCCAGGAAACTGTTCCTTCTTTGGCTAAAAAGCTAGATTCTTAGTTCAAATAAGTATATGGGGCAGGGTCTGGGGATGAATTCTTTTTCCATACTTGTTACATTTTTAATATCTCTGTTGGAAAAAGTGGTGAGAAGTATGGGAAGAGATTAAATTATCTCTCCTTGACCTGTTTTCCAGATTAGTTTTTTTTTATATTAGACATATATTTTTTCATTCTTTTTTCTTCTTAGAGTTAAATGTCTTGCCCAAGATAACATAGCTTATAAGAGTCTAAGACTGTATTTGAACTCAGGTCTTCCTGTCTCCAGAGTCACTTTGCTGCCTAGTTGCCCCAATATCTTATATTTCTTCCCTTTTTCAGTCTTTTGGTTTTGTTCTAATAATTCTTGCTGTCTCATGGACTCATCAATTTCTATTTGGTCTACCCTTGTGGCCAAGGATTTCGTTTCTTGGGCAAGTTTTGCCACTTTCTCTTCTAAGCTACTTATTCTCTTTTAAATTCTTCCCTATAGAGCTATTATTTCTAACTAACTATTTTTCTAACAGAAGACAATGACTGTTTTTGGCAACAGCTGATAACAGTGTTCATTTGCCAGAAAACCACTTTGTCCATTTGCCCTTTCAGGTAGGCTTAGTAGACTGTCCAGGTGGGCAAGTCTAATTACCAAAAGATTTTCTATGAATTTTTTCTCTCAACCTGCAGTATTGTTCCCCTACTTGAACCAAAGGGAAAAAAAGAAAAGATTACAGGTGCAATGCCCATGTTACACTTTGCAAATGGGGTCCAGGGTGTGAACAACATGAGATGAGGGGGACAGGTCAGCACTGAGATCAGTGAGGTCTAAGAAGCCGATTGGAACACACTTCAAGATTAGGTTAGGGGTTCAGAGGATTCATAGTAATCAAAGTCTAAGCTTAAGCAAATCACCATCACCATCACCATCACCATCATCAAGAGGCAGCATTTGGGTGAACTGACTCCTTGTCTTAGTGTCACACAGACTTGTGTTCAAGCCTTGCCTCTAACACATGCTAGATGTGATTTGGGGGAAATCATTTAAACCCTCAGTATACTGAACGAGATTGTAAATTCCTGAAAAGGTACCAATCTGAATGGGTAAAGGGAGTTTCTTGGTCTATAGTTTTCTTTTTCAGTTTTTCTTTCACTGGGTTGGCCCTTAGCCTCCCTGGCCTTGGCTTCCTCAGTTCATAAGAAAGGGGTTGGATTAGCTGACCTCTGAGGAACCTTCCAGCTCTAGATAAGTGATCCAGAGGAAGGCTGCCTGTCTCGATTGTGCTTAATTAACTGTGCAGGTTGATGGCTGCTTCAGTGGAGAGTAGTATTTTAATTTTGGAGGGTGGCAACAGATTTGACAAAGGAACAAAACAAACCATTATTTAAATGATTCCATTAGGTTTCTGCCCCGAATCAAACACAGCCATTGTAAAAGTAAATTACTGATGGTTTTGGTCGTGTACTCATGTGTGTAGAACTGCCGATGGAAGCCTCCAATTTTGAATTTGAAGGCAGGGTTAAACTCTAAGACAAGATCTTTTGATAGTTTTTTTGTTCATCAAAGATAATTTGCTTCCATAAACTCGTACTTGAGTGTTCCATGATATTGTTATTTTTTTCTGAGTTGATATAGCCGAGGGTCTCCTGGAATGTAATGAAAAAGAGATCAACAAGAAAATCAGCAATTTTAGAAAGAGAGAAGAAAAACATCTGACAATGTTCTCTCCACTTACAGGTTATCATTTCAGAGAACAGGCACAGAGACTGCACGTAAACTCCTTCCTTTCAGATTCAGAACAAAGTATAAGAATTTAAAAAGGTAAAAATGAAAATATGCCCTATTCTGTGGCCATGTAGCTGGAGAGTTACAAAAGGTTCTTGGAACAATATTGAGTTTGTGTTGGACAATCACATCACAGAAGATTTACCTTCACTCTGCAAACTCAATATACAGCAATAACAGTCTATTACAAGAACAGCAATACAACATCAAAGGAATGTTTAAAAGGACTAGACAGAACCTTTAAATCAAGACAATTGAGTTATCCTTCCCCAAAGGAAGCACCCCTGGGAGAACTCACAGCAAGGTTTTTCAAGAGGTGTTACTAATTTACCATAAGTTATATTTAATATGTTTTAAAAAACATTGTTTGTGATCTCTCTCCACTTTTTAGAACAAAGAACAATAAATTAAAAGGGAAACCATCCCCAAAGAGTAAGGGACCAGAAAAAAATGACAATAGTTTTGTATCATTTGAGTTGACACTTCAAGCTATGTTCCATAACCGTGTATTATTGCTTTCCCTAGTTTCTTCAGTTCATTTCAGGAGAGGAGCAAAATATCATATCAGTTAAGTATCTGATCTATAAACTATGTTATAATGGCCACTGTCATATAAAAATTCTATCTTTTTGGTAATAGCAACTCTCACAAACAATATACTAGTTTATGGATTTTGGAAGTGAAGGGAAGAATAAGCCAACAAAAGTATCAGATTATTCAAGTTCTTTAGTGCTAAAACAAGATGATAATCTTCTGTGTCTTTCTATGAAATGATTTGAAATGAATTTTCAGGTTCTCCTATGTCAATGACAGAATTGAAATTTTGGCTGCTAGGTTTATAGTGTTATGCCTTAATTTTCTTCTAACCACTTACACTTTTCCCATGAATTCTAATTTAAAATATACTTGTATTAATTTGATTATCTATTATGGCATTAATCTCAGTAATATTGAAATATTTCTATTCTTGAATTCTACAGAGTTCTGATTAACAATCTATTTCACTATTTCGATTGATCATTCTATCAATAAATATTTATTTAATGATTTTCATATTCTGCTAAGCATCAGAGGCACAAAGACAAAAATGAAAGTCTCTGCCCTTAAAAAGTTTACATTTTATTGGAGGAGATAAGATGTAAACATATAATTGTAATACTTATTACCTTGGTCCCTTCTCTCTCATCTTCCCCATTCCCCCCAAAACCAGGTTGTGAATGTCCGGAAGGTCATTTCTCCATTCCTGCCCCATCCCCTCCCAATATCCTTAAGGGAGTTTATGGAGAACCTATGGCTCTTTACCAATGAACCATTTGAGCCCCACACCCATGATGTTCCCCTAAGTGTAGAGGTGAGTCCCCTCTATTCCATTTAGCCATCAGGAGTTTTATTCATTTTGTCCTATTTGGTTCTCTTGTGCCCTATTTGAGGTTTTCTTGGCAAAGACACTGGAGTGGTTTGCTAATTCCATCTCAGCTCATTTATAGAGGAGGAAATTAAGGCAAATAGGGAGAAATGACATGTCCTGGGTCACATAACTAGTGTCTGAGACTGGATTTGAAGTCAGGTCTTCCTAACTCCAAACACCATGTTCTATCCTCTGTCCACCTAGCTGCTTTTTATGGTTTTTGTAAGGCAATGGGGTTAAGTGGCTTGCCCAAGGCCACACAGCTAGGTAATTATTGTGTCTGAGGCTGCATTTGAACTCAGATCCTCCTGACTCTAGGGCTGGTGCTCTATCCACTGCACCGCCTGGCTGCTTTTTACAAAGGAATATTTACTTTTAATCACCAGTATCTGAACTTACTCACCAACATGTGAGAAGTTTAATCTTTTATACAGAGACACAGTCACAGACACAGACACAAACATGCATCCTCCTTGGTAAAAAGGATCAAGTTCACAATTTAGTTCAATTTCTGTAAAGAAACATAGTCCCAGTTCCAGGTCCCAAACCCCCATTGTTTTGAGTCCCATGAATCCCAACTTCTTCAGGCTTCTCCCCTGGGATCATAGCTCCCAAGTTTCCATGGCTAGGGGTTCACTCTGGCACATGGAACTGAGAAGAAAAAAGGAAGTAGAAATTTCCCTCCTCCCTATTACCCCCATTATTTAAAGCCAAGGTAAAAAAGGGAAGGGAAGGAAGTCTTTCTCCTTGTACTGACTCAGTTCATGTGAATAAACTTTGGCCTTCACCCTCTGGATACAGATGGGAAAAAACCTATGACAGGAAAGAACAGGGGCAGAAAAAGCCAATTTTTAAAATGTCACCATTCTCGTTATGAGGCTATTTAAAGGAGGCTAACTCACATGGTAGGAGATGAAAAGTTCACTCATTTTAAGATAACTAGACATACCTAGGTCAGGTATGTATGTGCAAATACAAATACAAGGATACTTTTGTCCAAGGGAGGGATTAGTAGCTGGAGGGATGCTAAGATCAAAAATGTAGAGCTGGAAAAGCTGTCAGGGGCTATCTAACCAACACCCCCATTTTATAGATGAGGATTAGGGAGAGTAATCAGTATTAGAGATAGAATTTGAACCCAGATTCACTAATTCTTGGGGCATTCTGGTCAGTAGGAGATAATCCTTGAGCTGAATTTGGAAGGGAGTTAAAGATTCTAAGAACTCAAGGTGATGAGGGTGCATTTCAGGTGTGAAGACAGGATAAAGGAGATGGAATATTATGTGTGAAGAAATATCACTATTTAAAAACAAATAGCTCATATTGCTAGTATTTTAAGTTCTCCTCACAACAGCCGACTGATGATAGGCAATGTGACATTCCATCCCATTTTATGGAGAAGAACACTGATGCTCCAAGAGATTAAGTGATTTTTTCCAAGATCATACAGCCATGAATGGAAGAAAAAAACAAATTTAAATCTAGACCTACATAGAACAAACCCAGCAACTTTTCTACTAAGTTATGATTATTGATTTTTGTTATATAGAACTTGAAAATATAAAGCAATAGATTTTGGGGGTGATCCAAGGCCAGCACCACAGCTACCAGTCTGTCTTTAGCTATTTTGTTTTTGCTATTGCTCTTTGCTGTTTCTTGCTCTCCTGAAACTAGCTGGAAAGATGACTAATCATCAAAGGGCTGTTGAGTAACTAAGTTCACATTATCAACAAGAATTTTTAGTGTATGAGTCTTTGGAGCTGATGATGAAAACCCTCCCACAGCAGGTGCATGGAACTGCCTGTTTACACATGGCTTTGGGTGGGGGGGAGTCCTAGAGTTTATCCTCATTGATAGAGAATTGTTTTATTGGTGTCATATTGCAAAGTTTTATAACAAATCAGATTGTTCCTGGATTTATGATTTTGTATTTGTGGTCAAGGCACATCTCTTGTTGAGCTTCATCTTCAATCTGGGTTTCTAAATCCTTTTTCTTTGGGGTATGGGTGCTATGAATTCTTTTAAAAATATTTAATTATTTTTTCTCATTTTTCTTCATACTATAATGTTTTACCATATGATTTTATTCCTAAAAATATCCCTTCTTAATAATTACCTAGCTGTGTGGCTTTGGGCAAGCCACTTAACCCCATTTGCCTTGCAAAAAAACCCCTAAAAATATCCCTTCACACATTCCAAGCTAGAGAGCCATCCCTTGGAACAACAAATAGTTTTTGAAAAGAGTTGAAAAAAAATCAGTTTAGCCAAACTATGTCTGATCATGTCTGCCAGCATTTTTGATTGTATCTGCAATATTTCATAGCGTTGTTCTCATGAATTATTTTTCATTTTGCTCTTTTGACAAGACTATTACTTTTGAAATCAAGTTTTCTGATTCCTAAGTGTTTCATTCAGTGTTAATTCAAATGACTGTCTCTTCGAAACATTTTAAACTATTATTTTGGTTCTGTGACAACATTTATATAGTAAACTTTTGATGTGGAAGAATTCAAAAGATAGGGTGCTGATTTATTTTTAACCCTAAAATAGTTTTTAGTATATTTACTGGTATAATAACACTGAATGTTCCCTGTAGGATCTTTGTCCAAAGTAACTACTATGTAGTTAATATTAATCCTTATCATTTAGTGGTCACTCCTTAAAATTTTTAAAGTAATTAATTTTTTTTACCAACTTTATATATATATATATGCGGATAATTTTTAATATATTCAGCAAATCTTGGTTTTGGAGAATTATAAAGTTCACAGTTGGAGATTTTTACCCATTTCCCGTTTAACTAACCTAAGTTTATGAGACTGTCATATGTAGAGATGGAAACAAGAAACAGAAACAGAAACAGGATTTGAACCCTAGTCTGTTTTCCCACAGCACACTTTCCATTGTATCAGATTTTCTCTCAGCCTCATTCTTCTACAGACAGGGAAACTGTGGTTCCAAAAGGTTAACTTTTTGCCCAGTGGCACACAATAAAGAAGCTTGTCTAGGACTTGATTCTATAGTGATGGATAGATAGTGATAGCTGCTCACAACCTTGTGTTTAAGTCTAGTCTTAAAGGAGCAAGAAAGGACCAACCAAAGGCTGTTCATGTTTTTTGGTGTTATAATTGTTGCACAAATATAAAAACAGGAAATGATATAAAACCTTTCAACCCACAAAGTTTTAGGGGCATGAAGAGAGTACATCCAACATGGGCACTACTTAACAGAACTGTAAAACAAAAGAAGAATGTTTGCTTTTGGGCCAGCAGAGATTATATAAGCAACACCTGTTGCCTGACAGTTTAATGGGAGTTATACCAAATAACACTGAATGAGTAACCATATTAAACTGCTATCACCGTTGAAAGACAATTAATCCTTTAGTCTAGACCTGCTCCAATATTTAAGGGCTTGTGTTCCTTTCTGGAGGAAATTATATTAATTATAATGGCTATCCAGGAAAGAGTAATAAAGTTTAATGTTAGTTTTTATCTCTTCTGGAATGTCATCACCTGCCTGTTTGAAGACTAATCCTCCTGGTTTTTGGTTAGTGCTGGTGGTATATTTTTGTTATGATCTTACATATCTTCCAGAAGATAAGAATCTAGTTTTCTCATTTCCAGCTTCTAAAATTTGACTGGTGGCAAAACTTTAATTCGCTGAAAATTGAGTAACCAGTTAGCACCAATTAATGAGATGATTTTTTTTTTAAATAAGAGACAACATGATAAAATGGAAGGCATGAGAAAAGGAAGTGAATGAGGAATATTAATAATGATGCCTAGTATTTATACTGCACTTTGTGGTCTGTAGCCCTAGTTTTTTTATACATGAGGAAGCTGAGACTAAGCCCAAGATCACAAGCTAGTCTGAGATAGGACTTGAGTTGGGTCTTCCTGACTTCAAATCCAGAACTCTCTCTATTGTACACTACCTACAAGATTTGGATCTATATTCTAATTCTGACTCTTACTATGTAAGATCCTAAGTCAGCCACTTAAACTCTCTGGGTCTTGGTTTCCTCATCAGGAAAACAGGGATTGAAATATTTGTAAGCTTTCATTGGGAAAAGCCGATCTTTGGACACAGAGTGAGGAAAACCTGGGTCTAATTCTACTTTTGACACATACTACCTGTATTAACATTATGTTGCAGAGAAGAAGTGAAGGAGAAAACAGGAAAGGGAATAAATATTTATTGAGCACCTACTGTATGACAAGCACGTTGCTTGGTCTTCACAACTCATGAGGTAGGTGCTATTATTATTCTTTCCATTTTACAGCTGAAGAAAATGAGGTGGAGACTTGTCGATTTGAACACAGGGCTTTCTAATTCCCATTCCAATTCCTAATTCTAATTTCTAATTCTAATTCAGGTCCAACACTCTAGAAATTATACCATCTGTTCTCTAGAGAAGAGCTGGTGTGTTGTAGTCGTTTTGTTGCTGTTGGCTGTCCTGTGTTCTCAAGGTAGACTACAACTTCAGGGAGGTGATATCATGACAAGCAAGTGAATTGGATTTGAATGAGGGGGGTGCTGTGCTAAGTCACCAGCCTCACTTTCTCCTCCAGAGCCATCTGGGTCCAGTGGTCAGATATGGATCAAGATGACTGGAGATGGCCCTAATTTCCTAATTTGGAGTTTCCCATTCCAATGAAATCATAGGTATGCTTTTCTCTTACCCTCCAAAAAACGCCAACAATACAAGAAAACAGCCCCCCCAAATTCTATTGCTGATTCCTTTGTCCTTTAGGTCCTCAATAGTAGCACTGTGGTGAGTCCAACACACTATCAGCCCTGAAGTTACAAAACTAGCCAATGCTAGAATGGGACTAATTATGATCAAATAGCTAAAGCTGTAATTTAAATTTTTTTAAATTTCCAGGAAATATCCTGGATGTGACATTCAGAAAACCTCCAAGTCTCAAGGCCTGGTCCTGTAAACTCTTTACTGCAGGACATTTGACAGGTTACCTGGCATCTCTGATTTTCCTTTTTCATCTAAAAATGAGGAAATTAAGTCTTGCAGTCAATATCTATATCATAGATGAGAATCAGAGGTAATGTCTGAAAATTGCTTAAAAAACATCAGAAACTTAACAATTCATCTTGCTTTGTAGCTATTTGCCTAAAAACAAATGAAGATCAATTCACTGTGTTGATTGACATAAACTGAAAGAATTTCAATGCATAAAATGTTGTAACCTTTAAAATATTTTAAACCTTTGTAAATATTAAGTATTTATAAAGTGCCTGCTACATGCTTGACATTAGGGATGCAATTACAAAAGTGAGTACATTCTACAAAAATTCATCAAAATCTTTTATTCATTTCCATGCTCTTTTCCTCTTACATGACTGTAATCAATGACTCTCATATTGTACTGTTTGATTTTTTTTGCTTCCCCAAGAAATGGAATCCTTGATTGTGAGATGATACAACAGAAATCAATGACTTCTTGAAACAGTGAGGATGATTAAAAGCAAAGGACTGAAAAAAATTGAGGAAAATGTGAAATAGCAGAGGTCTGTTCTTCATCTATTCTATGTCGTCTCTTTCTCAAGGTCCTAATTCACTAATTGCCAAAGATTTATTATATTTATTTTTTCTAATATTCTTTTTTTTAGGTTTTTGCAAGGCAAACGGGGTTAAGTGGCTTGCCCAAGGCCACACAGCTAGGTAATTAAGTGTCTGAGATTTTTCTAATATTCTTTTCCGAGACTTAACTACTTTCTTTTTTGCTGTTAGATTCGAATTTGAAAAAGGCACATTGAAGAACCCATAGATTTTTGTTTTGCTGTCAAGGTCAAATGCAGATGTGGTGAATGAACTTGACCTAGAGAGGAGAGAAAAGGTTATAGGTGCAATGTCCATTCTACACTTTGCAAATGAGATCCAGATCCAGAACAACATGACACAAGAGGCATATATTGGCAATGACATATTAATGAAATCTAAGAGGCAGGACCCCACAACGTGACTGAACAACTGAACAATAATAATATATCTCTATTTAGTTTTCAAGAAGTAATGACTGAATAACTTCTTACCAGAAATATTGGTTCAGGTATGGGTTTAAAGAATAGACCAATCTGCTGTGGGTCTTTCAGTTAATCTTCCATAAAGCGTCCAAAAAGGTGAATCAGAGGAAAGGTAGGTATAACATCATTTTCAGAAATTCTGAGGGGGGGGGAGGATGGACCAGCAGGAATGGGAAAAGCTCAAAATGAACATTCTGATAACATAATTACAAATGATAACAAAAAATAGAACTACATAAAGGGCTCTGCTGAATTTATAATTTAAAATGACAGGTACAAAGGGATGAATCAATCATCAGCAGGCATTTATTAAAAATAGCAAAGAATAATTTTAAAGCAGGAACATCTGGAGGATCTTTTCAATTATATGAAATTCTTCCATTTGAATTCTCAGCAGAATGATTCACATCACAGTAGTGTTCAGTGATTTTAAGCACATATATCTATTTTATTCCTCACTAGATTTTAATAATCAAAAGGTGATTGAATAGCGTTATCTCTGTGACTGCATTCAGCAATCATTTCTATACAATTTCTACACAAAATATACAGACATGCAAATTAAATGCTTTTTTATAATAATCAAAAAAACTAGAACCTTGTCATTTTTCATTTTTAGTCAATTATATGACTACAAGTCTGTTGTAGAATAAATTTGCAAAGATTCCTTTCTAGTTTTATCATTTTTTACTCTCATTTTTGAATATGAAATAATGTGAATTGTAAAGATGAGAGAGAGCATGAGTTGATAACTTTTAAAAAATTTATTTTTAATTCATTTATCTACACATTACTAAAATCGTCTTGTAAGAGTAAACATAATCCTCCCTCCCCCCACAAAGATAGAAAAATGTCAAGAAAAATAAAGTGAGAGAAAAAGAAAAAAATGTACTTCAGTCTGTTCATATTCCATCAGCTCTGTCTTTGGGATGGGTTGTATTCCTTATCATAAGTCCATCAGAGAAGTTGCTTTCATATTTTTTCCCACAGCTGCTATTGCTAGTTGTATTTTCCTCCATTCTCCATTTTCCTCCATCCTCCATTCCTCCCCACTCCCATTTATTCTATTCTCTCTCTCCTTTCACTTTGTCCCTCTTCAAAAGTGTATTATGGGGGGCAGCTAGGTGGCACAGTGGATAAAGCTCTGGCCCTGGAGTCAGGAGTACCTGGGTTCAAATCCAATCTCAGATACTTAATAATTACCTAGCTGTGTGGCCTTGGGCAAGCCACTTAACCCCATTGCCTTGCAAAAACCTGAAAAAAAATGTATTATGGGGCAGCCAAGTAGTGCAGAGAACTGGCCTTGGGGTCAGGAGGATCCAAGCCCAAATCCTGCTCCAGATACACAACAATCACCCAGCCATGTAGTCCTGGGCAAGTCACCCCAAATAACAAAAACAAGGGTGTTGTATCAGACTACCCTCTCCCATGGTCTTCCCTCTTTTCTATTACCTAATCACCTACACCACCCCCTTCCATCCCCTCTGTCCCCTTTGCCCATCCCCTTCCCCTCCTTTTTCCTCTAGGATAAGATAGATTTCTATGCCCTATTGTGTGTATGTTGTTTCCTCTCTGAGCCATTTCAGATGAGAATGAAGACTTACTCATTTATGTGAAATACCTTAGCTCATTAAACCTCTCATTTCCCTTTCTCCCAGTACATTCCATTTCCCCCTTGATTGCATCTTTATAATATTTTATACCTTCATATTCAGCTCTCTCCTGTGCCTTATCTAAATATGCTCTTTCTAACTGCTTTATAAATTGTGATAGGTCATATGAGTAATCAGTATCATCTTTCATGCAGGAATACAAGCAATTCAACACCATTAAATCCCTCATAATTTGCTCTTCCTGTCCACTCTTTCTATGCTTCACCTGAGACCTGTACTTAGAGATCAAACTTTCTGTTCAGTTCTGGTCATTTTAACAGGAAAGGTTGAAATTCTCCTATTTTACTGAATGTCCATCTTTTCCCCTGGAAGAGGATGTTCAGTTTTGCTGGGTAGTTGATTCTTGGCTATAATCCCAAGATCTTTTGCCTTCCAGAATATCATATTCCAAGCCCCATGAGCCCTTAATGTGGATGCTGCTAAATCCTGTGTCATCCTGACTGTAGTGCCACAATATTTGAATTGCTTCATTCTGGCTGTTTGTATATTTTCTCTTTGACTTGGGAGTTCTGGAATTTGGCTATAATACTCCTGGGACTTTTTTTTTGGGGGGGGTAAATCTCTTTTAAGGATGATGCAGGGGAAATATGAAGAGAATTGTGAATGTAGAAATTGGATGGAGATGTAAACTGACCACCACCTACTCTTGAGATGTAAATTGACTAGAAGTAGAGAATTATGATTGTAAAAGAAACAATTTGTAATCTTAAAAGCTGCTGGGTGGAGGCCCTCCCCATTCTTGATATACCATTGATTCATTGTTTAATGTAAAATCTGTATCCTGATCTCCTTAGGCTTTACCCTTTTACTAATTCCTGGTCCAGTAAGAGAAAGGGAGTTCATCTTTTGCCCTCTGGATGAGAAGCAAGACATAATAACCTGGGTTGGACCCTGGCTCTGGGCCACAGTCTTCTCTACCAACCTGTGGCCCAGTCAATGTTGCTTGGCTGTTCTTTTTTTCTCTTTCTCCCTATCTTTTCCTATGTCTTGTAACCTTTTAAATACATTTTTGTTTTATTTTCACCCTTACTTTCCTGAGTCTGAATAATGATTTCTCCTAGACAGAATTGAACTCAAGTAGCCAGTGGCTAAAAGGGTTGCTGATCTCCCTCAATTTCTATTTTACCTCTGCTTCTAGGTTATCAGGGCAATTTTCCTGGAGAAATTCTTTAAAAATGAAGTCAAGGATGAGCTGATGATAATTTTGATATCAAGGGTGAAAATACCATCAGTTGTTCCCCACCCCTCTTCATTCTTTTAGTGTTTTTCTCTCCATGAAATATTTTATAAAGCATTTTCCCATCCCTTTCAGCATAGATTTCTTTACTGTGCATATTTTTCAAATCTAGCTATTACTTAAAATTTTTAATTTAAATTCCATTTTAACTTTCTTCTATAATTCTTTTGGGTCCCAATGTGGTATTTGCAATTTTATTAATGATGGAAATTGCTTGCTATAGGAAAATTGACAAACACATTCCATTTTCCATTTGTTTTGGACCTCGTGGCAAGTTTTCTGTAAACTTTCTAATTGCCTTCCATTGCTTTACAATTTTATGAGATTTTGTAACATTCTTGCATTTACCTCTACAAGATTTTTTTTCTTACAGGATTTTACAAATGAGTTTGTATCTGATCTCAATAATAATTATGGTGTTTGTTAATTAAGTTGGTTTTTGTGTAGTTCTTCCATGGTTACTACTTTACCTCAGTTAAAATTTTGGCATGATAACTACCTTGGTTAAAGCTCTGCAGAATATAATCAACATCACATTTTTAAAAATGTCTCCCTCCTCTTTCTGTCTCTATGTCTGTCTTTCTAGATTGTGCTCTCTCTCTCTCTCTCTCTTGCTCGCTTGCTCCATTCTTCACAGTAGGTCATGATCAAGAACAACATTGGACACAAAATTAGATCAGGCTGAAACTTCTGCAGTATCTCTTTTTCTTATGATATTTTCACTTATGTCCAACTCTTCATGGATTTGAATTTCTCTTGCCACAGAAATTGAAATGGTTTGTATTGTCTTCTCCAGCTCATTTTATAGATGAGAAAACTGAGGAAAACTGAGACCTGCTCAGAGTCACAGAGCTAGTAAGTATATAAGGCAATATTTAAGCTTAGGTCTTCTTGACTCCAGGTCCTCTAATTTGAGGTTGAATTTCATATTTTCCCCTTACAATTTGATTTGACTCTATAGAAATTGTTGATATAAGTTATTTACAGAAAGAAACTGTGAAAGTGATTTGGAGAAACATTGACTTATGAAGAATTTAAAAAGGAGAAAATTGGGAGATCTGGAAGAAAAAAAAACTGCAGGAGAATAAGATGAACCTACTGAGAGGACAGGTTCAATTGGAAGGAAAACTTTTTTTTGAAAGAAGAAAAAGACAAAGAGAAGGGCTCAAGGAGAGACAAGATGATAGAGTAGAAGCAACCAAATTGCAGGATCAGCAATTAATCCTCATGAATCATAAACATAATAGCAATGAAACCCAGAAAAAAGAGATAGAGAATTTCCATCTAAAATAATGACAGAATGTATAAAATACTTATGACTATTACATTCTAATATTATATCTATATCTATATCTATATCTATCTATCTATCTATCTATCTATCTATCTATCTATCTATCTATATACAAGAATAAGAAAATAAATACAGAACTACTATTAATAGCAGGGACTGGGAACCTCTGACCTAAAGGCAATATTGGTGTGGTGTTGCCAAGGCAATCACAGGCAGAATTAGAAATTCAATAAATCTAGTAGCTTTTAGGGGTGAAATAATTAAATTAAAATAAATTAATTAAATATTTGGTCAACTATAGCCCTCAAATGATATTTTATAACCTTGACTGAATAAAATATTCCCCATCTCTGATTTATAGCAATAAAGATTCAAAGCAGCTCTCTTTGTGGCGTCATAGAAGTGGAAATTGTAGGTATGCCCATCAAGTGAGGAATAGCTAAACTCTGGTATATAATTAAGATGGCTTACTACTGTGTTATAAGAAATGATGAGCTCAATGATTAGAAAGACATGGAAAGATTTGCATGAAGAAAATTAAGAGTAAAATAAACAGAACCAAGAGAGCATTGCATACAGTAATAGAAATATTGTTTTAAGAATGAGTTTGGGTGAATGTCATTTTGACTATTATAAATATCCAAATTAATTACAAAGGACATATGAAGAAAGATGCTATCTGTATCCAGAGAAAGAACTGATAAGTAGAAATCTGTATAGAATAATTTTATACATATATGTAAGCATATGTAAATATGTGTGTGTATACTGATACATATACATAATCTATTTCTCCATCATCTCTCTATCTCCCATCTATCTCTATCTGTTTATCCATCCATATAGCTATCTATCTATCTATCCTCTTATAATTATTTGTGTCTAATGGTAGCCTTCTCTCAAGGAAGGGAAGGAAAGAAAAAAGAAAAACCAGAAATTTACATGAAAATTTTTTCATATATTTACATGGAAAAGTGAATTGTACATAATAGACCTTCACTTTTGTGTGCAATCATCTTTTTCATTATGATATGCTATGGAAATGATTTTTCCCATCAATTAAAAATAAAATAATTTAAAAAATAAAGTTTGATTTAAATAGAGAAATATTACTTTGTCATGGGTAGACTAAGATCAGTGTAGTGAAAATAACAAAACTACCTAAATTAATTTACTTATTCAACTCCATAACAATCATACTATTAAAGGATTGCTTTATGAAATGAGAAAAAATAATTCATTTGGAGGCACAAAGCTCAAGAATTTTAAGGAAAATAACGGGAAAATGTTGAAAGAAAGCCAACCATCAACACCAGATCTCAAAGTATCATAATATAGAGATTCTAAAGCAATTTGGTGCTGGTTAAAAAATAGACTACTCAATTGGTGATTGAGTACACAAGATATGGAGGTAAACAGGCTAGTAATCTAGTGTTGGATAAATTCAGACTCCAGGATATGGATTTGTCATTTGACTAAAAAGTACTGAGAAAATTGGACAGCAATACAGCAAAAATTAAATTGAGCATATACCTTTCATTGAACACCAAGAAAAAATCTAAATGAATACATGGCTTGAATTTATAAGGTCATGTCATATATATCAGAAAAGCAATGAAGAATTTATATTTCATCTTTATGGAAGGAAATGAACATTTATTAAAAGCGTTCCTATGTTTAAGGCGGTAAGTTAAGTGTTTTCCAAATATTATCTCATTTGTTCCCCACAACAATCCTGTGATGTGTTATTGTTATCCCCATTTTATAAATGAAGAAACTGAAGTAGAGGTTAAAAGTGACTTGCCCAGAGCACATAGTTAATTAGTGTCTAGGACCTGACTCCAGACCCTGCACTCTATCCTCTCACTGTGCCATCTAGTTGCCTCCTACCAAAAAAACCCTTCCCTGTGGCTTTGTTACAAAGATGGGAGGAGGAAGGAGCAGCTTTGGGGGAAAGAAGAAACATTTCTTCATCCATGCTGAGCACTTCATGAATATTAAGTAATTTTTTACTCACAGAGTCCTGTGAAATAAGTCTTATCTAATTTTTTACTTCAGGAAACTGAGGCAGAGGGTAAGTGACTTGCCCATGGTCTCATAACTAGTATCAGAGACTGATGACAGACCCAATGCTATATTCACTACTCTTCGTCAGTCTATATTCACTGTCATCTAGTTGGAAATGGGGATAACCCAACAAAGGAGAAAGGATCATGGAAGATTAAATGGGTAATTTTGATCATATAAAATTAAATTTTTGTGCATAAGAAAATTTTATATATCTAAGATTCGAAGTAGTTAACTGAAAAAAAATTTCAGCAACTTTCACTGATAAAGGTTTTATTTCCAAGATATTTAAGGAGTCTATTCAAATTAACAAAAATGAAGCATTTCCCAATTGATGCATGGTCAAAAAATGTGAACGGAGCAGACCTAAGCTATCTACAATCTTATAAAACAATTCTCCAAGTCACTTAATAATTAGAACATCTCAAATTAAAATAACTCTGAGTTTCTATCTCATCAAATGGGAAAAACTAACATTAAAAAAAAGAAATGAAAAATGTTGGAGGTGATGTGGATTAGAGCAGATTGATATACTATTGGTGAAAGTGTGAGTTGGTCCAGCCATTCTGTAAATCAATCTGAGTGATGTCCTCCAAAATGGTGTATGTTATTTGACCCAACAATACCGCAACTATGCATATACCCCCAAAAAGATTTAAAAAAGAGGACAAAATCTAATATGCACAATCATATTTGTCGTAGTTCTTTTTTGTGGTGACAAAGAACTGGATACTAAGGTGAGGGGGGCATCAATTGTAAATGGCTTTACGAATTATGCTTTGCAAAGGTAATAGAATACTTTTGAACTATAATAAAGAAAGAGATGATTTTAGAGAGACTAGAGAAGACCTGTGTGAAGTTACTGGTATCAGGAAAATAATTTATATTATAATATTAACACTTTAAAAAAATCTGAGAAACAAGAACTATAATAAAATAATCATAACTTATGACAAGGATGATGCCCCCAAACATAGAATAAGCATTTTTTTAATTTTAATTTTTATTATTTTTCCCTTGCTATTTAACATTTTGTTTTCCAATTATATACAAATCATTTTTTGAAAGGTTTTGAATTTCACAATTTCCCCCTTCCCTCTCCACCAAAGACTGTCTGAAAGTCCTTACATTGTTTCCATGCTATACATTGATGTAAATTGAATGTGTTATAAGAGTAAACATAACCCCCCTCCCTCCCCCCCAAGAAGAAGAGAAACCTCAAGAATAGAGAGCAAAAAAATTACTTCAGTCTGTGTTCAGATTCCAATGGCTCCATCTCTGGGGTGAGTTGCTTTCCATATCATAAGTCCACCAGAGAAGTGGTTTCAATATTTTTCCAACAGTTGCTATTACTAGCTGTACCTCCACTCTATTCCTCCCCACTCTCATTTATTCTATTCTCTCTCATCTTTCATCCTAGCCCAGTCCAAAAGTGTGTTGTATCTGAGTACCCTCTCCCTCAATCTTCCCTCTCTTCTATCACCTATTCCCCCCCCCCCTTCCCTCCCACCATTCCCCCTTATCCCATCCCTTTCTTCTCATTTTTCTCTAGGGTAAGATAGATTTACTCACCCTATTAAGTGTGTATGTTATTTCCTCTCTGAGCCATCTCTGATGTGAATGAAGGCTCACTCATTCCCCCTTGAATTCCCCCCTCCCCTCCATTGAAAAAAACTTTTTCTTGACTCTTATGTGAGATTTCTTAGCTTCTTCTTCATCTCCTTTCCCTTCCTCCCAGTACTTTCCTTTATCACTCATTGACTCCATCTTTTTACTATTATTATACCATTATTTTCTGCTCCTTCCTATGTCCTGTCTATATATGCTCCTTCTAACAGCTCTTATACATGAGAAGGTTCATATCAGTTCTCAATATCCTCTTCCCATGCAGGAATACAAGCAGTTCAGTATCATTAAGTTCCTCATAGTTAGTCCTTCTCATCCACCCCCCTCTATGGTTCACCAGAGTCCTGTACTTGGAGAGCAAACTTTCTGTTCAGCTCTGGCTGTTTCAATAGGAAAGTCTGAAAGTCCTGTTTCATTAAAAGTCCATCTTTTCCCCTGAAAGAGGATGCTCAGTTTTGCTGGGTAGTTGATTCTCGGTTGTAAACTAAGATCTTTTACCTTCTGGAATATCATATTCCAATCCCTATGAGCCCTGAATGTAGATGCTGCCAGATCCTGTGTAATCCTGATTATGGAGCATCCGTAGTTGATTTGTTTGTTTCTGGCAGCTTTTAGAATTTTCTCTTGGATTTGGGAGTTTTGGAATTTGTCTATAATATTCCTGGAAGTTTTTCTTTTGGAAATTTCTTGCAGGGGGTGACTGGTGAATTCTCCCGATTTCTATTTTACCCTCTGCTTCTAGGATCTCAGGGCAATTTTGCTGTATTATTTCTTGAAAAATGAAATCTGGGCTCTTCTCCTGATCCTGGAGATCATTGGATCATCATTTCAGATAGCCCAATAATTTTTTAATTATTTCTTCTGGATCTGTTTTTGAGGTTGGTTGTTTTTCCAATGAGATATTTCTTTTTTTCCTTCTAATTTTTGGCTTCTTTGGAAGAGTTTTATTTCTTCCTGATTTCTTGCAAAGTCATCAGCTTCCTTTAGTTCCATTCTGCATTTGAAGAAGTTATTTTCTTCAGAGAGCTTTTTTTTTATCTTCTTTTCCAGCTGGCCAATTCTGCTCTTTAAGGCATTCTTCTCCTCATTTGCCTTTTGTTTTGCTTTTTCCATTAGGCCTAAACTGGTTTATAACATATTATTTTCTTCAGTGTATTTTTGTATATCTTTCACCAAGCTTTTGATTTGGTTCTCATTATTTTTCTGCATCGCTCTCATTTCTCCTCCCAATTTTCCCTCCATCTCCCTTAATTGCTTTTCTTTTTTTAAATTTATTTATTTTTTGTTTAATATTTATTCTCATTTTATACAATTTTTTTATACATTAATAAAATATTCTTGTTTAAGAGTAAATGAAATACCCCCTCCCCCCATAAAGATAGACTTGCTTGAGCGATAAAGTAAAGGGAAGAGAAAAAAATTAAAATAAAAAAAAATAATAGTAATAATTGTAGGTATGGCCAGGTGGCACAAAGGACAGAGCACCAGCCCTGGAGCCATGAGCACCCTAGACCACATCCGGCCCCATACACCCAACAATCACCCAGCCATGTGACATGCAAGCCACCCGAACCTCACTGCCCTGCAAAAACCAAAAAAAAGAAGAAAAAAGACCCAATATAAAATAAAATAGTAATAATAGTAGGGGTGGCTGGGTGGTGGACAGAGCATTGGCCCTTGAGACAGGAGCACTCGGGTCCAAATCCGGTCTCAGACACCCAATGATCACCCTACTATGCAGCCCCAGGCAGGCCACCCAGCCCCATTTGCCCTGCAACGCCCCCCAAAACAATAATAATAAAAAATGTGCTTGAGTCTTTGTTCCAACACCAACAACTCTGTTGTGGGTGGATTACATTCTTTATGATAAGTCCATCACAAAAGTTACTTCCATATTTTTCCACCGTTGCCATTGCTGATCGCAACTCCCTCCTTTTGTATTTCTCCACTACCATGTACTGTATTTTCTCTCTCCTTTCACTCTGACTCTGCTGTAGGGCAGCTGAGTGGCACAGCAGACAGACCCCCAGCCCTGGGTCCAAGAGTCCCTGAGCCCCCATATCACCCCTTAGGTCCAGCATCCACCTGGCCCTATGGTCCCTGACAGGCCTTCCAATCCCAGCCCCTTGCAAGAAGTAAAAAAGAAAATGTGTTATATCTAACCACTCTCCCCCCCATGGTCCATCGTCTCCTCCATCACTCACATCCCCCCCTTCCCCCTGTCCCCCCCTCCTTCTTACTCCAGATGCCTATACCCCATTGAGTATATATGCTGTTTCCTCTCCTAATCACCTCTGATGAGAGCAAAGATTCCCTCATTTCCCCTTGCCTTTCCCCCTTCCATATCATTGCAATAGCTCATTGTAATAAAGAAAAATCTAATTATATGAAATATCTTGGCCTATTCCCCCCCTCTCCTTTTTTCCTTCTCCCATTACATTTCCCTTTTTTCTATTGACTCCATTTTTACACCATATTTTATCTTCAAATTCAGCTTTCTCCTGTGCTTCATCTATAAAAGCTCCTTCTACCTGCTCTATTAACTGAGAAGGTTCATATGAGTATTATCAGTGTCATTTTTCTATGCAGGAATACATGCAGTTCATCAACAAGTCCCTCATATTTTCCCCCTCTCCTCCAATCTCCATGCTTCACCTGAGTCCTGTATTTGAAGATCAAACCTTCTGTTCAGCTCTGGCCATTCCAACAGGACCATTTGAAATTCTCCTGGTTCATTGAAAGTCCATCTTTTTCCCTGGAAGAGGACATTCAGCCTTGCTGGGTAGTGGATTCTCGGTTGCATTCTAAGCTCTTTTGCCTTCCGGTATATTATATTCCAAGGCCCTAAGAGCTTCCAATGTAGTTGTTGCTAAGTCCTGTGTGATCCTGACTGCAGCTCCACGATATTTGAACTGTGTCCTTCTGGCTGCTTGTAATATTTTCTCTTTGACTTGGGAGTTCTGGAATTTGGCTATCGTATTCCTAGGGGTTGGTTTTTTGGGATCTCTTTCTTGGGGGGATCGGTGGATTCTCTCCATTTCTATTTTGCCCTCTGCTTCTAGAATATCAGGGCAATTTTCCTGTAGTAAGTCTTTGAAAATGATGTCAAGGCTCTTTTCCTGATCATGACTTTCAGGTATTCCAGTAATTTTTAAATTATCTTTCCTAAATCTGTTTTCCATGTCAGTTGTTTTTTCAATGAGATGTTTCACATTTTCTTCTAATTTTTTATTCTTTTGGTTTTGAAGTATTGAGTCCTGATTTTTAGTAAATTCATCATTCTCCCGGAGTTCTATTCTTTGTCTGAAGGATTTGTTCTCCTCAGAAAGTTTTCTTATCTCTTTTTCCAGCTGGCCAATTTTGCTTTTTAAAGCAATCTTCTCCTCCATAACTTTTTTGAACTGTTTTATCCATTTGACCTAAGGTGGTTTTTAGCATGCTATTTTCTTCAGCATTTTTTTGGATTTCCTTGAGTAGGCTGCTGACTCCATTTTCATGTTTTCCCTGCATCTCTCTCATTTCTTTTCCCAGTTTTTCTTCTAACTCCCTCATTTGATTTTCAAAGCCTTTTTTGAACTCTGTCATAGCCTGAGCCCAATTTCTGTTTTTCTTGGAGTCTTTAGATGCAGGAGCTTGTGCTTTCTCATCTTCAGACTGAGTATTTTGATCCTTCTTGGACTCATATGCAAAATGTTTCTCAATGGTGTTTCTCTTGTTTCTCTGCTTGCTCATTTTCCCAGCCTAAGCCTGTTTTTGGGGTGCTTCCTGAGCTTTTGGGGCACTTCCACAAGGGTCTCAGTGTATGAGGTTCAGAATTGTTTTAATTTGCATTTCTCTAATCAATAATGATTTAGAGCATTTTTCATATGACTATAGAGAGTTTTCATTTCTTCATCTGAGAATTGCCTTTTCATTGACTTTTTACAGCTTTCAGAATTGTGCAGAATAACTGATGCAAAATAGTTATTCTTTCTACTGATTTATGACTGTAGGTCATGAGAAAAAAGTGCCAAATCTGCATCGATAGAGGGAGTTTTCTTGCCCTATATTTCTCTAGTCTAATGAAATCACAGGTTCAGTTCCAAACTCTAAAAATATCTTCCAAATCTTGAGTCTCTAAATGACTACTTTTGTTGAAAATGTTTTTGTTATATGCCAAGGATGACTTTTTGGGAAGTAGAATTGAGAGAGATTTACTGGAAAATGTCATTTATGCCAAAAAAGTCAAAGATAGCAAAACTTAATTTTAAAACTAAAATTTAAACAAACTTTAATTTGTTTCCTTCTATCCTACCTTTTTATTCTGTTGTTTCATTCCTCTGGTGCCTTTATTCTGTTATCCATCTACTTGAGTTAGATGTGTGTCTTTTCCCTAAAAAGTACTTGTAAACACTTCAATTTTCTATATTTGCATTGTACTCTCCAAATGAAGTTTGAGCTCTCGGAGGTCAATGATTGGTTTTCTTTTTATCCTTTTGTCTTCAGCATTTTCTAGCACCTGGCAAGTATAAGCACTTAATGAACTCTCACTGAATTGAATTTTGAAGGTAACACATCATTCCAGTGTCTTATTATTTTTACTGCCAGGAAGTTTCTCTTTTGCTTTCTGTTGCAATTTAATATTGTTCCTTATTCCTTCCTTTATTTGAGAGGAATTCATACTCAGATAAATGTTCCAACAGATCCGTAATCTCTTCGGGTTGGATGTAGCACAGGTGGCTCTCCCTTAAATCTATCACAGGAGAATAATTCCTGAGTTTGTTCTGAAGTCTCTGGAATCCTGATGGAGTCCTCAAACTGTATGGCCCTCTCCATAAGATCAATTCATCTTTTTTAATCAAACATTTCACAAGCCACTGTATTCATATGTCATATCATTTCATTTAGTAATTTAGTCTGATTTAGCTTTCTTTTAACCAGAGAAATCACCTAGGTTCCAAGTCTTTTTTTGAGAGGACAGACAGTAAGGAAAACTGGATAAAACTGTGAGAGATAATAATTATTAGGAGATTGAGGCTTCATTTATTGGAGCAGAGGCACAATATTTCTGTGACTCCTTCTGGTGAATTTTGTTGTCGATAACAAGATAGTTTAGGGGGACTGAGAGAATGAAGCCTCAGAAGGACACCAACAACCACTCTGCAAACTGGGCAGTTAAACCACACACCTGCTTCTCCAGAGAAATTCTGCTGCTATGGAACCACCCTGATTTGCATGGACTTTGAATGACCTACCTGTAAGGATACACCTGCCTCAAGGGTTAGGGCTTTTACATTGCAGATGTTTGTCATTCCCAATTACAGAGAAGTATAATAAAAATAAGAGGACAGTAGATTAAAAAATGCAAAGAGGACCTGGGGATGAAATCATGGTTCTTAATAATGGATGTGATATAGGATAGGATTGTGTTAGGGAAAGGATAAGTCAGAACCAAAGGTCAAAGAAGTTGGTTTTCATCCAGGGACCTCCCCATGAACTTGGACACTTCTTTCAAGGATGGCATAAAAGCAAGGGGAAATTAGGATGGTTTACAAGTTATGCTAAATAGGGATTGGAGTTCATTAGTGAAAAAACAGATGTTAGAGATGGAAGTCCTGCATCCATGTGAGAGGAGACCAGTGCACAAAGAAAGATAATCGGTGCAGGTGGGCTTGGTAAAATAAGTGCAAACAGTAACTCACACCACAGGAATGAAAAGTTATCCTGGGAACCAGTCAGTAAGTATCCAAACAGACTCAAAACATTATAATGGTAGTATATATCAAATTCCTAGGTAAAAACACCTTGGAATTCAAAGATCATTTATTTTTCCAGGGATGTACCCTCTTCCTAAAGGTATTAGGCATTCTTGGGGGGGGGGGGAGTAATGCCTTCTTTCCCTGGTTTCCCAATGTGCTGTGATTTTTATCTTTTAATTATATGCAACATATTATGGTAGCCTTGAGTGTAAGTATATACCATTTTCAGAATCAGCTGATGTCTGATGATGAACTCTGGATTATTAAAGAAGGGACTGCTGTAATCCTAATGGATATATCATCAATTACACTTTCTATCTCTTTTATTTTGCCATATTATAAGGAGAATTCTGGATTTAAGACATGAAAACACAATGACACACTCACATTGATCTATTCCCAGCCAGAATCCTATCCCCTCCAGTTTAGTATACACACCATATATATCTTTCCCTCAGATAATTCCTCCCCCTCTGAAATGACCTTCATTTATTATGTATATATTATCTATGTATCTCGTTCTTTACTAAGCAAATACAGTGTGGACTCTGAGGACAGGGATCATTTTTCCCCCCTTGTCTTTCTTTATAAGTCTACCACTTGACCCAGTGCTTGACCCATGATCAGTGTTTAATATATGCTTGATGACTGGCTGGCTGGCTAGGTTAATGGCTAAGATTAGTGTCATAACCATATCACTAAAATGATTGGTTTCGGAAGTGTGAACATTTTGTCTAGTTTATGTTCTGTCAAGGTGTCAGGGGATAAAGTGATGTGGAATCAGCAAGACTTGAATTCAAATTCTGCCTGTGACCTTGCGCAAATCACCTAACTTTTCTTTGTCTCAGTTTCCTCATCTGTAAAATCGACTTATGATGACCAAATAAGACAACATATGTAATATGCTTTGTAAACTTTTAAATGCTATTGTAAATATTAGCCATCGTTAAAAAACAATTGTGACTTCTACATTCCTTTAAAGATCTTTGATTTCACCAGGGTTGGTACTCCTCACATTCATTAGTTTACAACTTTTTTCTTTTGTAATCTGTCTACACTTGAAGTGCTGGGTCTAAAAAAACAAAAACAACCCATCACCTGAGAAGTGACACTTTGGTGATATGGTTAGTCTCTCCACATTTTGTTAGGCTTGACTCCAAGTCTTCCATTTGGGGCTTATGATCAGACGCAGATTTTGATAACTCAATGACCCTTCCAAGTCACAAGGAAGCAGCAAAACAGTATCTATTACAGAATGATCACAATTAGACAGGTCTACAATGGCCAAGCCACTCTGAAAGGTAGTCATTAGACTTTCTTGAAGACCTCCAGCTACCAGGCCCTACAGAAACCTCCCATTCCATCTGGGGGATAGCTCTAACTGGTGACTAGTTTGTCTTAGCATCATTCCTGAACTTTACAGTTTCAATCCAATGTTCCCAGACTTGCCTTCTTTGACTAGAAAGGTATATTTATACAAATGATATATGTTTACATCATAGGCAAGAATAAAACATTTTTCTAGGAATTGTACAAAGGGAAATTTATGTTTTTTAAGGCAAAGATTTATTAAATAATTATGGAGGGCATTATTTTTATTCACCCAATTAAAGAAAATAAGTCTTAACTGAATTCATTTTTAATTACCAAGTAAATTTTCTTTAAAAATATTAACTTTTAATGTGAGTTTATGGTATATAAAAATTTTGAAAGCTTTAAGTACAAGTTATGTTAAGTGGGGAATGGAGTTCATTAGTGAAAAAAACATGTTGGAGATGAAAGTCCTGCATCCATATGAGAGGAGACTAGCACACAAAGAAAGGTAATCAGTGAAAGTGGGCTTGGTAAAATAAGTGCAAACAGTAAACAGTTTTAGATTCCTGGATGCTAGAGTCCCATTCATATCTCCTCAAGGTCCTAGAATTCGACTGTCTCATTTTGACATAAACGTCACAGTGAACTTGAATTCTTTTTTTTTCCTTTTTCTTTGTAAGGCAAATGGGGTTAAGTGGCTTGCCCAGGGCCACACAGCTAGTTAATTATTAAATGTCTGAGACTGGATTTGAACCCAGGTACTCCTGATTCCAAGGCCAGTGCTTTATCCACTATGCCACCTAGTCTCCCCGAACTTGAATTCTTAAAAGTTAGGCCAAAGTTGAGTCAAGCTTTTAACAAAACCTTTTTTATATTTGCAGAAAGGACAAAAGAACACTGGAAATTATAATAAAATGGTTCAAAAGTGGTTTGGTCCAAAGAATTGTCAAAGTAGTCATTTGGTTGGACCTTTTACAGTTTAAGGTTTTTATCAATGGTCTGCAAAATAAATTAAGAAAGATTCACAAACTTGCAGAGAACTCAAAGCTGAAAACCTATTCCAAGTCCAAGATTCTGTGACGGAGCAGTTCCTCCCAAGTTGGAAAGGCTTGAAGCACATAGACTCCATATCTGTTATCCAAAGATCAACTGGCCTAAATTGAGAGTTAGTCAAAAGCAGGTAAGCGGACCAAGTAATGAATTCTTTGGCTATTGCTCCTACAAACTACAAACTACCCTATTTATGTGGAAGAGGAAAGAGTCTCCTCATGGAAAATCCCACCAATGTTTGAGATTTGATTTGATTTTTTTTACAATTTCAACTCTGGTCAATTCAATCAGCATTTATTGAGGGTCTTTTGTGTAACCAGGGTCTGTGCTCTCACTGTGGAGGTGATACAAAGACAAAATGAAACAATAGATCCCTTCCCTGAGGAGACTTGCATTCAACCATAAATTGAAGTATTGTAAATATATTTAGACATAGTAATGTGGCTATGGAAAAAGGGCAGCTAGGTGGCAAAATGGATAGTGCCAGGCCTGGAGACAGGAAGACTAATCTTCCTGAGTTCAAATCTGGTCCCAGACATTTATTAGCCGTGTAAGCCTGAACAAATCACTTAACCCAGTTTGCCTGAGTTTCATCATCTGAGAAAAGAACTAGAGAAGGAAATAGCAAACCACTCCAACGTCTTTATCAAGAAAATCCCAGAGTCAGAAATGACTGAACAGCAATAGCAACAAAATGTGCCTGAAGAGCAAAGTAAAATTTACCCTCTCCTCATCCCTCCCATTTGTAGGTTGCTGTTTTCTTTCTCTTGGTTGTTATCTCATTAATACTTAAGTTAACAATTTTATACCTGTTAATATCTTGCTTTTTAAAAAATGATTTATATTTATTTTGTTAGATTATATGTAAAAGTTTTGTCTTTTTTGAATGATAATTTAAAAAAATTTTGAGTTCCAAATTCTCTTCTCTCCCATTGTCTCCCTGACCCCCTTCCCTTAAGAAGACAAGACATTTGATTTTAATTATACATGTATACTTTTTTGAAAACCTTTCCATATTAGCCATGTTGCAAAGAAAACATAAAATAAAACAAAAAGATAAAACAGAAAGTATGCTTCAATATGCATTCAAAGTTAATCAGTTCTCTCTCTGGAGGTGGATATCATTTGTCTTGTATTATCATATTGATCAGAGTAGCTAAATCTTTCTCAGTTGATCATCCTTACAATATTGTTGTTAGTATGTGCAATTTTCTCTGTTTCTGCTCATTTTACTTTGCCTGAGTTTATATATGTCTTCTCAAGTTTTTCTGAAGCTATCCTGTTTGTTGTTTCTTAAGGCACAATAATATTCCATCACAATTATATACCAAAACTTATTTAGATGTTCCCCACGTGATAGGCATGTTCTTGCTTTCTGATTTTTTACCACTGCTATAAATACTTTGGTATAAACAGGACCTTTTCCCTTTGTTAAAAATTTCTTTGGGATTTAGTAGTGACATTGATAGGTCAAAAAGCATGCACGGTTTTATAGCCTTTTGGGTATAGTTTCAAATTGTTCTCCAAAATTGTTGGGCTAGTTCTGAATTCCATCAAAAATGTATTAGTTGTCACCTCCCCTAGCTGCCTTAGGGCAGCAAGGTGGTGCAGTGGATAGAGCACTGCTCTTGTAGTCAGGAGAATGGGAGCTCAAATCCAGCCTCAGACACTTGACACTTACTAGCTGTGTGACCTTGGATGAGTCACTTAACCCTGATTGCCTCACATCCAGGGTCATCTCCAGTCATCCTGAGTCCTATCTGGCCCCTGGCCCTGGATGACTCTGGAGGAGAAACTGAGGCTGATGACTTAGCACAGCCCCCCCTCATTCACATCCAATTCATGTGCTTGTCATAGCATCACCTCCATGATGTCACGGTCTTCTTTGATAATGAAGGACAAGGGGTGGCTAGGTGGCACAGTGAATGGAGTACCGGCCTTGGAATCAGGAGTACCTGGGTTCAAATCCGACCTCAGACACTTAATTACCTAACCGTGTGGCCTTGGGCAAGCCACTTAACCCCATTGCCTTGAAAAAAAGAAAAAAAATCTAAAAAAGATAATGAAGGACAAACATCATTAGAGTCCCAATTTTCCCACATTCCCTTCAGGATTTGTCATTTTCCTTTTCTGTCATGTCTTCTAGTCTGATAGGTGAGAGTCTGTATCCCAGAGTTGTTTTAATTTACATTTTTCTCACTAATAGTGATTAAAAGTATTTTTTCATGAAACTATTGATAGTTTTGATTTCTTCTTCTGAAACTGTCTCTTCATATCCTTTGACCAGTTATCAACTAGGGAAGGCTTTTAATTTATAAATTTTTCTGTTACCTATATAAGAAATTGAACCTTTATCAGGAAACTTGTTACAAACATTTTTCTACTTCTTGCTTTCCTTCCAATTTTGTCAAATTATTTTTTTGTGTATGCAAGAGCTTTTTAGTTATGCATAAGAAAATTAATTATTTTTCTTCCTATAATTTTCTCTATCTCTTGTGGGTAATAAACTCTTCTCTTAACCATAGATCTGACAGGCATATTTTTTTCCATGATCCCCTAACTTTCTTGTGATATCATGCGTTAAATCTAAAATACTTAAAACTTTTGATCTATTTTTGCTGATTTTTGTGGAGATGTAGTATTCTCCTAACTCAAATATATTTATATTTTAAGTATCTATGATTTCATTACAGAATCACAGATTTTGATAGTTGAAAGGGATCTTGGTGGTGACTGTCCAAGACATATCTTCGAAAAATCCCCACTATATCTTATCCAGCCAGTACTCATTATGCTCACCACCAGTAATAGCAGGAGGGAAGGTCTGTCTTAATCTGCCCTTGGAGAGTTCTGATTGGGAAGAAGTTGTTTCAGACATGGCACCTAAATTTGACTAAATTAATGAAAGGGAGTGAGAAGTCATTTAGACATAGTAATGTGGCTATGGAAAAAGGGCAGCTAGGTGGCAAAGTGGATAGAGTGCCAGGCCTGGAGACAGACAGGAAGACTAATCTTCCTGAGTTTGAATCTGGTCCCAGACATTTACTAGCTGTGTAAGCCTGAACAAATCACTTAACCTAGTTCGCCTGAGTTTCTTCCCAGGTCTATCAATGTGGCAGTACCAATCTAATCCTTCCTCCATATGATAGATATTCAGTTATTTGAAGAGAATTATCATGATTTTCCCAGTTTTCTCTAGATCAACTAGTTTCCATTTCTTCAACTTATCAGCACATGCAAGGGCTCAGAGATTGTTAACATTCTGATTTTCCTCTTCCAGTCCATCTCCAACTTAATCAATAGGGGTACTCTTTTGTTAACAGCATAATCACTCTGCATCTCAGCATGGGAAAACTAATTTCTATGTGTTGCAAAGGCCAGAATGTTCATTACACAAGTCAATCTAGTGTTAATTAGCTTCCCTGAAGAATTTATAGGTTAATTCTCAGATGATAGAATGCTGTTAACCACTGGGATCATTCCTTCAAGTTTGGCACAAACTTGTGAACTTCTTTCACCTAAAAATATATATTCATTTTAGATAGATATACTATCACTAAAAGCTGTTAGTTTAATTATTCTAGTACAAAAGAGATTGCTCTAAAGATTATGTTAAAGTGGGGGTGGTTAGGTGGCATAGTGGATAAAGCACCGGCCCTGGAGTCAGGAGTACCTGGGTTCAAATCCGGTCTCAGACATTTAATAATTACCTAGCTGTGTGGCCTTGGGCAAGCCATTTAACCCCGTTTGCCTTGCAAAAAAAAAAAAAAGATTATGTTAAAGTAATGGATAATTGGCCTGAAAGACAATAGAGTATTTCCATACATCTCTCCTATCTATTTGCCTTTCAAAATTCTTCATTTTTTTGCAGTCATATTATTGAAGGTAGAAGCGGGGGGAGATGTATAAATCATTAATATACCTGGGAGATGGACAATGTATGGATCTATAAAATTTCTTGCTTCTTTAAGGGGAAGTGACTTCTCGCTCTCATTAATTTAGACATTTTCATGAGCCTCAGTTTCTTTTATCCTAAATAGTCTAAATTCTAGAATCAGACATTTAAATAGCCCCCTAGATTTATGGCTCAAGATTAAAATTGGAGTTTCAATTTTGCAGTCTAATTATCTGAGCTCTTCCCCCCCCCCTCAAAAAAAAGATTATGTGAAAGGAAATAGACCTAAAGGTAACAAAAACACGTATTTTTCATTAATGAGAGAAACATGTCCATTGCCAATACTAAGTCAATTCATCTCAATCGAGTGTTTACTTTTGCTCCCCCCACTTCTTTCAGCTTCTTTTTCATCCCCCCCACACAAACAAAGAAAGAAACCTCTTAGACCCATGAACTCCTATTAATTTGAATTTTTTGCTAGAGAGTGATAATTTCTTCTCTCCCCAACACTCCCAGTTCTGTTGACTCTCTAACATTTAGCTGGCTATCTCTGACTTAAATTTGGTTTCCCTATATTACCACTCTACCCATCATAAGGTACCCACAAAACAATAAAGATTCCAGAAATCAGCCAGCTGATAACTGAGCTTTGATATACTGAGTAGTCACCATCTCCCTTTTCACTTAACGAACTCTTTGAAAGGAAATTAGAAATAAAAGGCAAGGAGCAAATGCCTCATAGTACAACAGAGATTTCTTCAGACTGTAAAGATCACCTAACACATTTGTTTCTCTCCCCCCCCCCCCCTTGTTAACTGTGTCTGATCCTGTTCTACAGGTGCTGGGTGCTGAGTTTTGCCAAGACTACCCCCTTTACTCTCTCCTTAACCCTTTCTGGGCTTATAGAATTTTTTTTTAAGTACTAGTTTTTTTTCCCTTTGAGGAAATGCTTAATAATTGAATCTCAGAATTATTGATCATAACACAAAATTAAAAACAAAGCTAAATTATAAGCCTGGATCTTTTCAACTGCCTAGATGATATTTAAATTCCATCTGAATTATTACAAACAAAGAAGAAAAAACAGTTTTCCTTCTGAAAGTCAGATTTTTATTAGAAGGCGTGAACTCTAAATTTGAGACCCCTGTGGCCATTCACTGCTAGGGAATAACAAGGCTGGTAGAGCATACCTCGGAAATCAACCTCATTTGTCTGATTTTCCATTTTGCTTCTCCTTTATGTTTTTTAGGGTTAAACTGGGTGGTTCTCAGAGATTTACAAGAGAACTATTAGTGAAAAACAATCTGATACATTCAACTTACTCAAGCCCTACTCTTTCCCTCTAATCTTTCAGCAGGACCCAAGGGAGGCTAAAGTTTAGATCAGTCTATTCTCCACCAGAACTTTGATTCACTATTAAATTCCACCTAATGAAGATGACTTTGCCATCTCACGTTCATCAGTAGGCTATGTAAGGGACAATACAGAACCTAACTTTTATAGAGGGACATTGTTCTTTCTTCTTGGTTCCTCCAGTTGAATAGGATCTCATGAAAATTCACATGCACAGGAGACCTGTGAAATCAGGAACTAGTGTAAATCTCCAGGGTACAGGGGGTCGGTCAAGTTAAGGAAATAACCATTTTGCTTAAGTGCAGCCTCCCTCGTGTTTTACAGCATGTCATGTTTATGATAAGAACAAACAGCTCAAAGGACAAACTGAAGGGCAAAAGCAAAAATAAATTGCAGCATCAAAATATGAAGTTTGGGGTGTCAATGCCAAAGTGATGGCTATGGTATGTGACTTCCCTTCACTGGTACTCCCTGAGAGGCAGAATAGTGTAACAAATTAAAAGATGGTTCTGCACAAATCTCTGCAATCATTAATGCTAGAGGATTTTCTGATATATGCTCAAATTAATTGTATTTTCCAAGCCGCTTTGGTTATGAAATGTAGAGAGTTTATTTCAAAATCAGCTGCAGTCATAAAATCTGGTGGATTTATTCTGACATTCATTCCTTGGGTTATTATATGGAAAAGACAAAACTTCTTGTGGAAATAATGACTGGTGTCAGGTCATTTGGATCTTGTTTCTCATCTCCCCATTTCTGCATTTTATACACACTGTCCCTATATTTGCAATGTAGTTCTTTCCCACCTCCACCCCTGAGTTTCCTTCAAAGTTCAGTTCAAATACAACTTCACAAGTGAAGCCTTTCCTGATCATTTCCTAGCCCTTACTTTCTCTCTCTGTCTCTCTCTCTGTCTCTCTGTCTGTCTCTCTGTCTCTGTCTCTCTCTCTCTTTCTGTCTCTGTCTCTCCCTCCCTCCCTCCCTTCCTTTCTTCTTTTTTCTTTCTCTAAATATCTATCTTTCTGTAAATATCTACCTTTCTTTTTTCTTTCTTTCTCTAAGTATCTATAATTATCTAAGTATATAAATATCTTTCTCTAGGTATCTATTTTTATCTGCATATCTTTCTTTCTCTAAGTATATCATTATCTAAGTAAAGTATCTCTCTCTATCATCTATCTATATAATTGAATATATATTCAGAAATTTAGGAAGGCTGGAAGTAGAGACTGCAACTTATTACTAACCAATGATTAGCATATGTAAAATAACATAAAAATCAACATCAAATATGCAAATCATTGGAAATAGGAGGATAATAGCAAGATCCTCCAAGAACTACACTGGCTTGGTGAAATATTAAGATATATGTTTTTTAGATAAAAGAAATATGTCGAAGATATAGTTACTATAGGATTTATGAAAAGACAAGGACAAGAATCATGTAGAACCAAAGAAAATTGCAACCTGCACTGTTCAGAGGAATACTCATATTAATGAGATCATGAATACATTAAAGATGGTATAATCTAAAACATGCAAACCAAAGACACACATATTAAATAAGAAACAATATTTTATGAGAAAAACCTAAATTTTCTACATTTTTTTTTCTCCCTAAGAAGAAAAATGGCAGAACAAATTAGGCTTCATTTGATGTGCTTATCCTTCTTGATGATTTATGTAGTACTTAATATTGACTTCTACATAGTATGAATAAATGAATTGAAGCACCCTCATCCCCTAAAACTTCTATCTAATGTATACACCTGTATATACATATACACACTCATTATGTTTGTACACTAAAGGCAGAGTCCTGCTTTAAGAGTTATTTTATTTGACCATTAAAAATGGAGAAAAATTGGGGTGGCTAGGTGGCACAGTGGATAGAGTGCTGACCCTGGAGTCAGGAGTACCTGAGTTCAAATCCGGCCTCAGACACTTAATAATGACCTAGCTGTGTGGCCTTGGGCAAGCCACTTAACCCCATTGCCTTGCAAAAACTTAAAAAAAGAAAAATTAATTGGCTCATATTGGCATAGAGTTCATGATCCTCATCGGCACCAATAGTTTGAAACTGAGACTTTGGAATATAAATTTGAGAAAAGGAATTGTTTAATTCATTATATTTGTATTTCCAATGCATAATATAGTTACCTAGTACTTAGCAGATTCTTCAAATGTGCATGCTTGGACTGATTGATACCTTACTTATTAAAATGGTCTTTTCTCAGGTATTTGAGATGCTGACAGTAAATAAATGATGCACAAAGTTAGAATAACATGCAAACCCTTCTGGAAATGTTACTGTAGACTTGAATCATATTTGCCCACAAGCAATTCCACAAAATCTCAAAATTGGATAGGATCTCAGAAAACATCTAATTTAACTTGTATTTGGATAAGAGCCTGCTAGGATAGAGGCCATCCAGGTTGCCATTAAATTAAATGTCAAGACCATTTATTGCAGAGCAATAACATTCTAGGTGTTGGAGAGAGAAAAATAATGCCTTTTCTTCCTTGGAGGAAGTTTTAATCTTTTAGGGAAAGGGGTGAGCACATATGTGTCTTAAGGGTTGGGTAGCTGGGGGCATCAAAGGAGGGATTCCTACAGAGGACTCCAATAACATTGGAGAAGGAGTTCGGAACAGAAGAATGAGAGTTTAATAAAGTCAATGGATCAAAGCAACATCATCTGGTCTATCCATGTGAAAAAATCATGGCCCAGGGAACTGAGCTGACTTTCCCCAAGTCTTAGAGCAGAGATTTGAACCCTCATCTTCCACCTTTAATGCTAGCCTATTTTCTATTATACCTTCCTGCTTCTCAGAAGGCTCATATTATCAATGATTCTATCACTATCTGGAAAAACAATCCAGGTTTTTCCTAACATCAATAAATAACTTTTCTTGTCTTTTATAATTCACAGACCACAGAGCATAAACTCTTCAGGATAAATTCCCTAGTTCATGGTCAAAATATCCAAATTCTAAAGTTTGGGATAGTTGTTCACAGTGCAGAAAAAAGTCCAACATTGCAGTCCTATCATGTTTTATTCTATCTTTCACCCATCTTTCAAAACTCCTTGATGTGAATAGACTTTTTCTCTCTCCCAGGGCCTTTTAAATTTTAAACGCTTGTTGTCTCTAATGCTGATCATATTTCTGAGAAATTGCTTTATGGAAAAGATGGAGCAAGATAAAGTTGCCACATCTCATTTTATCTTTTCTGATGAATTATTTGGACCTAAAGTTGTGGTGACAAGGTGGCTTCTCTAATAGGGCTTGTTGCCATGGCAGCAGGCTGTTTAGAAACAATACAATCCATGACCACCAAAGGCCTCTTACTTTCCTGTCCATATTCATAAATGCACAATCCTCAGGTTCAGCCAGCCACTGTGTTCAGCACGCAGTGCCCCTTATGGATCAGTCCCGACTTAGGAAAACAGAAGCTGAGAAAGTCATGTTAATTGGCGCCAAACCACATCACAAACAGGCAGCATTTGTCTATACAAGGAACAGATGATTTACAAGAAAATCTCTCTATCTCTTTGGGAAATCAAAAAAAGAGAGTTCTGCAAATATAAGGAAGAACTGAGAAAAGTCTTTTGACACAAAAAGTCATGAGACCCTATCCAGAAATGTAAACACTACCCCTACCAAGTAGTTGGGGCAAGAAGAGTGCAATATTGGAAAATGCAAGGGAATCCATTTAATTTGCTAGAATCTTAAATTAATAAAAGGAACCCAGAAGATTACCCAGGATATCAAGAGCTCACCCATTTCTGCCTTCCAACACCTCCATAGTCATTGTTGAATAAGCCACATGGTGAATTGTGCTTAAAATTTTAATTATTTGTTAGTAGACAGGACAAATATTTTTATTTTGAGAAAGAAAATCAATGAAGTAGGGATATTTTTGGAAAGCAACGTGGCATCAAGTTAATACTTGACTCTGTAAACTCCTCAATGTGCATCATATCCCCAGTGTTGAAAATCACAGGATCTCTATAAGCTTCTCATTCTGTTTGACTCTTGCTCATTTCCTCCCATATTTACTTGACAGGGGATCTACAAAAAATGTTGGATGTCTACCTTTCAACTTCAAGATTACATGAATTTCTTTTTGTTCTTTTTTTTTTGCAAGGCAATGGGGTTAAGTGACTTGCCCAAGGGCCCATAGCTAGGTAATTAGAAAGTGTGTGAGGCAAGTTTGATCTCAGGTCCTCCTGACTCCAGGACTTGTGCGCTATCCACTGCACCACCTAGCTGCCCCCATTATACGAATTTCACTAGATGTGATGCCCACACTGAATGACAGTAGATATTTCCACCTTTCATTCCATGACCCACCTACACTTTTTACTGATCTTACATCTCTTTGGTGAAATATTTTATGTTACTCTTTCCATTGTAGTTTTTCTTTGTTAACATACTCTTGACCACTCAAGTGTGGTGCAGATTGAATTGAAATGGGAAAGCCAAGAAATAAAGAACCATTGGATGATTAGAATAGAATTTAGTAACTAAAACTACTAGGACAGTCTGGTGGTTAATATTAAAGACTTTTCGGAACATACATTAATTTAAAATGTTGTTAATTAGCCAGTTAATTTTTCACCTCTACAGAGTCTGATTAGTATATTTTTTCGAGAGTCTCTTCTCTTCTCCATCCCTGTCTCTCTTTGCTAGATGGGGCAGTGGAAAAAGTACCCGGTCTGGAGTCAAGACGACCAGAGTACAAATCAAACTTCAGACACTAATTGTGTGATTCTGGGCAAGTCACCTAACTTCTACATGCCCTAGTTTCCTCATCTGTAAAATGAAGATAATGGGACCTACCTCACAGAGTTGTTGAAAGGATAAAATGAGAGTCTTTGTAAATGCTTCACCAACTTTAAAGCACTATATTAATAATAGTTATTATTAGATTAGATTGTGAGCCCCTTAAAAGCTGGGACTCTTTGCTTCTTTTTGTATCCTTAGCACCTGGTGCCTAACATATAGGAGATGTTTAATAAATGCTTATTCACTTATTTACCCTCATCTCTCAACTATGCCTCCTTCTCTCCTCTGGTAGCACCATAGTTCAAGCCTCATCGCCTCACACCTAGGCTTTTGCAAAATAACCATACAATAGGATTGGTCTCCCCTTTTAAGTCCATCCTCCATTCAACTGTCAAAGTGATCTTCAAAGTAGATGTCTGACCACGTCATCATCTAATCTCGCACCCCCGTACACTATTATAATAAAATAAAAAATCCTGTCTGGTGTCTAAAACCCTTCATAATTTATCTGCTCCCCTTACTTTTTCCAACCTTCTTTAACCTTAAACAACACCCCCTGCCATGGATTCTTAATCCAGGGACCCTTTGTTGCTCTTTGAACAACACTCCATTTCCTGACTCCAGTAATTTTCACTGACTATTCCCCCAAGTCTAGAATGCTTCCCCTCCTCATTTCCTGGCCTCCCTGGCTTATTTTAAGTCCCAACTAACATCCTATTTTTTTCTATAGGAAACCATTCCCAATTCCTCTTAATTCTAGTGCTAATTATTTGAAAATTAATTTCCATTTATCTTTTATATTACTTATTTGTATGTATATTTTTGCATATTGTGAGATCTACTTCATTGTCATTTCTTTGGCCAGGAACTGATTTTTGCTTTCTTTGTATCCTCACTACTTAGTGCAATGTCTAACACAGAGTAGATGCTTATTAAATGTTGATTGATTAGTCAGCTTCCATTTCTAGGCTGCAATTGCCTTGGTTCCAACTTCTTACTGTCATAGTTGATACCACAGATCTCTAAAGGAGGGTAAGCATAAAAGGAAGAGGCAAAAACAGCCAGGGGTCCTCCCTGCCTTGCCCTGTGTGTGACACATGGGTTAGATGTGACATGACCCTGAGTAGAAAAACAATGAAAAATGCTGTAAATTGTCTTTTGTTGAATTTGCATAATTTTTGTATTTGGGAGTGAGTGTGGTCTCCAAGATCAATTGCCCTCAGTTTGAGATCTCCATTACGATTGACATTTTGGAATTGTCTCAGAACTGTGCTGAGAAAAATGCTTTGATTTTTTTTATGGAGCATTTGGGATCTGAGTCACATGGACTATATTGGGTCTATTAAGTGTAGGGTACTTTTTTTTAGTTTTTGCAAGGCAATGGGGTTAAGTGGCTTGCCCAAGGCCACACAGCTAGGGAATTAAGTGTCTGAGGTTGGATTTGAACTCAGGTACTCCTGACTCCAGGGCTGGTGCTCTATCCACTGTGCCACCTAACTGACCCCTGTAAGGCACTTTAAAAGACAATTCTTCAGCTCCCCAGGAAACAAGAGAATTCCAATTCTAGAATTGGAGATATGGAAAAATATACAAATGCACCCCAGTTGATTTGCTGAGGGCAAGGGGACACCCATGAGTTTTAAAAAGTTTAAAAGAGAGTTTCTGCTCTCTCTTGCTTTTGAATGGTAACCCTTTTGGGGATGTTTAGGGGATGGTGGGTGTCAGAGGCCTTTGTGGCATAGAGAGTTCAGCAGCAGTAGCCCCAACTCTCAGCAAGGCACTGGGGGAGGGAAAGGTATACTACTGAGGCCCCTGTAGGGGGCAATAATGCTTATAGACAGTAGTACTTGGCCCAGTACTCCCGTTAGTGGCTTGGTGTGTGAGGTGAGCAACACTTGAATCAGTGCAGAGATACAAGCAGCAATGAGACCTTGATCTGCAGGAACAGCTCTTGGCTAGCATGTTTCACCAGTGGCAGGACCTCAAATATTCAGCCCCCACACCCATAGGTGTTACCTATGGGATCAACTTAAAACATAGGGAAAATAATTCAAACTTCAGTGCAGGGGGATAATAAATTTGGGACAAGGTGGAATCTCTCAGCCTTGGTACTGGGGGACAGTGTTCAACTGGGGCCTAAGAGAACCAGTGATATCTCTAAGCCCCCAAATAATTAAATGTACAAAATATAACTTATCATCTTTTACTCAGGTCCTAGGTATGCCCATGCCTGAAGCAACATTCACATGACAAAGTTATGCCCTAGCAAGGGAAATGGGATGGCTATTGATAGAAGGGAGTAACAGGGGTCCCCAGTGGCAGGGGACAATAGAATAAGAGTAGTGTAGACACCAGTGCCAGCAGGATATGATGCAGGCTGAAGAGATAGCAAGCAGCAGAGTGGTTAGCAAAACAAACCCTAATGAAGCCACATTTGTTGGCATTGATGTTGGCAGGCCAACACAGCCCTTTTGCTATGGAAAGGAGACAGGAAAGGTGAGGTCACCTGAATCTATGAGCCTTTCTTTCTAGGTAACTCTTCCATGCCATGGTAAAGTAAACCTTCTGTTAACTGTTACATGTTTTGTGAATCTATCATTTTGTAACAATTCTGAACCTGGTGGATCACATTTCATGGTGTATAACCTCCTACTCTTTGCTTTTCTCATCCAGCCTCAGAGGAAAAGATGACCTACTAAGAGAACCCTTACCCCTCTGCTTGTATCTTTGATTCACACATCCTCTACTGTCTTTTTCTAAAAGTTTGCTATTTTTTCCTCCCCAATTTTCATGCTGGTCATTTATAAATCTGCTCCTCCTTTAGAAACCTTATTAGATTTAGAAAATTAGATCCTAGCATCCCCTAAAACTGTTTTCCCTTCTATAACGAATCTTTTTTTCTTTTTTAGGTTTTTGCAAGGCAATGGGGTTAAGTGGCTTGCCCAAGGCCACACAGCTGGGTAATTATTAAATGACTGAGACCAGATTTGAACTCAGGTACTCCTGACTCCAGGGCCGGTGCTTTATCCACTGCACCACCTAGCTGCTCTATAACAAATCTTTTAGAAAAGGCTCCTTATGGTTTAACTTCTATCTCAACCATGACTGAAATTGCCTTTTATATGACCTCCGATGAACTCTTTTTTTCATCATTTTCTCTCGACTTTCTCTCTGTATCCAAAAGATCAAAATTTCACAGTGTTCTTTGCAGGATGATCATCCATGTCCTGTTTTCCATTCCATGTCTTCCCATATGTAGGTATACTGAGGACATTCTCTTAAGTCCTTTTTTCCCTATTCATATTTTTTCTTGGTGATGTGCTGTTTCCTTGGATTTTAGCTCACATCTCCAAGAAGATGGCATAAATCAACGTATCTAGTTCTATTCTCTAACTCCTGAGCTGTAGTCCCACACAGCTGCCTGCCTGCTAGACATCTTTAAATCTGGATATCTTGCAAACCTCTCAAAGTCAATATGAATAAAATATAACTCATTATCTTTCATCTCAATCCATTACTCCTTCCAAACTTTGCTCTTTCTGTTGAAGATATCTGTACCCTTCAATAGGTTTTCCATCACTTGAACCTTCATTCTTCCTTACCACTACCTGCTATATTCAATCAGTTGCCACATCTTGTCAATTCTACCTTCAGAACACGTCTTACGTTTATCTCCTCCTCTCTAGCTACATGACCGCCACTGGTTCAATCACTGCCTTTTCCCTTGACTTCTAGAGTGATCTCACTGTCAATATTATCTGTTACCTATATTAGTTGTATGTCTCAGTCAACTTGCTTAAACTCTCAGATTCTCATTTTTCTCATCTGTTTAACTCCTCCCTCAAAGCCCATTTGTATGACACTCTTCTCATTGATGGAAGATTTGATTGCTTGGTGCTCTGTTCCTGTGTGAGGGGTGGAGTTGGTGAAAGCTGGAGAGAAGAAAGATTCTAATTTTCTCAAGTCCAATTTTGATAGATAATTCATCAGTTCTCTGAAGGAATTCAAAGAAGCTGTTGATAAGGCAAGAAGAAGAGAAGTTAGTATTTGGATCAAGTTCTATTCCCAGGTTACTACATAAGAGATTTTGGAGTGAGATCTGAGACTCTTTCTCTTGGTTGAGCTGAGTTATCTTGCTTCCAAAGAAAGAGTTCATTCACTCTTGCTATTATCTGTTTTTTTCATAGGTATGCTTTCTCTGATTTCTCTTTGCTATATGTTTGGAAGAACTAGTTTATTCACTATTTGCTATGTGCATTCATTCAAGAGTAGAATTGGCATTTGATAAAAAGGGAGTCAAAGCTTGAATATATTGCTTAAAGTCCTCCTTCTCCATTAAGGGATAGTGATCAGGAGCACAACTTGACTCTAAAAATCACTTCCCTAGGTTAATAATATTCAAGGCAGCAAATAGATGTCTTTTAAACTAGTCCTCCCTCTCTCTGAGTATAGCAAAATGGCTAGCCTCTGGTCCCCCTCTTTCTGCTTTCTTTCCTTGCAGTAGTTATAGTCTCCTTTGGAGAAAGGTTAGGGGTGGAGAGACTCTAGAGATATTTCTTCTTGCCTTCATTCAGGTTCGATGTGGAAACTATAACTACATGGACAAAACAAAACAGTATCTTTTACACTTACAAAATGAGATGGTTAAACTCTCTCAATGACCTTGAAAATTCCTTCCAAACTTAAAAGTAAATTATTCTATGACCTGTCTTCAGTCTTTCACCAACAAAACTACCAAACTGATATTCCTAACATGCAGGTCTGACTACGCTACTAAGGGTTTCAAGAATTTTGTGTTCATCTCCCTTTGCCTTTTCTTATGAGATCTTTCCCTCCTCTCTCCCTCCTCCATATCTCTTCCTCTTCAAAACAAAGTTCTAAATGGAATGACAGGTAAAGAAATAGAAAATAGATTCTGGTGTCCCCCTGTTTCCATTATCTACATATCACTCACCCAATCAAATTTTGACCTTTTGATGAATGATAATCCTTTCCAATTCAAATGGCATTATGTCAATAAAGCTCTTAGAGGCAGGGCAGCAAGTAAGCACACATTTTAAAAAGGCCAAAAAAAAAAAAAACCCCACAGGGTCATAAATCAGACTTCTGGTTCTTGCTGAAATATTTGTTTTCCTCCCTTATTCTGAACCTAAGTAATTTGCATAGCTGCTCTAAAGACTCTTGGGTTCAAAAATTCCCTATTCTTGGTCTCTTGTTATAAAAAATGTTTTCTAAATGAGTGGAGAGCTGGTTATATTAGTTATTTCACTGTGCTGTATCTGAGAATAGGATGGAACAATCTGCTTTATGATATAGCTGGGTTCGTGATTGTGTAGTGTTTTAGAAGATCCTGAAAACTGGATGTGAAGTGAGAACTTCACTTTCTTCTATTATGTTTTTCACTTTGCTAAGAGCACCTAATATCTGGCCTTCAATTTATAATAGCCATGGAATGACTTTAACAGGTGGAGGCAGATTCAAAAGCTCTAAGAGTTCACACTCTTGCAAAACCTGATCACAAAGCTATTGATTGTAGAAATTCATACATTTTAATATTTTATGTGAATTAGATTGCTAGACTTATTCAAAAGAACTAAGATAAAATCTTTTTTATTTTGGGCTTGAAAAAAAGGTCAAAGCTCTGAAATGAATACTTATAACATTGACTTAAGGTGAATAGGTCTTGTCAAAATCTCAATAAGGAAATGAAGAGTTTTTGTTTTAGACTAAGAGAAACAATTGTATAATCAACTTGTCAAACAGTACACTGCATGAAAACTGGCCCTGGACGTGTGTCCCAATTTGCAATCCATGATCCCAAAGTCCCTTATTTGATTTTGTGCTTGAAATTCGTCATTTTCTTTTGAGAATCCAAATTTGCATGTGTATGCATATATTTTAAGAACTTGTACTTAAAAAGTTGACTCCTGGAGTGGGTTTGAAAAGGCCATTTGGGATCAGTGATCCATTACAAGCAAAACAAATTTTGCCACCCACCTTGTATCACCCCAACTTTATTAATGGAGGGGGAATAAATGTCACCGAATGTTCCAGTGGACCTTCATCAGCCCCTCTAATGGTTAAGTCTGAGAAATGCTTTTTGTTTTTGTTGATATTAGTCTCACATTAAAAAGGCTGGCACCCCTTAAAGGCCTGAAGTCTAGGTTATTTGACTGAGCTCAGTCACCCATGAGCACTAATCTTTAGGATTTAATAAAGGATATTGTGAAGGGTGTGACAAGATGAATCACTTCATAAAAACCAGTGGAAGGGTACTAAATGCAAACCATACAAGCACAAACATGGACTCAAGTATTTAGATACAAAGCTTAGCTAAAGGCCAATAACTCATAGTACCAGCTTTTCAGTTGTTTATTCTTTGTAAATATTTGTGTTCCATTTTCTTGGCATTCTAAAATAAATGACTAGCAGACTAAGTCAAATTGGCTCATAGATCCAGAGTTTACAACAGGTTGGATCATGTCTCTGTCACCTCTCACCTCAATCCAAGAGAAAAACTTGATTACAGAAGACCTTTGTTCACATCTCAGCTCTGACATTTGCTAGTTCTATGATTTTGGTGACTTCACCTCTCGTTCTCAGTGTCTTCATCAGCACAATGAGTGGTTTTGACTAAAAAGTCTCAAAGGCCTCTTTCCCATTCTGCTGGTAAGCAATGTTTTGTCTACAGACAGTCATAATGACATGGGCAACCTAAAAGGTAAAACTCAGTTGTATTGCAACTCAACATTTAAAAATTTTTTTCCAACTCATTTACCACTACTGACATGGTATTTTTACATTGAGAATTAATCCCGGAGTAAGTCATTTTTCTTGATACAAATATAAAAATTCTGAGATTGTTAAAAAGTGTATCAACGTTGGCATTCTAATGATGTAAAGGGAGTATTCTCAGATCACTCTGCCTAAGACAAAATTCTGTTTCAAGCTGTTACAGATCATTGGGACCACTAAAAGTCTCTCCCATGGGGAGATTGAGCCCCAACACTAGGGCACCACTTTGCTCCTGGGAGAATGATGAAAAACAAGATTGTCCCACATAAGTGATAGAAGTTCATCACATAGAGAATTGATAGCTGTCAGTGACAGTCTTGCTTATGATTCTCCTAGAATGATTATAGAATCATGGTCCAAACTCATCAATATTTTAGCTTGCTTAGGCAAGTTGTGAGAATCATGTGTGGATTTTAACGGGTCTAGAAAGGTGAAGTCACCTTTTTGGTGGTACTGGATGCATAAAACTAAGAGCTGTGTCCCGAAAAGTAACCACAGTTTAGCTCTTATAGTAGTCAGAGGATCAGTGAAACTGCAAAAAAGGCATTCAAAATATCGATTCATGCATCACTTTCAAGTAGACTGACATTTATGAAGCACCAATTATGATAACTATGGTATGAAGATTAAAAAAGTTGGAGAGACATAGTTACTAGGTAATTTAATCATTTTACTTATAAGGCCAGCATATTATTAATAAAAGGATGGCCATTTGGCTTCTCCTCTGTAAAATGAAAATAATACTAAAAGTACCCACCTTCCAGGGATTTTGTAAGGCTCAAATGTGATAATATTTTTCCTTTCTCATTATCATCAAAGAAGAGAGAAAGTTCAAGTTGATGCCTTTTGTACATACATTCAATTCTAGAATGACATCCAATTAAAAGGTTTTTTCCTAACCACACAGTAAGTCAATAAGACATAGCCATAGAATACCTTTTGTATTCTTTTTTTTCTTTTCTAATTGCTGATGCTAACATTTCTAATACAGTATTGAATAGTAGTGGTGATAATGGGCACCCTTGTTTCACCCCTGATCTTATTGGGAATGCTTCTAGCCTCTCTCCATTGAGTATGATGCTTGTTGATGGTTTCAGATAGATACTGCTAATTAAGTAACAGTCCATTTATTCCTACACTCTCTAGAGTTTTTAATAGGAATGGATGCTGTATTTTGTCAAAAGCTTTTTCAGCATCTATTGACATGATCATATGATTTCTGATAGATTTGTTGTTGATATAATTGAGTATACTAACAGTTTTCCTAATATTGAACCAACCCTGCATTCCTAGAATGAATCCTACTTGATCATAATGTATTATCCTAGTGATAACTTGTTGTAATTGTTTTGCTAAGGTTTTATTTAAGATTTTTGCATCTATATTCATCAGGAAAATAGGTCTATAATTTTCTTTCTCTGTTTTAATTCTTCCTGGTTTAGGTAACAGCACCATATTGGTTTCATAGAAAAAGTTAGGCAGAGTTCCATCTTTCCCTATTTTTCCAAAGAGTTTATATAGAATTGGAAACAATTGTTCCTTAAATGTTTGGTAGAATTCACTTGTGAATCCATCAGGCCCTGGAGATTTTTTTTTTTTAGGGAGTTCAATGATGGTTTGTTGAATTTCTTTTTCTGAGATAGGTTTGTTTAGGTATTTAATCTCTTCTTCATTTAACCTGGGCAACTTATATTTTTGTAAATATTCATCCATTTCACTTAGATTATCAAATTTATTGGCATAGAGTTGGGCAAAATAATTTTGAATTATTACTTTAATTTCCTCCTCATTGGTGGTGAGTTCACCTTTTTCCTTTACAATACTAGCAATTTGGTTTTCTTCTTTCTTTTTTTTAATCAAACTGACCAGAGGTTTATCAATTTTATTGTTTTTTTTTCATAATACCAACTTTGGGTTTTATTTATTAATTCAATAGTTTTTCACTTTTGATTTTATTAATTTCTCCTTTAATTTTTAGAATTTCTAATTTGGTATTGAATTGGGGATTTTTGATTTGTTCTTTCTCTAATTTTTTTAGTTGCATGTTTAGTTCATTGATTTCCTCTTTCTCCAACTTATTCATGTAAGCATTTAGAGCTATAATATATCCCCTGAGAGTCGCTTTGAATGAATCCCATAGGTTTTGGTATGTTGTTTCATTATTATCATTATCTAGGATAAAATAATTAATTCTTTCTATAATTTGTTTTTTGGTCCACTCATTTTTTAAAATGAGGTTATTCAGTTTCCAATTTGTTCTGGGTCTATATCTCCTTGGGCCAGTATTGCATATGACTTTTATTGCATTGTGATCTGAGAAAGATGTACTCACTATTTCTGCCTTTCTGCAGTTGATCATTCATTAGGTTTTTATGTCCTAGTACATGGTCAATTTTTGTATAAGTTCCATGTACTGCAGAGAAAAAGGTATATTCCTTTCTATCCCTGTTCAGTTTCCTCCATAAGTCTACCATATCTAATTTTTCTAACAATCTATTTACCTCCTTAACTTCTTTCTTGTTTATTTTATGATTCAATTCATCTAGATCTGAGAGTGGGAGGTTGAGGTCTCCCACTAGTAGAGTTTTGCTGTCTATGGTCTTCCTGTAGTTCTTTCAGCTTCTCCTCTAAGAATTTGGGCGCTGTCCCACTGGGTGCATACATCTTCAGTATTGAAATGACTTTATTGTCTATGGTACCTTTTAGGAGGATAAAATTTCCTTCCCTATCTCTTTTAACACTATTTTTGCTGCTGCTTTGTCTGAGATAAGGATTGCTACCCCTGCTTTTTTCCTTCAGCTGAAGCAAAATATATTTTGCTCCAACCTTTTACCTTTACTCTATATGTATCTCTGCTTCAAATGAGTTTCTTCTAAGCAGCATATTGTAGGATCCTGGTTTTTAATCCACTGTGCTATTTGCTTATGTTTTAAGGGAGATTTCATCCCATTCACATTCAAGGCTATGATTACTAATTCTTTATTGCCTTCCATGCTATCTTCCCTCTGTTTGCATTTTTCCACCTTTCCCCCCCTTTATCCATATTCCCCAGTATTTTGTTTCTGAATACCACCCCCTTCAGTGTGTTTTCCCTCCTATATCACCCCCTCCCCTTTCTTTCCCCCTTTCCCTTTTTCCCTTTTCCCTTCCCTTCCTTTTGTTATTTCCTCTTTTTCCTCTTCCCCCCCCTCCCCTTTCCTTTCTCCACCCCCTTCCCCTTTTAATACTTGAAAGGTTGGATGATTTATAAGTTAACTGAGTATGTGTAGGTTGACTTTAAGCCAAGTCTGATGAGAATAAGATACAGGTATTTCTCATCTGCTCCCTTCTTCCCCTCTATTACCATAGGTTTTTTGTACCTCTTAGTGTAATGAGATTTACCTCATTCAATCCCCTCCCTCCTCCCATCTCTTTCCTGTCCCCCCTTTTAAGGAGGTAATGTTTTTTTAGATCATTTTATCTAAGTCATAGAAAATTCTGAGTGTCTGTCCCTTCTATTTCAGTATATTCTATCGAATAGAGTCAAAGTTCCTGAGAGTTATTAGAGTCATTAAAGCCAGTTACATCCCATTAGATAGCAATCTCATGGATAGGTCATGAATGTCCATCATTTCTGGCTAGGTATATCCTCTCTGTTAGAGTTACAACTCTCAATATTTATGAGAATCTTTTTTCCCCCATGCTGGGACATAGCCAGTTTCAACTTGCTGGATAGAATTTTTATTTCCTTTTACCGCCCCTAACCCTTTTTTACCTTTTCATGTGTCTCTTGAGCCTCCTGTTTGATGTCCAAATTTTCTGTTTAGCTCTGGTGTTTTCATCAGAAATTTTTGGAATTCTTCCATTTTGTTAAATGTCCATCTTTTTCCCTGGAAGAGAAGGCTCAGCTTTGCAGGAAAGTAGATTCTTGGCTGCATTCCAAGCTCCCATGTTCTTTGAAATATCTCGTTCCAGGCCCTTCAATCCCTTAAAGTTGATGCAGCCAGGTCCTGCGTGATCCTTACTGTGGCTCCTTGATATTTAAGTTGTTTCTTTCTGGCTGCTTGCAGGATTTTCTCTTTTATCTGATAGTTCTGGAGTTTGGCCACAACATTCCTTGGTGTTTTCATTTTAGGATCTTTTTCTGGTGGGGATCGATGTACTCTTTCACTAACTACTTTGCCCTCCAATTCCATGGTATCAGGGCAGTTTTCCATCAGTAGATCTTGTAATATTAAGTCCAGGCTTTTTTTCTCTTCAATGTTTTCAGGAAGTCCTATAATTTGAAATGACTTTATTGTCTATGGTACCTTTTAGGAGGATAAAGTTTCCTTCCTTATCTCTTTTAAAGAGATCTATTTTTGCAGCTGCTTTGTCTGAGATAAGGATTGCTACCACTGCTTTTTTCACTTCAGCTGAAGCAAAATATATTTTGCTCCAAACTTTTACCTTTACTCTATATGTATCTGTCTGCTTCAGATGAATTTCTTGTAAGCAACATATTGTAGGATTGTGGTTTTTAATCCATTGTGCTATTTGCTTACGTTTTAAGGGAGAGGTCATCCCATTCACATTCAAAGTTATGATTACTAATTCTTTATTGCCCTTTTTGCTATCTTCCCTCTGGTTTGTATTTTTCCCTCTTCCCCCCATCCATATTCCCCAGTACTTTGTTTCTGAATACCACCTCCTTCAGTGTGTTTGCCCTCCTATATCACACCCTCCCCTTTCTTTCCCCTTTCCCTTTTCCCTTCCCTTCCTTTTATTTCCCTTTTCCCCCCACTCCCCTTCCGTTTCTCCATCCCCCCTCCCCTTTTCCCCTTTTAATACTTGAAAGGTTAGATGTTTTACAAGTTAACTGAGAATGTGTAGGTTGACTTTAAGCCAAGTCTGATGAGAAGAAGATTCAGGTGTTTCTCATCTGCTCCCTTCTTCCCCTCTATCACCATAGGTTTTTTGTACCTCTTAGTGTAATGAGATTTACCTCATTCAATCCCTTCCCTCCTCCCGTCTCTTTCCTGTCCCCCTTTTTAAGGAGGTAGTGTCTTTTAGATCATTCTATCTAAGTCATAGAAAATTCTGAGTGTCTATCCTTTCTAGTTCAGTATATTCTATCGAATCGAGTCAAAATTCCTGAGAGTTATTAAAGTCTTTCTCCCAAATGGGGTTAAAGTCAGTTACATCTCTTTAGATAGCAGTCTCATGGATAGATCATGGATGTCTATCATTTATGGCTAGGTGTATTCTCTCTGTTAGAGTTACAATTCTCAATATTTATGAGAATCTTTTTTCCCCCATGCTGGGATACAGCCAGTTTCTACTTACTGGATAGCATTTTTTTTTCCTTTTACCGCCCCTCCCCCCTTCTTTTTAACCTTTTCATGTGTCTCTTGAACCTTCTGTTTGATGTCCAAATTTTCTGTTTAGCTCTGGTGTTTTCATCAGAAATTTTTGGAATTCTTCCATTTTGTTAAATGTCCATCTTTTTCCCTGGAAGAGAAGGCTCAGCTTTGCAGGAAAGTAGATTCTTGGCTGCATTCCAAGTGCCTGTGCTCTTTGAAATATCTCATTCCAGGCCCTTCAGTCCCTTAATGTTGATGCAGCCAGGTCCTGCGTGATCCTTACTGTGGTTCCTTGATATTTAAATTGTTTCTTTCTGGCTGCTTACAGGATTTACTCTTTTATCTGATAGTTCTGGAGTTTGGCCACAACATTCCTTGGTGTTTTCATTTTAGGATTCTTTCTGGTGGGGATTGATGTACTCTTTCAATAACTACTTTGCCCTCTGATTCCATGATATCAAGGCATTTTTCCATCACTAGATCCTGTAATATTAAGTCCAGGCTTTTTTTCTCTTCAATGTTTTCAGGAAGTCCTATAATTTTCAGGTTTCCCCTCCTTGATCTATTCTTGAGGTCAGTGGTTTTGTTGATGAGGCATTTTACATTTTCTTCTATTTTCTTCTATTTTTTGATTTTGTTTAACTGACTCTTGCTGTCTCATGGAGTCATTAGTTTCTGTAGACTACATTCTTTTTTTGAGGGGAGGAGTTTTCTTTATTCACCTTTTGCAACTCCTTTTCTAATTGGTCAATTCTACTTTTGAAAGAGCTTTCCATTTGACCAACTGAGGTTTTGAGAGAATTATTTTCTTTTTGCATTTGCTCACTTGAGGATCTGAGAGAATTATTCTCATTTTGTATTTGTCCAATTGATGATCTGAGAGATTTATTCTCCTTTTGTATTTGTCCAATTGTACTTTCTAAGGTTTTGTTTTCTTGTTGCAAGGTATTAATTGTCTCTCCCAAATTTGTAAGCTCCTTCCTTATTTCTTCAAGGAAGTCTTTTGGTGATGAAGACCAGATCGTATTCTCTTCAGAGATTCCAGGTCTCTCTGAGTTAGGGTCTTTCCCCTCCAAGAATTTTTCTGTGGATTAACCTTTCTGCTGACCCATCTTCATTTTGCTAAGATCTTGAGTTGGGGAGGGACTGGTTCCCAGGGGCTTGGGATGGCTAAAGACTTTACTCACTGAGTGCAATTTCTCTGGCTGACCAGTAGGAGGTGCTGGTTGCTTTCTCTGGGGTGTCTGTGACCTTGGTCTGGCTCTCCAGACCTCAGACTCCCCGCTCTAATTCAGATGCTAATCTGGCTGATCTGGGTCTGATCTGCCCTCTGGGCCCAGATTCACTGACCCGAATTTGACCAAAGCTGCTGCCGGAGACAAATCCCGAGGTAGGTGTTCTTTCTCCTGGCTTTCCTTTCTGGGTTTTGTGGGTCAGATTTGTGTTAAGAGGTTTGTTTCATGTGTAAGAAGGGGAAAGATCAGGGGACTTCAGAATTGGGCCTGTCTTCTCTCTGCCATCTTGGCTGGAAGATGCCTTTTGTATTCTTAAAATAGAAGGCAGGGCCCTCCATTAGACACTATCACACATTTATGGTACTAGGATCCTCAGGCTTTTTCATGGGATCCAGAGTAAATTATGCCTGTTTGAAAGACTGGACCTTTGCTGACTTATTCTTCATCATAAAAGTTGTGCAGGATAATATCCCCCCAAAAAGATGGAAAATGAAATTGGTTAGTTTTATGGTGAAAATGAGAGATAATAGATGGATAGCCCAAGCAATGAGTTTATATTCATGGAATATTAAACATGATGAAAAAAGTTTTCAGTAATTTGGATAGATACTCTATGAAGCATTAATAGGAGATCCCAGATTTTAAAAAAATCACACTTTATGAAAAAAAAGTGAAAGTTTTATGAACAATGAAGACTTTGTGAACTTGGGGCTATTGAGTCTGAAATTTTCTATTTTGTCCTTATCAAGTCTATTGCGATTTTCAACTTTTCTGTATTTTAACTAGTATTAAATATTTTGGGTGATTAGAACTTTAAAATATGAGATTTGATATTGCTATATTTTATTTTATCTTGTGATTCTATATACTATATTCCTCAAAATTAATGTTATTGCTTTGTCATTCTATAAAGAAACATATTGGTAGTTTAATATACTACTAAATTATGAATTATTTTTATTAATCATTTTATGTTGTTATGGATCAATTATAACCCTTTTCATATATGAAGAAATCTGGGATCAATTTTCCTTTTCCATATTTTCCTTTTTCCCCCCACACTTTTGATTTCTTAAAAGTATCTCAGTATTTTTTCCCATGTAACTTCCTCTTTCTCTTCCATATTGCTCCCTGACTTAGGAATCAAGAATATGTTGTTTTATAAAATGAATTTGATAGATTGCCTACTTTATGAAATACTGAAAATGATTTTGTGGAATAACATTTTTGATATAATTTAAATGTAATCCATTTTTGATATAATTTAAATGTAATCCATTTGAAATATGAACTTTTCCCTTGACTAGGTTGAAATATCTTAATCCATATTTATTTAAATAGTTTAAAGTTACATATAATAAGCTATTTTCTCTCACTTCTTGGTTTTACCAGCAATTAATGGCACAAAGTACATTTTGATAAATATTTCTATTTATTCTTTGCTTCCTGTGAATTCATGAAGTTAATTTTTATTATGGTGTTTTTATTTTGCCCACTTTTTAAACACATGTCTGAATTTTGTTATCAGCATTTTGTTAGCAATAACTTTTTATTGGTCTTGTTTTTTACATAATAACTTTCCTCAATACTTCTTACTCAGTCTCCCAGAGAGTGATTCCATATGACAAATAACATTTTTAAAGGAAAAAAAAGAGGAAAAAATTAACATACTTGATTAGTTTTTAGAAAAAAATCTGAAAAAATCTGTAATCTACTATTCTTGATGTTCTCTTATCTCTGGAAAGGAGTGAGTTAGAAATGTATTTTCATATTTTTTTCTTTCAAATAATGTTTGCATTGCTTTTGAGTGTGTCTATGTGTGTGTTTGTGTGTGTGTGTGTGTGTGTGTGTGTGTGTGTGTGTGTGTGCTCTTTCTTGTAGTCATTGCTTATATTGGTTTCTTGGTTCTTCCTACTTCATTCTATACCAGTTCATGTGAAACATTCCATGCTTCTCTGTATTCATCATATTCATAATTTTGTATAGCACAGTAATACTTCACTTATCCATTTGTTTAATTATTACCCAGTCAATAGGTATCTACTATGTTTCTGATTCTTTACTATTACAAAAAAGTACTGATACAAATTTTGTTTTGCCAAGAGAATGTCCTTTTTATTGATAATCTCCATGGGATATATCCACTAATGGGATTTTTGGGTCAAAGGGTATGGATATTATAGTCACTTTATTTGCATATTAACATGTTAAAGTTGGCATAATACCAAAAGGTTCTATTGGTTCACAGTTCCTAAACAATGCTTCAGTGTACCTTTCTTTTTCATCACCTCTTCCATATTGACTTTTTCCAACTTTCGTCATCTTTGAAAATATGTAGGCAGTGAAGTGAAATCACAGGGTTGTTTTGATGCACATTTTCATCATATTTGTGATTTGGAGCCTTCTTAATACTTTTCATATCCGTTGACTACTTAGATATTGGGAACAGGATTTTGGTTCTATCTTTCTATCTATCTATCTAGATGTATTCATTAATTTTGTTTCTATACCTAGAACACAAAACCTTTTGCAGAGAAATTTGATACAAAGATTTTTTTTTTTTACCCATTTGACTATTCTTCTTATTCTAGGAGCATTAATTTTGTCTGGGCAGAAGTAATGACAGTCATCTGGCTCTTTTGTGGGAAGGGTAAATTGCCTCTATTTCTTTTCTTGATTAAGAATATATATGTGTTCTTAGAGGTACACAGATTGCTTCTTTTCTAATTTTTTTAAAATAGTGTGATCTTTATTATTAAGGTTATGTATCCATTTAGAATGTACTGTTGAGTATGGTGTTAGTATAAGCTTAATTTCTACCATATTTCTTTCCAGTTTTCCCAGATTTTTTTAACCAAATAAGGAGTTATTTCCTAAATAATTTTTATTTTCCAGTTTATTAAATATAAGGTTATTGGGTTCTATTGCTTCTGATTTTCTGAATTCATTTAACTGCTCTATTATTTTATAACTAAATAATTTTGTTGACTGTTGCTTTATAATAAAGTTTGAGGACTGGAAGTGTTATTCCTCTTTATTGTTACTTCTTTTAATCATTTTCTTGGATATACTAGATCTTTTGTTTTATCAAAGGGATTTTGTTATTATTTCATTGAGTTCTCTAAAGCATTCCTTTGATATTCATCTATTATAACATTAAAGGGGTACTTAAATTTTGGTAGTATTTTTTAAAATATATTGCCATGGTTCAATCATAAGCAAAGAATATTCATTGATCAATTTGATTTGTTTTTTAATTCTTTTCTTTCTCATTAAAGTTTGGCAAGACCTTTGTGTATTTTAATACATTGATTTCCAGATATTTTACATATTTTGTATATATATATATATATATATATAATATTTTGGGGTAATTTGGTATGGAATTTCCCTTAATATAATACGTGTGTGTGTGTGTGTGTGTGTGTAGCCTCAGACTTTGTTATCATTACATAATAAGGACAGATTATTTTGAGGGTTTATTTGTGACTAAAACTGTTACTTATCTAAATTATGATCTTTGTTTATTCTCTAGGATTTTCCAAGTAAGCGACCATATTATCAGCAAGCAGGAATAGTATTTAATCTTCTCTTTACATATCTTAATTTCTTTCTTTTTAAAAAATTGTTATTACTAACATTTCTAAAATTATATCAAAGAATACATTTATATTATTTCTATATACATTGGAAAAGGTTATGGGCAAAGGAAATGGAAAATCCCCATTACATATGTAATATTTACTTTTGGTTTTAGATTTTTTTATGATTTTAAAAAGTGTCCCTTTATGCTTATTCTTTTTAGAATTTTTTAAAGCTTGAGTCTTGTAGTTTGGCAAAAGTATTTTTGGAATCTACTAAGATAATCATGTGGTTTGTATGACTTTCTTTTTAGTATGATTCATTATGTTGATTAGTTTTCTAATGTGGGACCATCCTTGAAACCCTGGTAATAGTCTAACATGATCATAATGGATGATTTCATGGATAAATTGGAGTAGTTAGTTTGATAGTATTTTAAAGTGTTCAAAATAATATTCATTAATAATTTTGTTCTATAATTCTTTTTCTATGTTTTATCCTTTCTTAGTTTAGGTATTAGCCCTGTATTTGTCTAATAAAAGAATTCTTCTTTCTCAGTTTTTGAGAATTTATTGATTTTTGTGCAACATAAATACTAATTGTTCTTTAAAATTTTGATAGAATTCTTCTGGGATGCCATCTGTAGTGGGTTTTTTAAAAAGTTCTTTTACCCTGGTTCTATTTCTTTTTCTGAAATTAGATTTTTTTGAGATTTCTATTCACTTTTCTGTCAGACTGTATATTTTGTTCAGTTTAAAAATTTTTTTTTATTTTTATTTAAGGCAATGGGTTAAGTGACTTGCCCTAGGTCATACAGCTAGGCAATGATTAAGTGTCTGAGCCTATTTTGAACTCAGTTCCTTCTGGCTCCAGGGCCGGTGCTCTATCTACTGCACCACCTAGCTGCCCCTCAGACTTATGAAAGTAATTCTATTTCATTTTTGTTTCCAGTTTTATTATTGTGTAACTGTTTACAATAAGTTCTGATTATTCTTTTTATTTCTTCTAGCTTTCTTGTGACTTCACCTTGCTCATTTACTCTATTTACTTGATTTGAGTTTCTTCTCCCTACATAATTGGCCAAAGGTTCTTTTTTAGTCTTTCTAAAAACCAACTTTTAATTTAACACTTTCTATAGTTTTCTTTTTTGTGAGATAGCAAGAAGACTAATGTCCCTGGCTTATAGAATACATGGGGGTACTAAAGTGTAAAAAGATTTAAAAAGTAAAAAGGAGTCAGGTTATGAAGGTCTCTGAATGCCCAACATAAGATTTTATATTTAATGGGGTGTCTGTTTGTGTGTGTGTGTGTGTGTGTGTGTGTGTGTGTGTGTGTGTGTGTGATATAAGTAAACCTGCATCATAGACAGAGAAGTAGAGAATGGACTGGAATCAGTCTAGGTGTGAGGTGATGGGGATCTATAGTAGGTCAGTGACAATGTGAGAGAAGAAAGGGAAACAAGTGAAGATAATAGATAGAAGGTAGAATCAACAGCACTTGGTACCAGATTGGGTTTGGGTTGGGAGGGATGTAAGAGAGAGGAAAGAATCAAAGGGTGATACCTATGTTGTGAGCCTGAGTACTGGACAGTAGTAAGATACTTAGGCAGGGGAATATTTTTTAGAATGCATCATTGGAAATGATAGTTCAATTTCAACGAGTCTCAGTTTCCTCTTACTCTGGGCAATTCAGAGTTCACCAGTCTTGGACTCTGTCCCAAATCAATCAATCAATCAATCAATCAATAAACCTTAATTAAATTTTGTGCCAGACACTCTAATATGTGCTGGGGAAGACTGGAAAGGCAGAAGGGCTTTGGTTTATGAATATCTTTGAATGCCAAATGAGCATTTTGTGTTTTATTCTAGAGATAATAGGAAATCATTGCAGTGGATTGAGTAGTGGGATGACATGATTAGACCTGCACTTTAGGGTGATTACTAAATGAAGTATCTTCTTTGATATCTTTAATAAGTGGCATTGTTCTGGGAGTGAGATATGATGAAAAAGGGTAATCCACTTCTCTATGAAGTAGTGGGAGAAACTAGCTAGAGGGAAAGCCTAGAAGGGATTCTTTGGAAGTTTTGATTTCAAGAGGAAAACAGATAATAGCAGGAGTTATGAATTAGAGGAAAAGGGCCTGGATTGGAAAGAAAAAAGTGGAGATGAAGAGAATGAGAGAAAAAAAATTGTTTAAAAGGCACAAAAATAAAATCATGAAAAGTAATGAAAAGAATTGCTTGAAGGGGAGGAGAGGAAGGCAGAATCTGCTTGATTGAGAGAAAAAAGGGGGGGAAAACAAGATAAAAGCAGGAGACAAAAAGAAACTAAAAAATAAAACCTGAAAAGGGAAAGGAGTAGCAAATGAGAGGAGGGTAAAATGGAAAAAGAAGGGAACCAGTAGAAACAGGGTCACTTTAAAGAAAAATTAAGCTAAAATGACTGAAAAAATATAATACTGTGTTTATAGAAAAAGGGGGGGGGAATGAAACAATGTGAAAAGCTTCAATATTAGAAACAGATAGTGAAAAATATAAATTTATCTCTTCTAGTTCAAATATGAATGGAATAAATAATCAAATAGAATGAAAAAAGTAATGGGTTGGGTGAGGGGAAATAATAATAATAATAATAATAATAATAATCCATTGCTACAAGAAATACATTTAAAAAGCAAAAATTATATACAAAATGAAACTGGGGGGAGATTAGAACGAAGTTTACTATGCGTCAAATGATAAAATGACCCAAAACTAGGAGTTGCAATCTTACTAGTTGACAGTGCAAAAACAAATATTCAGAGAACAAAAAGGGATAAGCAAGAAAATTATATTTTGCTGAAAGGGAAAATAAGCAACAAACCAATATCAGTAAAATCTTAAATGTTCTAAATGTTTTAGTATCCAAATTCATAAAGGTGACATTATCTTTACAAAAAAACACAGATAGTAGTATGCTAGGAAAAAGAAGACTTTAATATCCCTTTCTCAGTTTTGGAAATACTTTTTAGGCATATTCCAAAGAAAGATAAGGAAAAGAGAAAATAGGGAACTGAATATGTTGGTGGAGAAACTAGAGTTAAAAGACTTATGACGGCCTCTAAATCGGACAGCAAAAGACTATTCGATTTATTCAACACCACATGAAATTTTTCTAAAAATTGATCACATGTTAGGGCACAAAAATATTGTGAAAAAATGTAAAAAGGCAGCAATCATTAATGAACCTTATATAGAACATAATAGAATAATAATAATAATATTTTTTAGGTAATCAAAAATAAAAGATACTGACCCAGTTGGAGATTTGGCAACGAAATCTTAAATATTGAGTGAGTCAAAGGACAAACTGTAGAAAGAATTAAAACTATATAAAAGAAAATTATAATGATTGAAGAACTTAGCAAAATTTCTAGGACGTATCTAAAATAATATTCAAAGGGAAAAGTATGTTCCTACAAATAAGCATTAGTCAAATATTAAAAAGAGAATTAATAAACTGAATATGCATATTAGAAAGTTAATTTAATGAAATCTAAAATAAGCTTGAAAGAGGAGATATTAAAATTTAGAAGGAAAGATAAATTTGATAAAACCCATAGAAAGGATATATACAATTAAAAGTCAGTTCCTTGAAAATACTAGCAAAATTTAGATCTTAATCTGATTATTTGTTTGGCTGAATTTATCAAGAACTCTCAAATAATGTGTAATGGGGTTAAGTGACTTGCCCAAGGTCATACAACTAGGTAATTATTAAGTGTCTGAGACTGGATTTGAACTCAGTTCTTCCTGAATCAAGGGCTGGTGCTCCATCCATTGCACCTCCTAGCTGCTCTGATCCTAATCTGATTAAAAGAATAATTAAACCACATCATGCATAGCTATATGTCAATCAAACTGAAAATACAAAAGGAATAGAGAAATATCTTCAAAAATATAAAATTCCCTAAGTGATATAACCAATATTCTGAATACTCAATAAAACCCAGGCATTCTCTATTATCTCTGGGATATGATATACATTCTTTTTTTTCCTGAAAATTAACATTTTTTGACAACTGGCTCTAATTTATCGTGAAGAAAAGTATAGATTGCTCATTTTCTTGCTCTATGGTCTAATCATGATGAAATTCTTAATTTGTCAAACATAACATTTTCTCTCTCATCTCACTGTCTTTGGAAATGGTGTTTACATCACCTGAAAACTACTCTCTTCTCAATTTCATATTTTAGCATTTTTTTCCTTTCTTCTAAGATCAGTTCAAACACCACCTCCTCCATGGAGCCTTTCCTGGTTCCTCCCTCTCCAACAATTGCTCAGATTTCCCCCAGTGATTATTTATTTTGCATATATTTTATATTTACATATTTATGTTGTACACATGTTGTTTCCACTAATAGAATTAATCATTCAAATGCAAGCCCTGCTTTCAAGGGCAAGGAACTTATTCATGTACCTGGAGTATAGTGAGTGACCAGGAGCTCCATAAATTCATGTTAATTGATTAATTAGGCAGTTGGCTGAATAATAGATAAAACAATGACTTGGATTCAGTAATACCAGAATTCAAATTCTGCTTTAGGCACGTAACTAACTGAATGACTCTGGGCAATTCAATTAATTTCATTCTTGGTTTTCTTTTTTTTTGTAAAATGGGGATAGAAATAATACTTTCTTCAAAAGGTTGTTTTGAGGATTAATTGACTTAATATATGCAAAGTGCTGTACAAATATTAAAGTGGTTTATAAATGCTATGATGAAGATGATGATGCATTGATCTCATGTCCAATACTTCATCCACTAAGCAACACTGGCTTCTTGATCTTCACTGTTCTTTCCATATCTAGCATTTTGTGATTTTTATCTAACTATCTTTCTATAAATTCTACAAAGCTAAAGAAATTTAGGGGATATAAAGTATTTTTAAATACATTGCACGTATAAATTAACAAAGATTAATAGTCAACTTAGTTTTAAAACATGAAAATACTAAAAAAGGAATTAAATATGTATATGTGATGTGAACATATATGCGAAGAATTAATGGTGCATAAGGAATCCCCACATGGGTGAAATTGTGGATTAGAGAGAATATGTTTGTTTCAACCAGAACAGAAGGCATTTTTTTGTTAATCATTTAAATGTAACAATTCTTGGAGCCAAAATTGATGGAATTACTTGAATAAGGATAACAGGGTTTAACTCCACAAAAATAAATTATCTTCAAAGTTGAAAGAAAAGAAACATTGAGAAAAATATATGAAATTAACAAATTACAGATAAATAGTTGCTTGGAAATAATGCACATAGAAAGACTGAGGATGTATACTCATCAAAAGATGAGATCCGATAATTCATGAATGATGAAATATAAATTGTTAATTAACACTTGACATAATTCTGGAATTTTTAATAATTAAAGTAATACAAATCAAAACAACTTAAGATAGAACTTTCAGGTTACTTGAATAGAAATACTGTTACTGGTAATATGGAAAAAATGATTTGTTGGGGCAGAAGGTTGATGCAATCAATATAACAATATGTGATAGAAGTCACATAACTGATCATATCCTTTTGATTTGTTGATTTTTTTAATTTCATTCCTCTATTCTATCCTATAAATATTATTAAAAGGAAAAAGGTTCTTTATATCCAAAAATTGTCATAGTTTTTACATTAATATTAGTAAAAGTTGTGAATTATACGTGTTCAAACACTTTTATGGATGTGTTGATTTGAATATCTAATGATGAGATTCACAAACAATCCCTCCCTATCCAATCTAGGCATCACTTATCCATACTCTACAAATTACTCCATTAGTCCACTCAAAATATCGGAGGTCTCCCTCATTTTTTCTTGACATGGCAAGAATAGCCATCAAACATTCTAACCATACCTACCGACTCTTGCTCTTACCACATGACCACTCCAAGTTTACTTTCTGTCCTACTATTCTTGAAATTTTTTTACTTCTATTTTTCAGTCTCTCATTGTTTTTATTACAATGATCAAGCACCTTGCCATCACCCTCTGTATGGTGCTCATCTTTACTACTTTCAAGGCAATAATGATCTAGGTTTCACTGCCATATAGAAAAACCCATTAAAGTGTCATTATTGGAAGACTAGGCCTTCATTGTTATTGGAGGACTGGGTGACCAGATAGGTGGCATAGTGAATAGAGTGCTGGCTAACTAGGCAGGAACACCTGAGTTCAAATCCTGCCTCAGATACTTATGAGTTGTATTACTTTAGACAAGTCACTTCACTTTTTCTGCTAGCATTTTCTCTTCTTTCAAATAGGTATAATAATACCTTGCAGTTACCGTGACATTAAAATTAGATGATATAAAATTATTTTGGAAATAGTGCTAGCTATTATTGAGTACTTTGCAATTTACTTAAAACAATCCAATCCATTATTGTGCTTTTTAACTCTGGGCTCAGTTCATCGTTCAGCTGTATTTTCTATTTAGCTGGTTATTTCTTCCACATCTCAACTTTCTCCATCATAGTCTCACTATGAAGATGACATACAAAAGTCAGCAGATGACACAGAACCCATGACCAAATACTTATGTGAAATTTTATAAGACATTGTAAACACCCAATAAAAAAGGATAAAAAATTCAGACTTCTCTGGTGTGAAAGGAAGGCCAAAATATTTTATGTGGATTTTTCAGATCATGGAATTATCACACTCTTAACCCTCTGCAAAGTGGAAGAGATAATAATATATAGATCGTTATCGAAGCTCTATAGTGGTTCCATTCGGATTCAAGAAAAGGGCCTACAACAGAGTTTGGGTAACAAACACAGAAGGGGGATCATACTATGGTTAATAAACCAGCACAAGACTCAGGAATAGTTAGACAAGTGTATGACCTAAAAGAGAACAGTATCACATAAACCCAGAAGTGAAGTAAAGGAGGATGATAAGAGAGAGGAGGAAGAAAAAGAAAAGAAAGAATGACAAAGCAATTAGTGTAAGAATTTTGGACATATCTACAAGGAAAAACAGAGCAACACAACATTTATTTGTTTATTAATTCTGCAAATTTTGCTTTCTTAAAGGCTAAGGGATTTCGATAAGAACTTGCCTTTTGTTCTGTATGTTTATTCGATTATTTCTGTTGTTATTTTTAAAATTAAAAAATAGAAGCAGATTCTAATCAGTATATCTTCTCATGTTTCTAGATTAAATTACATAGGGAAAAATATGTGTTCTCTATTTCTTAGAAGAAGGTTGTAGGTGGCCATATTTGCTACCTTTTCATTTATAAAATTACTTGTCCCAGCTTTCTTTTGTTGCATTTCTTTTCCATGTGAATAGCCATTTGTACAAAAATGAATAGAAAAGGTATGTATTTCTAATTGGAGGATGTATTTCTCATACACAAGAAGTCATATTTATCTGTGTGATTTTCATTTGATCTCTTGACCCTCTTGTTACTTGAGATCTATAATTTACTGGGAGAGAAGCAAAGAGAAGAAAGGTCCTTGCCAAAGAACAGAGAAAAGGTTGCTAAATTTTGTTAGACAAAACCATTATTTCAGGTTCAGAATCTCCTAGGAAAGCTTTCACTTCTGGCTTTCTACTTCAGTATCTTTGAAATTTTAGGACATGATTTTAGAACTTAAGGGTGCCAGGAATTTTAGAGATCAATTCAGAGGAATAAAATCATCACGCTGTCAATGCTGAAATACAAGGAAATTGGTTTTATTTTTAAAGTGATTGTCATAATAGCTTTTTATTTTGTTTTTTAAGAATTTATTGTCAGTAGAGAGTTAGCACAAACTTGAAAAAATAATCACGGATACTTAGAACTAGGAAGGATATTAGAGAAGAATGTTAGAGTCCAATTCTTTCACTTTCCAGAGAAGTAAACTGAGGCCTAGGAAGGTATAGGCACTTATCCAAAGTCACACAAATAGCAAGTAGTGATAGTATCAACTCTAACTTTGTAACATACAAGTTCCTTACCTTCTAATAAAGGAAAATTAAGGTAATAGTTTTACCACTTGTGAGAAAAGTACTTGGTAAACTGTATTGTTGAGTTATCAAAAAATATTTGTCATCTTTAGATGCTTGTAGCACTATTGTGTAACCCAAACTACTGATTCTTGATTCTGCTAAATTGCCCACTGGCACCTCAGTGACATTCAGATTGATATCTGAGGAAAGTTAAACAGCTAGTGTTTCTATCTGTTGCTTGGCAACATATCTTAGCTTGTGGCTCTGTGAGAAATAGGAAAAAATGTCCTTCCATAAATAAGGATATACTATAAAAGACTGAAAAATTCAACTGAAATAAATTCCAGGTGCTTGTGTAATTTTTTTTCATCCAATTAACCATTTAAAAAATGAGGACTAGTGTTTCAGATCTTCCAAGACATTTTTCTTCTTGGATAACTTCCTTTTACTTAATCATGAAAGCAAACTACCGAAGCAGACTCATCTCTCCCTTCTTCATTTTCCTTTTAACTAATTTTAATTTGAATAATCTACAAAAATAATGCTTTTTGGCTTATGTCCATAGCCATTATCTTATCCAGTATCTCAGTTGGGCATTAGATTCAGATGAACCAGATTATGCTTCAAGATTTTAATCAAACTGTTTTATTAAGAGCTGAGTAAATTTCCAGGAACATATTAGGTCCTTCATAAATCCTTGTTGATTGATTATAATTTCACTCATTTCTTGTTTTGTAAACATATTAATAATTCTTGTTTTAGATTATGTGACTGCCCACTAGTTAATCAATAGAAATCTCTTTTGTAACAAAGAAAAGCCATTAAACAAAACAAGCCACTGTAGCAATTCTATTTTTTTGGGGGGGGGATTTAAAAACAAATTTAACATTTGTTTATTAGTATTCTTTTTTTAAGTGTTGAGTTCAAAATTCTTTTCCCTCTTCCTTCTCTCCTGTCTTTTACATATGTATTAAAAAGGCAAGCAATATGAAATCATATAAAACATTTCTATATTAGCCTTGTGGAAAAAATAGCAAGAAAAATAAAGTGGAACAAAACTATGCTTTAAATTGCACTCAGACTTCACCAGATCTCTCTCTCTGAAGGCAGGTAGCATTTTTCATCATGAGTCTCTGGAATTTGTCTTGGATCATCGTATTGATCAGAATAGCCAAGTCTTTCACAGTTGATCAGTGTTACAACACTGCTATTCATGTGTAAATTGTCCTGGTTCTGCTCACTTCATTTTGCATTTGTTTTCTTATGCACAATAGTATACCACCACAATCACATAACACAACTTTTTCATTCATCCCCCACAATTTTCAATTCTTTGTCACCAACAAAGAATTGCTGTGAATATTTTAGTATATACAAATCCTTTCCCTTTTTTCTGTCATTTCTTTGGGATACAGATGAGCAATGGTATTTCAGGGACAAAGAATATTTCTAGGCTGGGGGGTATACTTGATTGTACAACCCTTTGAACATAATTTCAAATTGTTCTTCAGAATGGATGGCCTAGTTGTGATTCATACCATCTGAATAAATCTGTACCCACAGACTCCCACCTCTCTGTCAAAAGTGAAAAACACTATACTGTACATTTTCTGGAACCAAGATTATTCAATGTGTATAACCTGATTTTTGATGTTATTTAGTGATAGTTTCATTAATATTATTGTAGCCATTGCATATATTATTTTTCTATTTCTGAAAATGTATATATAAATTTCCTCATATTTTATGAATTCCTCATATATTTCTTTTTACTTCTGTCACTGTTGCATTTCATTCGTACAAATCAATTTATTCAGACAATTCCCCACTCTGAATTTTTTTTTTTGCTATAAAGAATAGGTCAGTACATATGATATCTCTCTTTATATTTATTACCTTGGGGCATATATTCCATGTAGAGATCAGATTTGAACTCAGGTTTTCTTGATTCCAGCTCTCTTACCACTAATAATACTACTTTGAAGCTTTTGCATATAAATATTATCAATTGTGTTTTGTTTATAGTTTTCTCAATATTGAACCAGCCCTGAATTCTATTATGAATTCAACCTGCTCATAACATGAAATCTTGTAATTTATTTATGCAATCTCCTTCTAATGTTTTATTTAACATTTTTATATCAATATTAATTAGGGATATATCTTTGATTTTCTTCCTCTGTTTTAACTCTACCTTATTTAGATATCACAACCACATTTATGTCATAGAAGACATTTTTAAAAATTTCATTTATACTTCCTTCTCCTAAACCCTGAATATTTTATGCAATATTGGAATTAATTGTTCTCTAAATGTTTCCCCATTTTTTTTCAATTTTGGAATACCATTTATGACTTGAAAACCTTTCTCTTTTTTTTAAAATTTAAGGCAATGAGGTTAAGTGACTTGCACAAGGTCACACAGCTAGGTAATTATTAAGTGTCTGAGGCCAGATTTGAACTCAGGTACTCTTGACTCCAGGGCCAGTGCTCTATCCACTGCGCCACCTACCTGAACAGATAGATCTATAGAACCAATGTCTGAACAGATAGATCCTCTTTTTTTTTTTTAAGGTTTTTGCAAGGCAAATGGGGTTAAGTGGCTTGCCCAAGGCCACACAGCTAGGTGATTATTAAGTGTCTGAGACTGGATTTGAACCCAGGTACTCCTGACTCCAGGGCCGGTGCTTTATCCACCTAGCTGCCCTGATCCTCTTCCTTTTAAAAAAATCTCTTTTGGATACAGACCTAGTAGTGGTATTGCTGGATCAAAGAATATATCCAGTTTGATAACCTTTTGGGTATAGTTCCAAATTGTACTCCAGAATGGTTAGATCAGTTCACAACTCCAATTGAAGGTTCTTTTGTAACAAAGAAAAACTATTAAACAAAACAGGGCACTGTACAAGACCTTTCTTTTTAAAATAAGGTTATATTTATATATTTTATTTCATTTCCTGTTCTATTAATCTGAGAAATTTATATTTTTATAAGTATTAATCCATTTCATTTATATTGTGACTTTTGTTGGCATGTAATTGGGAAAAATAGTTCTTAATAATTTATTCTTTATTGGTTATAAATTTACCTTTTTAACATTGTAATTTTAGCTTTTTTTAAAAAAATTAAATTAACTTGGCTATTTTATTGTATGTATTTTTAAACCAACTCTTGGTTTTATTTATCAGTTTAATGATTTTTTCTTTCCATTTTATCAATCTCACCTTTGATTCTCATAATTTCTTTTTAGTTTAAAATATTTTTTGATTTGTTAGTTTTCTGGTTTTTTAGTTGATGTCCAATTAGTTGATCTGCTCTTTCTCTCTCTTATTGATGAACATATTTCTAGTTATAACTTTTCCTTTAAGTATTTCTTAGTCTTCTTCCTCCAAACTTTGGAAAGTTATGGCCCACATATTCTAAAGGATTAAAATACTTAATTTTCAAATAATTTTAGACTTTCCTTCAAAGGTCTATAAGTAAATAAAATTGTATTGCAATAAATATGGAAAAATGCAATGAATATTTCTGCTTTTCTGTATTTGATTATGATTATATAGGATCAATTTTTGTAGTGGTGCCATACGTAACTAAGAAATAGGTATGCTGCCTAATGGTAATACCAATGACACATCAGAATAGATCTTTGTAGACACTTATTCTAATAACATCTTGTGTTATTAAGATGATCAAATGGGAAATTGATTATCAATTGCTTAATGACAGTGATATGTTATACAAATGTAAATTATTATTATTAAATGTTATTATCTACGCATCTGGAATTTTTCCTGTGTTAGATAGCTTAGACTTTGTTCTTAAAGAAATTACTAACCGCTCAGGAATTAAATATAGATAAATTGATAGTACTTGTTCCTATCCTCCCATAGATTTAAGCAAAATATCTAGGAAGGACTACTCCTGATCTCCAAAGGTTGATGTTAAACAGTTCATTGACTAAAAAATAACTCTAATTAAATAGATCCCCCAATTTAATTACCTGCAGCTTAGTTTTCCTAATTTTATTTATATTTTTTCACATAGGAGACTAAACGCAAGATTTGAACTTTGAGGTGGGGACAAATTGTGGGGTTTCTATCTAAAAAAGATACTAGATTTTAAAAATATATAGAGAGATTAACAGAATTGAAAGTAAGAAAACCATCGAAGTAAACTAACTAAATTAGGAATTGGTTTTATGGGGGGAAGCACCAATAAAATAGATAAATATTTAATATTTAATGAGAAAAAATAAAAAAAAACCAAATGACTGGTACCATAAATGAAAAGGGTCAATTCACCACCATTTAAGAGGATTAAAATAATTAATAAGAGCGATTTTGCCTATCTATATGATAATAAATAGTGAATATTTGCAAAAATATAAATTTTCATATTAACAAAAGGGGAAACAGAAAACTTTAAAGAATCTCATTTTAGAAAAAGAAATCCAATAAGCTATCAATGAACTCCCAAAGAAAAAATCTCCAAGGTAAAATGAATTTGCAAGTGAATTCTACTAAACATTTAAAGAATAATTAATTCCCCAAATATATAAACTATTTGGAAATACAGGCAAAGAAAAAGTCCTACTAAATTCCTTTCATGATTCAAATATAGTGTGGCTAAGTAGGAAAGAGAGAAAAACAGAGAAAGAAAGCTTTAGACTAATTTCCCTGATGAATATTGAGGGAGCATTTTATTTAGTTTTTATTTTTTATTTCAATTATTTAATTTAATTTTTCCCATTGCATTTGCTCATGTAAACTTCTTACTGAGACCATTCTGTCCATCATTTCTCATGATAGAATAGTGATGCAACATTTTAAAATTTTAATTAATTAATTTATTTTTGAATTTTACACTTTTTCTCCAATACCACTTCCCTCCCCCCACCCCCATAGAAGGTTAGTCTTTACATTGTTTCAATGCTATACATTGATCTAAATTGACTATGTTGAAAGAGAAATCATATCCTTAAGGAAAAAAATAAAATAGAAGAGATAGCAAAATTACATAATAACAGTTTTTTTTTTTTTTTAAATTAAAGGTAGTAGTCTTTGGTCTCTGTTCAACTCCATAGTTCTTTCTTTGGATACAGATGGTATTCTTCATTGCAGAGAAATCCAGAATTGTTCCTGATTGTTGCACTTATGAAATGAGCAAGAACATTAAGATTGATTATCAACCCCATGTTGCTGTTAGGGTGTACAATATTCTTCTGGTTCTGCTCATCTCACTCAGCATCAGTTCATGCATATCCCTCCAGACTTCTCTGAATTCCCATCCTTCCTTGTTTCTAATAGAAAAATAGTGTTCCATAATGTACATATATCACAAGTTGTTCAGCCATTCCCCAATTGATGGACATTCAATCAATTTCCAATTCTTTGCCACCACAAACAGACCTTCTATGAATATTTTTGTGATGTTTTTGCCCTTTTTTCATGATCTCTTCAGGGTATAGACCCAGTAGTGGTATTGCGGGATCAAAGGATATGTACATTTTTATTGCCCTTTGGGCATAATTCCAAACTGCTCTCCAAACAGGTTGGATGAGTTCACAGCTTCACCAACAATGTATCAGTGTCCCAGATTTCCCACATTCCTTCCAACATTGATTGTTGTCCTTTCTGGTCATATTGGCCAGTCTGAGAGATGTGAGATGGTACCTCAGATACTTTAATTTGGTGATACAACATTTTAAAAGAAAATACTATCAAGGAGATTATAGAAATATTTATCTATAAAAACTCACTATTTGACAAAAACTACTGGGAAAGTAATATGGCCAGAAATGAGGTATAGACCAACACCTTACATTGTATATCAATATAGGGTCAAAATGGATACATGATATAGACATAAAAAGTGTTAATATAAAAAAATTAGTACAGCAATTTGAATGAACTGTCAGATGTATTGAGAAGGGAAGAATTTATGACCAAATAAGAGAGAGAAAGAGTATTATGAGATGTAAAATGAGAAATTTTAAATATGTGAAATTTAAAAGATTGTGTACAACCAAAACTAAAGCAACAAAGATTAGAAGGAAAAGCCAGGAAATAATTCTCAGTGTCTCTGATAAAGGTCTCATATCTGAAATATATAGAAAAAATGAGTCAAATTTGAAAGACTATAAGTCATTCCACAATTGATAAATATTCAAAGGATATAAACAGGCAGTTTTCAAACCAAAAAAAATCAAATCTATCTATAGTCACACAAAAACATATATTAAAGCATTTGATTAGATAAATGCAAATTAAAATGACTCTTAGGTACTACTTCACACCTATCCAATTGGCTAATATATCAGAAAAGGAAATGATAAATGTTGGAGGAAGTAGGAAAAATGAGATACTAGGCACTGCAGTTGGGGTTGTGAACTGATCTAACCACTCTGGAGTACAATTTGGAACTATACCCAAAGGGTTATCAAACTGGATATATTCTTTGATCCAGCAATACAACTACTAGGTCTGTATTCAAAAGAAATATTTTAAAAAGGAAGAGGATATATCTGTTCAAAAATATTTATAGCAGCTCTTTTCTTTTGGTGGCAAAGAATTAGAAATTGAATTGTTCATCAATTGGGGAATGGCTGAATAAATTGTGGTACATGATTGTAATGGAACACTTTGATCCTCTAAGTAATGAAGAGTAGGCAGATTTTGGAAAAATATGGGAAGATTTACATGAACTGATATAAAGAGAAGTGAACAGAACCAAGAACATTGTATATAGTATATTGTATGAGTAATTGTGAATGACAGCTCTTCTCAGAAATAAAATGATCCAAGACAATTTCATGTATCTATAGCTATATCTATATTTATATTTTTATCTCTATCTCTATCTTTATCTATCTATCTAATCCATCTAATCTATCTATCTATCTATGTCTGTGTGTATGGAGATGTGAATAAATATTTATAGTTTTATATATATCTCCAGAATTCTCAGAGTTAGGAGGGACTTTAGAAGCAGTTGAATTCAATCAAGTCATAAGCAAAAATGACTATCACTTCCCCAATAAGTTGTCACCCAACCATTATTTTAAGCACTTATGATAAAGAGAACCTATTACTTCCATTTTAATTTTTAATTGTTCAGAAAATTTCTCTTGAACTGATTTCTGGTCATTCTAAAAGCATTTTTGGAGGTCCTGCTCTCTCTCACACAGACTAGAAGTGATCACTGATGACTCAATACTACCATTAACTGGTATGGAAGTTTTGATTTGCCTAGTTTCCAGTCTTGGCTAACCCCTCATTAAACATGCTTGTGGCCCTTAGCTTGTGAGGTTTGAGGATAGTGTCACCATATTAAATGTTGGACTTAGCAAGGACACTTGCCAGCTTTAAGCTTTACTGTGTATCATAACTCCTGAACTCCACTAGCTTCAATCTATCAAAAACAGAGTTTATGGCATATGCCACTTCACCTGGACAGCAAGCATTTATTGATCCTTTACTATGTGTCAAAGACTATGCCAGCTTTTGGGGGTGGGGGAAGGCAAAAGTGAATCTCTTTCTCTCTCTCTCTCTCTCTCTCTCTCTCTCTCTCTCTCTTTAGGTTTTGCAAGGCAAATGGGGTTAAGTGGCTTGCCCAAGGCCACACAGCTAGGTAATTATTAAGTGTCTGAGACTGGATTTGAACCCAGGTACTCCTGACTCCAAGACCGGTGCTTTATCCACTGCGCCACCTAGCCACCCAAAAGTGAATCTCTTATGGACTTTATATTCTATTTTGGAGAAAGAATATGAATGGAGATAAGTAAATGCCAAATATATACAAAATAAACACAAAGTATTTTTATATACAAAACAAATACACAGTAATTCTGGGGGAGGTGCTACAACTTTGGGATGGTCATGAAGAGCTTCAAGTAGAAGGTGTTCCTTATTCTGAGCCTTGAAAGAAGCTGAAAATTTCATAGAGCAGAGGAGAAGAAATTTCATAGAGCAAACCTGGGGAAGAAAATGTGCATTAGTCAAGAAGTGGGAGATGGGATGCCATCTCTGAGGAGCAAGTAAGACATTTTAATTTATTTGAATGTGAGGAGGGGAGTAGTATTCAAGGGCTGTTATTATTACTATTCCTAAAGATCATCTGTTTTATTTCTGAATTTTTTTTCCACATATAAAATGTTCTATGATTCATTTAAAAGAATAGAGAGAACTTTAATGTAGTCCATAAAGGCCCAGCTGAATAAAGAAATCCTTAGTATCTCTAAATTAAGGGTGAGAAAAATAAAGCCCTCATTAGAAATACATATTATAATTGGTATTAAGAAGCATGTATATGTTTTATAAGTGTGAATTGATTTACAGTCACTTTTATTAGTAACATTAAACAAGAAGTATGTGAAATAAGTTGGGATTGTACCCATATTTAGTCTGTTTTATGGCTATTCTAAGTCCTTCATTAGCACCCTAACTTTGGGTAAGATCTATGTCCTGGAAAAAGTATGATTAACATTACCACCTTTGTTGCCATAAAGGTTGGGCATCGTGTTCCAGATGTAGCACTGATACCATCTCTTTCTACCCAGCAATCTCTGCCCACCTACAAAAAATTGATTTCTGGCACACCCAGATGTGAGAAAGCAACATATATTGATTTATTTATTACTAAAGTAAACATTACCATGAAGTTGTTATTCAACAATAAGTCACATGGATAATTCCATGCCAGTTATGACAGTCATATTGTGTCCCTGACACTGTGCTGGCTAGCTGGATCAGTGACTTTTAGGTCTGGACCTCTGTTAATCTGCTTTCACCTTGTCAAGACCAGGGGTGGGGGTGGGGGTGGGGTGGGAATTCTTCTGTTTTATTTGATAGATTTAAAGTTCTTGGATAAAAGTAATTAAATGAAGCCCAAAGGCAAAACATCTCGGTTCACTTCAAGACTCCTTACCTGTGTGAGAGTGTAAGCAGATATTGGGTCCAAGATCTAGAGAGAAGAGCACTTAGAACTCTTGTAATTTTGTGTATGAAGATAAAGATCAAAGAAATCACCTCATTTGCCCACAGTTGCATAGATAAAAAGTGGAAAAGTTGCTTCTGCTTGGGTCTTGTGATCCCAAATACAGTCTTGCAAATTATCAGGTCTTCCTAGTTCTGTGGTTATAATGAAATGGCAAAATGGCAGTGAGTACAGAATTGACCTCTGAGTAAGAAGGAACCAGGTTCAAGTTCCACACCCTTGATCCATACTGACTGAGTGACATTGGGCCAGTAACACCCTCTCAGTGTGCCAGGGCTTGGAAATACAACCCTCTCAGCTTGACAATTAGAGAAAATTACTGCAATCTTTGTTGCCTTGTCTTATGGCAGTAGCTAAAGTCTAGCATTCTGACCTCTTTTGGCACTGCAGGAGTTTTTTGCCATCTGGTCTGCGCTAGATGGGGTTGCCACTTTTTTCTTATCCCATAATTCAGTCCTTCTTATCAGATCCTGAAGACTTGAACTGAAGGCACCATAGGGATCCTCTTAAATCAAAGTCTATGTAGGAGCTGTTGATGTACTGCAGAAACCACCTGCTTCTGAGAAGCATAGTTCACAGAGAATTTTCTCCAATGAGTGAGTCTCCTTTAGCCCCAAGCATTGTGGGAACATGGGGTCTCTGTCCAGATAATCCACCTCTACCACTCTTTAGATCACAGTCTCACATCATTCTGCAACAAAATAAAATAACAAAGTTGTGCTAATAGTTGAAATCCCAGCAAAAAGAGAAGTAACAGCTACAGGAAAAAAGGACGAGGAAACAAAAAGAAAAGAAACAACATTAGTGTCCTCAAATTCACGAGATACAATTTATAAAGTCTAGGATTTAATCTATCTATAAGCAAGTCTGCATATTCATACTATGTTAAATAAGCATTTATCTCTTTGCTTCTTTTCCTGATCAATACATATTTAAAAGTATATTTCTGTGATTTAAAAGTTATCTATGGCTTAAAAACAGTGAATGAAACATTGATGTCTTTTAGTTTTACTTCCAAAAAGTTATATAATCAAGAAAAAGGGCAAATAGAAATCTCAAATTTTTGAATTAGTCTTTGGAACTTAAAATACAGAATGAGATTAATATGCAGTTTCCTGGATGAACTGGTGTTATAATTAGTCCCCTTAAGTCAGGGGATCAAGAATACAACAAAGATATCTGTGCAGTGGAACACTGAACAATACCTGACTCTACATGCCCCAGTACAACCCTCAGTGATCAGCAACTTAGTGATTCATCTGTAAAACACACATTAAAAAAGGATTACATGCCATTTTGGACTCCTGCCATGGAGCAGGTCAGGGGGGTTCCCATCAGCACAAGCTGTCAGACTTACTTTCCATGACTATGAAGCTCCTCCTGCCTCCTGACCTTCTCCCAGGACAAATGAATTGCAGCTTCTTTCTCATAGAACATGCTCAATGGTTATGTTGGTCCAGTTGCAAGGGGGGGGAAAAAGAGAAAAAACCTCACAGGGTTACAAAATCAATCATTTTTCTTAAGGAAACTATGTCCAAACCTAAACTGGATAGGGACATTTGAAAGGCTAAGACTCATTTTATCTAACTAAGGATTATTCAAAGGGGAACATCTTTGCTCTATGTTCTAATTCTGAGAATTTGGAATGAATGAAATACAACCTCATAAATCTTCAATGGGTGACAATATAATAGTAGATAATATTTCTACAGTGTCTTAAAAATTGCTGAGCTCTTTATTTTGAGAATTTTGGGTTAATCACTTCACTGATTCAAATTTTAATTTTAAATCAAGTTTTCTCATCCTTCGTGATCCTTATCCACATTTGCCCATTAATATTCCATCAGATCACCTGACTTTTCATGGATACCAAATGGAAAATGCAGGTCATCCAATAGTTTTCCTTTATCCTTTCTATGTGACCATTCCACCTTCTTTCCAACTCATATATCTCTGTCATGATAACCTGAAGGAACTATCAGTTAAGAAATACTCTTTATAAATTGGGATCAACAACTTCTCTGTAACCTACAGAGAAAATTTAGAGGGTTTTCTGGAGTAATGTTGTTATGTAATGTGTCTGTGGTTACCCAGACAATCTGTGAAAGATGTGAACTTGATCCCAGGTATTTCTAAATCCAAAGCTAGCTTTCTATCTCCTATGCTATGTTGCTTCTTTGATATCTTTATTCTTTATTTCATTTGCTCTTTTAAGAGAAGTATGCATGTATTAGATGAATGACGTGAAATATGATGTGAGTCCTTAAGGAACATGAGTAAACCATCTTATATTTGATATTGGTTAATTGGTTTATGACAACCTGGGTAATACTACCAATAGTAATATTATAACATATCATTGAAAAGCCATTTATGTTAAGTAATAAGTCCATTGAGTAGCTAGATGACTCAGTGGATAAAATCCTAGTTAGGAAGACCTGAAGACACTTGCTAGTTGTGTGACCTTTGGAAAGTCATCTGGGTTCCACTGAACCCCAAGGAGTCAATTTACCTTAATTCACTGGAAAAGGAAATGTCAAACGACTCCACCATCTTTTCCAAGGATACTTTATGGATACATCAAGGATACTTTTTTCTAGGTAAGGTTCATAGGTTCATTAATGGTCAGACATGACTGAATGACTGAACAACACATTCATTGAAAGATCTATCAAGATAACATAGACAAGAGCAGACACCATGGCTACTAGTCTTTCCAAGATGACCATGTTTCTTGGCTCCAACACCTATAATAGGCAGAACTGGGAGACGGTAGACTTCTCTATTTTTGTGCCAAATAAGCCTTGGAGAAAAATCACTGCATCTAGATGATAAATGACCACCAGATGATAAGAGCTTTACTGCAATATATGCTGTTGGTCTGGGACCTATAATAGTGAGACTAGTCTCAGAGACCATTTTGACCAGTTCAGTGAGATGAGAATAACAATTATACAGAGGCAGCAAAATATTTTCATCCAACTATAAGATAAGATGAAGAGATAGTTGCTGATCAATCCTTCAAAAAACATAAGCTTAATGTGAAATAGGGAAGATGCTAGACAGCCAGAGAAAAAGACAAGCAAAAAGAAGGAATCACGGACTCTGGAATTAAATTAGAACCAGTCCCAGGACTTCCTGGACTTCTTCCTCATTCTCTAGCAGCTGAAGAATTATTCAATCTCCCTCCCAGGGATCCTCTAGCATTGGTTAATATTGCCCTGTCCCCTGATCATAGCAAGTTGTGAATCATACATATTCCTTCCAGTGGGACCACCATCTCCCTCCAAGCAAGTTTTAGGAATTATCCACTATCCTTCTCAGGATTCCCAGAGAATGGGGGCATTTACAGAAAAGTATAGCAGTCCCTAACAACCTACTACAGTGGTTAGATTCTAAGGAGGAAAAGTGCTTTAGAAATATAATAAATAAATTTGAAGTAAACATTGCTTTCTTTGTAAATTCTCTTGGGCTAAGATATGGGCAATCAGAGAGCTGGAGCTAAGTTTCCAAGAACAGGGCAAATGGAGTCCTTTTAAAAAGATATTACTAAATCCAGTCATTAATATAATAATGTCCTTTGCTTCTTGACCATACAGTAAAAAAAGAGGGTCAGGATGAGTTTGGCACTTCTAGGAACCTTTAGGAGAGTCATAATTCTTATTGTATGTATTTCTTTCTGTATTGGGGGGTCTAAGAAAATTTAACCTGGGACAATAACAAATATTTGGCAATGTTTAATTTTTTTTTGTATATACCAGCCATTAGGGAGAATCATTAAGTATTTCTATATCACTATTTTGAAAATCAAGCACTTCTATATTTCTTTCTTCTCACCCTTCTGTTGCTAAAGGAACTTCAGCCAATGAAACAAAATCTTCCGTTCAATCTTAAGAAAGCTCCAGCTTGGGGCAGCTAGGTGGTACAGTGGATAGAGTACTGACCCTGGAGTCAGTGAATTCAAATCTGGCCTCAGACACTTAGTAATTACCTACTTGTGTGACCTTGGCCAAGTTATTTAACCCTATTGCCTTGTAAAAAAAAGAGAGAGAGAAAGTGCCAGCTTATATCTATCCTCCAAAGTGGCTTCTTTTTTCACAAAACGGTGGCCTGGGACCCAAAATCAGTGAAATTGATCTCAGAAGTTATTCTGACCAGTTTGGTGAGATCAGAATGGTAACAATTGGACAGAGGCAGCAGTGTACTTTCATCCAGTTTGCTACAAGCTAGACTGCAGAGATAGCTGTCTCCTTTCATGACGGAGATGTTAACTTTAATAAATGTGAATTATATAGACCCTGTATTGTGTTTGCCTACGGCTTCAAAAAAGCAATATTCTCCCTTTGATAGCTAGAAATCATGGAACACTGATCTCAGAAGAATAAAAATTGCAGGTGATTCAAAGAATAGCAGAAATATCCACGGGCACGTAGAACTGGATGTTAGCAGGCACGTAAGAATTGGAAGGAAGGTCAAACAGAAAAGGAAGTGGATTTGTGATGCTCTAAGTTACTGATGGACTACCTTGGCACTCTTATGATTGTAAAAGTACTGGAGGCTCTTCTCTAAAATAAATTTGAGTCAGCCAAAACAACATTTATCCAAGTTGCTGAGTAATAAGGATATTCATTCATTAGGTTAATTCAGATGTGAGAATATGTTGAGATTTTTTTTTTAGTTTTTTGAATCAAAACTATTTTGGAACATTTTGAGATTGTGAAAATTTATCGAGAAAGTTGTTGAATTTTCATGAAGAAAAAGTTGTAGCTTAAAACTTGTTTCTCTCTTAGAAATTGAAAATGACATATTTATAATGCTATGCTTTGAAGGATCACAAAATTACAATTAATTGATGAGTGGAACTTACATCTTCCATTTTATAGATAAGAAAACTGATACACAGAGAGGTTGAGTGATTTGCTTGATATATTTCAGCTTTATTTTAACTCAAACCTATTGGACAAAAGTTCTGATGTTTCTGGGCTTAATGTGAATTCAAAGGGAAATTCCATTTTTTATGATATCAGTCATAAGGTTATTGTGATTTTTGTGAAAATAATTGAAATTTTTGAAAAGCAAAAAAGTTAATATTCCTAGCTACCTAAACTCAAGTTGCCTTTAATTATGTTTCCCAAATTAGATAACATTTAATTATTTTAAAGGATCTCAACTGTTCTTGACTTTTTTAAAACTGATTTCTGATACTCCTAGCTAATAAAAAAGTTGAAGAACTGGTGTTTTCAAATCACTATGTGCATGTATCTGTGTTTGTGCATGCGTGTGTGTGTGTGTGTGTGTGTGTGTGTGTCTGTATGTGTGTGTGTTTTTCCATTGAGTTCATTCAGTTCTAAATGTACATCTTGTCAGCCCTGAAGGAAACTTTCAGGCCTCCCATATGGCTAAGCAGTGCAACTTGCAAGTAGAAGCCAAACAAAACAAAATGAAACCTTTACACTTGTACAAAGGCCAGGTTGAAAATGAGTAATTTAAGCAATTGCCCCAGGAAAATAAGAAAACAGCTTTCATATAAGAAATTTTAAAACATTTCTCATCATGCAACATTGCAAATTTCAATTCTACCTATTACAACATCATGGCAGTATGAAAGTTTGACAATAGTTTTTTTTAAAACCCTTTAACAAACTATGATTTCTGAACCTCACTTTTTTCAGTTTTTAGACTATCATTGATATTAATATTCATTGTAATTCATTAGCGAGCTGATACTTGTTTAAACGAATATCCTTATCATTAAGGTATACATAATGGAGGATTTTTGTCAAGTCTAGGCCGACTAATATTGTTTCTGTAGGCAGCTATGTGACTCAGTGTAGAAAGCATTGGCCCTGGAGTTCAGGAGGATTTCAGTTCAAATCTATTCACAGGCACTCAAAAATTACTTAGCTTTTTGATCTTGGGCAAGTCAATTAAACCCCATTGCCTTGCAAAAACCACGAAAAAACAAGCAAAACTAATATTGATAGTGGAATAAAAGTGTGTTGAATGAGAAAACAAAAGTAAAGAACGTATTTATTTTTTTTTATGGGAAACAACGTGATGTAAGGTCTACTATGTGCCAGATACTCTACTAAGGATTGGGCATATGAAGCCAAAAACCAGCCAATCCTCATCTCAATGAACTTGTCTTCTACCAGAGCAGGGTTTTTCATCTGGGTTCCACTGAACCCCAAGGAGTCTATGGATAGATTTCAGTTAGTTCCTGAACTTGAATTGGGAAAAACAGCATCTTTATTTTCATTAAACACTAATATGGCATTTTCTTAAATAATTTAATCTCATTAATCTGTGAGTTTATAGGCTTGACTCAGGACTACAAGGGTGCAGAACAGTGATAAGTACATATAACTTTTTTTTACAAAATAGCTATAAAGTTATCAGATGGAGGGTACCAATGATTAGGACCAAGAAAGGGTTTTTAGTGTGGGAAGATGGGTGAACTTATAGAATCTGAGAAATGAAAAGTGTCTTGGTACCTATCTAGCCCAACCCATACCTGAAAAGAATCTTTATTATAATGGTAGAGTTATATTTATACAAAAGAATTACATACATATAATGTGAATGTATACTCATGTGCATATAAAGTGGTCATCCATTCTCTGCTTGAAGACCTCTAAGGAAGAGAAATTATTTTTTCTTGTGGCAACCTATGCCACTTTGAACAACTTTGATTGCTAGGAAGTTCTTGCCAGATGTTAAAACCTGTTGGCTTACATAAAGAATACAAAAAGAATAAATCTAATCCATCAACATCTTGATGATGGTTTTCATTTCCCCCTTCCCCACCCTTCCAGTCTTCTCCAGGTCAAACAATTTATTTCTTTAAATAATCATCATATGACATGAATTCAAGACCCTTTACATCATACTCACTTTCTTCCAGATATGCTACAGCTTACCTTTTTATCTCGAGATGCCAAAATTGCTAAAGTGAAATCCATTTTCTAAATCAATGTGGAAAGACAAAGGCAGAGAGCAGAGGAGCTATCATCTTTTTCCTTTATTGAGAAACCCAAGAAGACCTGGGTCCAGACATCATTCTGAAATTTACTAGCTGTGTTATACTGGGGCAATAATGTCTCTGAGTCCCATTTTCTTAATTTGCAAAAAAAAAAAAAAAAAGAATACCAATATGTATACGGTGCATTATGTTTAAAGTTTAGTATAAATGTGCGTTATCATTTCCCAAGTTCTATCCATTTAGACAGGTACTGTAAAGTAGACTGAAAGAGGAGTAAACTCAAGTAATCTAAAGAATGCTTCCTCTGACTGGGTCATTATCTCTAGGGGCAAAATATAATTCTATATAAAGTGAAACAGACAATCTAGGGACACTGAGAAGCTCTCAAATTATAAAATTTAAGATTTTGAAATATGATTGGAAGCATGTTGTTACAGCAAAATATAATCCAGGCACACCAGATCAGACTTCTAGAAAGTCCTGATACTTCTTTTAACTACCTGGCTAATATCACATAGACTCTCTTGAGTAAAGTATGATGGTTTCTAGTTGGAAAGTGTGTGAATTTTATTCTATCAACAAATATTTATTAAACCAGTGCTAACTTCTGAGGATACAGAGACAAAAGTCAGACAGTCCTGACCCTTAAGGAGTTTACATTTTAATAGGTGAGACAACAACAGAAATATATTTATATAGAATATTTGCAAAATAAATACAAGGTTGTTTTTGTTAAGGGGGCAACTAGTAATTAGGGGAATAATAATAATGATAGCTGACATTTATATAATGCTTTAAGGCTTGATTTTATTATAATGAGGTTAAGTGACTTATCCAGAGGCACTCAACTAATAAATGTTTCAAACTGGATTTAAATTCAGTTCTTTCTGATCTATATTCAGTACTCTATTTAAATAGAAAGCAGCACTTGAGCTAAGATTTGAAGGAAATAGTAATTACAAGAGATGGAGGTAAAGAGGAGTGATGTAGGTATCTAATACTAATTATATATATTAAATATTCTCAATTGAATTTAACATGCTTTAACTTTAAATGAAAATTTTTATGAAACTTTTTTGTTTTGTTTTGTACATTTCATAGTTTCTGTTGAGTGAGAATAAAATTTATAATAAAAATTTTCTTTTTAAAAAATTGATGTTTTCTAAAACATTGTGTGTGACTTTATTAGCATGTGTAGTTACACAATTTATCTATAAATATATATATAGACACAAACATATATATTTTAGGTAAAAAAATTCCAATTGGTTAGTTCCTGGTAAAAAGTACAATGTAATAACAATCAGAAACTCAGTAGTAAAGCCAATATGTCAAATTCTATGGGAAGATTTGTGAAGATTTCATAAACTTATTATATATGATTATTCACAAAGTAATTTATAATATTTTATAGTGCATTGAGGCAAATCATTTGATACCTGCCTCTATACAAATATGTTCCCCCCTGGTTCTCTTCTCTTAGAACAGGGATTCTTAATGTTTTTAATCATGGACTCCTTTGACATCCTGATGAATCCAGGGAGCCCTTTTTCATAATAATGTTTCAAATTTGTTTGAGTATAATAGTCCCAGATACATTTTAAAGAATTTTTTTTAGTATTAAAAATTTTTTGATTCTCAAATTTTATTCCTTATTCCTTACCCTTCCCCCTCCCTGAGGTGGCAAGCAATCTGATATAGTTTATTCATGTGCAATCATATGAAACATTTCCATTTTAGTCATTTTGTACATTAAAAAAGAATAAAAGGAAGAAAGTGAAAAGTATCATGCTTCAGTTTGTATGTAGACAGTATCAGTTCTTTCTCTGGAAGCAGATAGTATGTTTCAACATTAGTCTGTGGGGATTGTCTTGGATCATTGTATTACTGAAAATAGTTAAGTCATCTGCAATTCTTCAAAATATAAAACTGTTGTTACTATGTACAGTGTTTTCCTGTTTCTACTCATTTCATTTTGTATCAGTTTATGTAAGTCTTCCTAATTTTTTCTGAAATCATCCTACTTGTCATTTCTTATGCATTCCACCACAATTATATACCACCAGCCTGTTTAACCTTTCTCTAATTGATGGGCTTCTTCTTATTCCAATTCTAAGCCATCATAAAAAGAGCTATTATAAATATTTTTGTGTGAATAGATCATTTCTCCTTTTCTTGGATATCTTTGGGAATTGGCAGTATTGCAGGATCAAAAGTATGTATAACCCTTTGGGTATAGTTAAAAATTGCTCTTCAGAATAGTTGGATCAGTTCATAACTCCATCAGCATGCATTAGCATCCCATTTTTTCCCTCTCTCCTCCAAAATTTATCATTTTCCTTTTTTCTGATCATATTAGCCAGTCTTAAGGATATGAAGTAGTACCTCAGAGTTGTTTCAACTTGAATTTCTCTAAGCAATTAAAACATTTTTTAAAATTTGACTATAGATAGCTTTGATTTCTTTGAAATTTGCCTGTTCATGGGGCAGCTAGGTGGCACAGTAGATAGAGCACCAGCCCTGGAGTCAGGAGTACCTGATTTCAAATCCAGCCTCAGACACTTAATAATTACCTACCTGTGTGGCCCTGGGCAAGCCACTTAACCCCATTTGCCTTGCAAAAACCTAAAAAAAAATTTAAAAATTGCTTATTCATACTGTTTGACCATTGATCAATTTGGGTAATGATTTGTATTTATACCAATTTGACTCAGTTCTCTCAGACATCAAAATATGAAAAAAGTTAATGATCCATAGGTTAAAAATCTCATAGAAATTGCAGGAAAAAGACCCTGGAATTGTAAGTAAACCTGCTTGCCTATGAGGGAATTATGAAAGAGTTAGAAATCATAGAAGAGAAAATAAGGTACTCTCCTAAGATCCCAGACCAAGAGGAAGACCCAATGAAAGTGGGAGACACTGGTCATCAGAAACTAAAATGAAACTGGAGAGAAAAATGCATTTCTAAAATGGAAAGACCTCTTGGTTGGTAGACCCATTTTTTGCAGGAGCCATGATACTGGTAATTAAAAAGACCAGAAAACTACCTGCATTTTGTACAGAAATAATGGTTCTGAAGAGGAGAGCTGGTGCCTTGGAAAAGGAGTAATAGTATTGTCTAGTTGTTAAATAGACTTGTGATAACTGCAAATTAATTCAGGGCAGTGAAAAAGATTCAATTATTGGAGGAATAATCATTATCATCCCTAGGGAGTTGAGGAGAACTACTGGAAAAGTCATCTAAAAAGTAGCATGCAATGGTGTTAATGACCCAATTTGGGAATCAGTGGTGGTGATCAGTCAAAGGCATGACATGATATAACAATTTAAGGAGCAAGAAGCAAAACATTCTTGTTAGGTATTAATAGCCCCTGTGGAGGAGCCATCTTGGGATTTCTCTTGCTAGGTTCCTAACCAGGGCAGTATATAAATCAATGAAATTCTATGGACTGATAGCTAGAATCAACAAATTCTCATGCTCACTTGTGGGTAATGTTAGTTTTTTGTGGGCTATAATTTCAGGCCTATGTGTTTCCCATGACAAGTCTATTCCTGCTTTTAGCCTGTGAACTGGGATGATTGTTAAGGGAGCTGATGACTATACAGACAAGGATGGAGTGTGTGTGTGTGGGAGGGTGTGGGGGTGTGGGTGTGGGTGTATGTGTGTGATATTAAAACTCTTACATTATCTGGATTGCAGCAATGAGTCAGAGAAATGTGAAATCCCCCCAAAAGGTATTCTTGGTTATTAAGATAATGACCCATTAATTAGTTAATTAATTATGTATACTCTTACATTAAATACATGCATAAATACATATAAATGTAAGCCCCTTGAAAACAGGAACTATCTTATATTTCCCTCTGAATCTACAACATTTAACAGAGTGTCTTGTATATATTTGTGTAAAAGATGCTTTTTGAATTGAGTTGAATATAAATCCCATACTGAATGAATAAAATTGTTATAATTAGTTTGAACATTTTATATTGATAGCATTCACATGGCTTAAATTTTACATATAATGACTTCATTGATACAATATCATAAAATTCCTTATATGGAAGACTTTTTTTAATATGTGGAGAAATTATAGAAGTCATATAAGAATTGCATGTGATAAGAAGCCATGAATAACTTGTGATATCATTTAATGGAATAAAATCTCCATATCTATAAGATCACAAATTCACTGAAATATTGAAATATAAAGTAATGCATTTAATTTAAAAAATTCATTTGTATTAGGTGTAAAGATGTATGCACATGCATTCAGTAGAAATAATATGAATACAGGAACAGTTTAACTTTTGTTGTAGTAACTACAAAATCTAACAGACACTGAATAGATGGAGAATTTAATTAGAGAGAAAGTGTGGTACAATGGATAGAATATTGGACTGGAAGCGAAGGCTATCTGGATTAGAGGCCTACCTCAAACTTACTCTCTGTGTCAACCTAGGAAAGTTGCTTAAGGGAGCCTTAGTTATCTCATCTATAAAATGAGGAGGGAACTCAATGAACTTGAGTTCCCTTCTAGCATAAATCTTTGACCATACAATATTATGACTTGAATTTATATTTATTTAAAACTATATTTATTCAAAATCTAATGCTTACTTAAATGAAAAGCTACTTACCATGGAGCAGATCATATTCAATTGCATAGATCATATTAAATAGGTTTTAGTCACTAGAAAACTGGAAGCTAGTAGAAACCAAAGAGATCATTTAGTCTAACTAATTAATGAACAAGTCTATCTTATTTGATAAATGTGGAAACCAAGGTCAGAGATCATGAAGCTAGTTAATGGTAAATCTGAGTATAGAAACTATGTAAACCAATTCTCCAGTTTCCTTCAACTAATATAATTGCAATATATTTTAATGTTAATTTTTAATGTAATTATTTAAATTGGAGAGATAGCATCACTTGAACTTATAAATCTCAACCTTTTTCATTATTGTATGACCTTGGCCAATCATTGGATATCTTTCAGTCTTAATTTCCTAAACTCTAAAATAAGGAGTTTGGATCAGATGACCTCTGAGATTTCTTCCAGCTATGATCTATGAATGTACAAACTGCTTTTCCATTTAATGATGAAAGGAATATATAAGGAAATAGCTTTGAATGACTCCCTTTGTATTTCCAGTATGTAATTGCTAATCAGTGTATATAACAAATATTTACTTTCTGTAAGAAAAAAAATATGTACTGCTCTTTTATTTCCTTTGGTAAAAAGTTTCTAGGTTATAACCTTGAAATTCCCTTAACGTTTGTTGAAAGGGAATTCTAGTTGCACTGTTTTATGTTTTGAAATTTAAAATCAATTTTCTACACAATATGAATAATTTCAGCAAAGAGATGACTTAAGAAATGGGCTAAGAAAATATCCCAAGACATCTAATTTAAGAGAACAGGGAAAGGGCCCTCTGGGGGCAAAACAGAAAATAACCCTTCCTGGAGAGCAGTGGGCCCACTGTGTTGGCATTGTGTAGGAGAAGAATAGAAAGTTTCTTGAGTTTCTCTAATTTAACAAGAAATTGTAATTGCATGACCAGCAAATAACTACAACTTTCAACATCTTGGTGGATGATTTTCCATATAGTAAGTTGAGTTAATGGTATTGCTCCTTGCTCTACTGATATTGAAGTCTCAAGCACATTTCAATTAGAAAGATTCAACTGGTCAAAAAATCAAATACTTAAAAATATAAACCAAATATTCAAATATACATATATTAAATCAAATAAACAAACATTGAGGAGAGGGCATTTGACTGGTACTGGAAAAAATTAAATAGTCTCTTTGTTTTTATTTAAATAGCTGAATGCAGTTTGTAATAACTCCACCCAGTATCATGAATTGCTTCCATAAAGAAAGAGCTGTATATGTTCCTGTCTATATGAAACATAGAGATGATGCAATATTCTCTTTGTCAAGCTGTCAGGAAAATGCTGACCTCTGTTCTATCTCTAACACTTGCTTGTCAGTCAAAATCCTCTTGAACACGAGTATCATGTTAGATTCACAAATAACAGGGATTTTGATTGACAACTTTGTTGCTAAAAAAAGACTACACAAAGAAAAGTAAATTCCACCTGTTTTAATGACTGGAACCAGCAGCTCCCAGAGCTACCAATAAAATTCAATTACTTAGTCACATGAATTATATTTTACAATAAATTTCTTTTCTAAAATTGGTGTCATTATATTCAGAACATACTGAACTTTTAAAAAATGACAATTAATTTCCCTTCAGTCCAATTCAACAAACATTTAGTAGGTACTTATGATGTGGCAAGTCTGGTACATGGTGCAGGGGTTGGAAGACAAAATGACAGAGTATCACACTTCAAGGAACTGATTTTCTATTCGATGATAGACATTTTAAAAATGGAATGCTATTACTACATTCGTTTTTATATTATCTAAAATTTCTGTATCCCTCTTCTTTCCCTCTCATAGTTATTTATTATACAGAAATTGTATATATTTCATTTTTTTAAGAAAAAAAAGACAGAGGAAGAAGAAAAATAAACAAAATCAATAATGCATTGAAAAAAGTTAACATGATATTCAATGTTCCATAACCGTGCATTTCCCCCACTCCCCACATACCCATAAAAGGGAGCAAAAATCTTTTCATATTTCTTCTCTGGAGTCAAGCTTGATCTTTATAATTTCACAGTGTTCTTTTTTGATTGTCTAGTGTTTTCTTTCTGATGTTCTAGTATTTCACAACATTCAATTTTGATTGTTTAGTGGTTGTTCTTTCTGATGTCCTTGTATTTCACAGCATTCATTTTTGATTGTTTAATGGTTGTTCTTTCTGATGTTCTTGTATTACACAACATTCATTTTTGATTGCTTAGTGGTTGATCTATTACATTGTTGTAGCTATGCTATTTTCTTAGCTCTGTTTACTTCACTTTGCATCAGTTCATGTGGGTCTTTCCATGCTTCTCTGTATTCATCAAATTTATCATTTCTTACGGCACTGTAATATTCCTTTATATTCATGTACCACATAAGGCATCATTGTTTCTAGATCTTTCCTATCACAAAAAAAGATTTCTTCTATAAAAGTCAATGTATGTGGAGTGCTTCTTTTTTAACAATGACTTCCTTGGAGCATATGTGTAGCAGGGGAATTACTGACAGCTACACAATGAAAGGCAGTATGGTATGAGGTCTCAAAGTCAAAAGTTATTCAGGATTCAGTTCTCACCTCTGATATACACTGAGTTCTAGCATGGAAGTTTTCTGTATGTAATTTTAAAAGTCTAGATATTGTTTCCAATTTCCTTTTCATGTTAATTGATCATTAGATCAATTGATCTAGAGATCTGAAGATGATGTTAGGAAGACCTGTGTCCACAACTCACAACATTTGTGAGCTGTGGGATCATGAAAAAAAATCGTTAACCTTTCCAAACTTGTTTTCTCATCTGAAGATTGGCATAATAAAAAAAAAAGATTGGCATAATAATGCCTGTAATTTTTAATTCATAGGACTGTAGGCAATTGTAGTGTGTATTCAAATGAAACAATGAATATAAAGTGCTTTGCAGCACTTAACATATAAGCTATTTTTATTAAATGTCATTGTCACTCCCTTATATAGTATTTCAGCACTGAGAATAGAGAATGAAAATGCAAATACAGTGATGGTTCTGCTTTCATTGTTGCTGACAATATAAAAGCCCCAGAAGATCTGTTCTATTTCATGGATACTTTGTTCTCTTTACAGTTTCATCTACACATGTTCAGGTTTTCTGTAATCTCGGTTTCTCATCAGATATGTTTGTTAGTTTTGCAAAGTAACTCTGCTTATATAATAATTTTAAGACTATACCGTTTCCATAATATCTACTAAATAATTCTACTACTCTGTAGTATTATGTGGAGCATCTGGGCTGCTTTGAAATTCTGCCTCTACTGCTACTCTGTGACTCTGGGCAAATAATTTAATTTGGGGGGCCTCAGATTTCCCATATAATAAGAGTGTCCAAAAAAATATTCTTTAAATCTCTTCTAGCTCTAAATTCATGTGTCTGATTTACAAGGAGACCAAATGTCTACTGGCTGAAGTGGTTTTGGTGGATTGGCTTAGATGGTAACTGATGATTCTATGGACTCTTCTGACCTTTTCCTTATGGTATTTTGCTTTTGTTAGAGTATTCTAAGAGTGGTGCTAGTCAGACTGACTCTCTTAATTTTTATCAATTTCCCATTTTTCAGAGTCAATAGCTTACTTAATTAAGAAGGACAATTTGAAAATACTGTAATCATATTCAATATCTTTTGTCAGGCAGTTTGGTGACTAGGGAGAGAAGAATGCTGACCTGGGAGTCAGGACGACCTGAGTTCAAATCCTGACTCAGACACTTACTGGAGAAGTGACCTTGAAATATATTAAATTATATTAATAGCATCTTTTCCCCATGATTGATGTAAGGATTGAAGTTCTTTGTAAACCTTAAATACTATGTAGATGAATATTAGCTAATATTATCCAGGTTCATCTCTCTAATCAGGAATTGGTTTCAACTTTAACTCAACAATTAAAAAAACTGATCATAGACAATTGATGTTTTTTTAGATTTTTTTTTGCAAGGCAATGGGGTTAAGTGGTTTGCCCAAGGCCACACAGCTAAGTAATTATTAAGTGTCTGAGTCTGGATTTGAACTCAGGTACTCCTGACTCCAGAGCTGGTGCTCTATCCACTGTGCCACCTAGCTGCCCCTGCAACTGATTTTTAATTAATACTATTGTCAAAAGCAATCATTTCATTTTTGTTAAAATAGTTTCTTTTTATGCTTAGTGCTTACCACATTTAGTTATCTTCCACATTTCTTCTTAAAGAAAATAGTCATGATTTAAATGCATAACTCCCTTTTGTCTTTTTTCCAATTTATTATCTACTTATTCCAACATTGATTTTTAAGCTTTTTGAGTTCCAAATTCTCTCCTTTCTTCCCACTTCTTTCCCACCTATTCAGAAGACCAGAAATTTACTATCAATTACACATGTGGAATTATTATTTAGTGACTTTTCAAAAAAAAGCAAGAAAAATAAAGTTAAAAAATTATGCTTCAATCTGCACTAAGACTCCAACAGTTCTCTTTCTGGAAATGCATAGCATTTTCATCATAAGAAATTTCAGAATTGTCTCAGGTCACTGTATTGTTCAGAACTACCAAGTTATTTCCAGCTGATCATTGTATAATATTGTTAATATTCTCCTGGTTTTGCACTCTTCACTTTGCATCATTTCATATTAGTCTTCCCAAGTTTTTATGAAGCTATCATGCTTATCATTTCTTATACCACAATAATAATCCATCACAATTCTACACCACAATTTTGCTCAATCATGTCCCTATTAATGAGCAGCTCCTTGATATGCAAGTCTTTGACACTATAAAAAAACAGTAGCAATATTTTTGTACATATGGGTCCTTTTCTTCTGATCTCTTTGGGTTATAGACCAGTAATGGTACTTCTGGGTCAAAGCTTATATTCTTTTGGGTATAGTTCTAAATTATTTTCTAGAATGGTTGGATCAATTTCTTATTCCACCAATAGTGCATTAGTGAGAAAATATGACTTCTGAATGGTCTATGAACCTTTGTTCTCTCTTTTTTAAAATCCTAAATGACATTTTTCCAAATAGTTTCTACTGTCCTCCCTTTATCCACTTTCACATTGAAATCACTGGGGTAAAGGTTGACTTAATTTGAAAGATACTCTTGATTTTCTCACAGAACTTCCATTTCTTGGCATCCTGTGTACTTCATAAATGTTTTTTGGTTTATTAATTAAACCTCTGAAACAGAAATCACTGTAGCAGCATCACTTAGTTACTCAGGAAACATTTATTGACATCTATCATATTTCAGGAACTGTATTGAATGCTGGAGATATAGGGAAATTTAAACAGTCCAAGTACTTGAGGTTACATTCTCTTTAGGCAAAAAAAGTTCACTCTAATAAGCACATATAAGGTAATTGTGTGTGTGCGCATCATCATCATCACCATCATCATCATCATTGTCATCATCATCTTCTCTGCCTTTCAGACAGCTTCAACTGGGATTGTCCCATAGATACCTTAAACTAAACATATATAAAACAGAACTCATTATCTAAGGTTATCCCTTCTCCAGTTTTCTAATTACTGCAGAGAACAACATCATAGATATGGTTCTAGTTCTCTTGTAGTAAATTGGTTATAGGACTAAGATTATACATTAAGAAATTAAATAAATCCTTATAAGGTGGTATAAAAGCTTGGTGATTTGTAGCAGCCTCTCTTCTTTTTTTCTGTCACTTCATGACACAAAGACAGAAGTGAGCTGCAAAAGACCAGGGGATATTTTGTTTTGCTTCACTAGATGCTCTGATTAAAAGCAAAACAATACCAAAAAATCATCACCTAATGGTTAATCTTTTTCACAGTTGGGAGTCTGGTTCTCAGATAGAAGCCATAGTTTGTTGCCAGATTTGTAATCAAAATCTTTCTAACTTGACCCAAACTGCCAGTTAGCATAACCTTAGCATAACTTAGCATAAGCTTCAAGAATGAAATACTACCTCTTTGCTGTGATGAGACTGTGTCCCCAGTGCTTAGCATAATATCTGGGACATAGTAGGAGTTTAATAAATATTGACTGATTGATTGATTAGAAGTCCCTGATCAATCTGATGCATTTCACAATTATCCTGAAGAAGATTGACTGCCCCTCTCAACAGGAGCAGGGATAGATATGAATAGTAGACCCACTCAGTCGATAAGAATATTTCATTGAAAATATTTTTGACCTCTATAACAAATGCTGAGATCCACCTTCTCTAAATCACATGTTGACCTTGGGGGAGAGGGCCCAAGACTTCTCCCAGTTTCAGCATTACCTTTCTTTTTTTTTTTTTTTTTAGATTTTTCAAAGCAAATGGGGTTAGGTGGCTTGCCCAAGGCCACATGGCTAGGTAATTATTAAGTGTCTGAGGTTGGATTTGAACCCAGGTACTCCTGACTCCAGGGCCGGTACTTTATCCACTGCACCACTTAGCTGCCCCTCAACATTATCTTTCACCAGAATCTGTTAACCATTAAGATGTCACAAAAAGAGAAGAGGTCAAGGCTCTACTTGGCTAGTACATTTTGAATTTACCCTTAGCCAATCAAAAAGACTTATCCTCAACTTCTAGATAGTGGAGCATAGCCAAGTATAGCTACATCATGCCTAGTCATGTTTTGAAGCATCCCTAAGGCACTTACTTCCATTATACCTCCCAGATGCAGATGCATACCTCCAAACATGCTCATAAGGCTCAAACTCATTGGTCAGTTTCCTATAACACAAATAGCTGCCATTTAGTATCTTAACTGGAGTACAATACCCTCAGGTACTTGGGCAGTGCAGATCTAATGGGAAGTAGACTTCTTGTTTGGCAAAATGCTTTCTCTGAGGGGTATCTAAACCATCAAGTGGTACTCTTGAGTAGAGGAGCATTTTTAGCACTTTATAACAAAGAGAACTAACTAAATATAAAAATATGTCCCAATGGTAATTTCAAATTTATTTCCTTTGCAAAGGAGGAGATGGCTCTGATGAGCTTTTCAAGTATTTTATGTGTTTTCTATATTTGCTTTTGAATGAATTTATTTGTTTCTGGATACTTTTTCATCTTTCTATAGGATAGAAAAAAGGTTATCCTATTCCCAATATGGTTTTAATAATTTGAGTGCTAAAAAATGGACCCTGGTAGCTTATTATATACATTTGAGATAATAAGAAACTAAAATGAGTATATGAGGAAATTTTTTATGGAGTGACTTCAGGCGGTAGCAATAAGTCAGAGAGAGAAACTTCTCAGAGTTAGCCTACATTACAAGTCTAGATTCTTGGTGGTCTGGTCTACCAGTTACATTTTTTTTAAATTTAAGGCAATGGGGTTAAGGGACTTGCCCAAGGTCACACAGCTAGGCAATTATTATGTGTCTGAGGTCAAATTTGAACTCAGGTCCTCCTGACTCCAGAGTCAGTGTCCTATCCACTATGCCACCTAGCTGCCCCAACTGGTTATATTTTAATGTGATTCTTTTAATAGGTCTTGGTAGTGGAGCTGTTTATTGAATTAGCATGTCCTAATGTCTACTATCCTCAGATTTTATGTATTATGGTGAATTCTGAAAAATAATGTGCCTCTTTAATTCATATACTAGAATTAAAATGTAAAAGGTCTTAGGGGTAATAAAAAGTGATAATGGTGATGATAAGGGCTATATATACATGTATATGGAATGTGTGAGAGTATTTATGTGGGTGTAGAAAGCATAGCAACAGTAAATACCACTAGGGAACTAGAAAGAAGAAAAAAAAAGTTTCTTAAGCATTCCAAAATCAGAGAGTTTTGGCAAATAGCCACATATGTACTCATGATATTACAAATTATCTGATTTAAACTATCACATACAATCAGATGGTAATTTTCTTTCAAACAATTGAGAGTAGTATTATCCAAAAGGGCAAACTGATAATGTGGTGAAGGTATAGCATGTTTTCATGCAGTACTTAGCTTCTATTGACTTTTAGTTAATTTTATCCTACTCCTTCATGCCAGGCACATGTATGTAAATACACATATACTTCTATATAATATTGACTAACTTTATCTTTTTTTCTTCCTCAAGACTATTCAAGTTTTAGTAGAACAGTTCCAAACTCATCATCTAATGGAAGATGTGATTATATTCCTATTGCTCTGAAGAGTAGAATTTGATCCTGAATTCTTAGGAAAGGAAATGGACATCAAATTCAGATTCAAACCTTTTCCTTATTTGAATTAATTATCACCATTGAAGGTTGTCAATATTATATAAGACCCGGAAGAATACTAGAAAGGATTAAATATGATCCTACAAGAATGAGAATTCTTGAAGAACTGAATTAAAAATTAAAGTTGTTTGGTAGGCTTAATTGTAGGAAGACAAGCATGAAGTAGCAAAAAAGTCTAAAATAAAAAATATTTTTTCAAAAGTAATTTTGTAATAGTCTAACTTTTATAAGAATTTGAACTAACTGGGAGTAAAATATTAAAAAGTAAATGTTTATCAAGGGTTGTTTTAGAGAAGAGGTGAAAAATTACAATTAGCATCAATCATTCTTGTATAAAAATTTAATTTGATAATATTATGACAATGTGGGTATGTGACATTACACAGAAAAACTTTTCACCCGGCCAAATTATCTCAAATTCAAAATCAGTGGAAGCTTTGCTATTTGGCAAAGGGTTTGCACATAGTTCATTACAAAACAACAAAGAATAAGACAGAAAAATGTTCTGAAATGTTCTTTCTTTCCATGTTTGGGGAAAAAAAAAAACATTTTCCTTATCTTTTTTCATGACTTGCAAAAAAAAAGACAAATTTGTCATTGGAGAGGTAGCTTAGGCATAAAAAAAATTGAGAAATCTGTGTTTCAGTCCCCTTCTGACTAAGTTTCTATGGGATCTTGGACAAGTGATTTCATCTCTTTAAGTCTTTGTTTCCTCATCAGTAAATTGACAGAGTTTGATTTTAAACTGCTTTCCAGAGGAAAAAAATTCTGATCATGAAGCAATCTGCTTAGGTGGGGCTACTTGCCTAGAATTCTATACACATAAAGAAATGCAGTCATTTCTACTAATAAGACCCTTCTTGCCTCATTCTATATTTTTGTGATTGGATAGATCCTTATTTTAGATTCTAATTATCTCAAATGTATAGAATAAGATACCAGGGTTCATTTATTAGCACTCAAATTATTAAAACCATATTAGGAATAGGATAATCTTTTTTCCCAACCTATAGAAAGTAAGATTTAAAAAACTCATTAGTAAATGAGGATTTTTTCTCCCACATATTTTCCCAATGTTATTTCCTAGCAGCTATACAGTTTTATTTCCTTGCTGTTCAGTGCATTCCTGATCTGAAATGGTCCACATCTTTCATCTTTTTTCAGCTTCTAAATCCTTTTCCTCCACTTTTGGCGATCTATAAATTTCAGTGTTCAAATACCTTATTGTCATCCAGTCTAGTCCATAGCATAAAAATAATTCACTTTGCAACATACCTGAAAAGTAGCCATTAAGCCTGAGGTTAGCTCATCCTACTTTTGCATGCTCTTATGTTAGGAAACATCAAACCTTAACTTTCATCTTTACAACTTCAGCCCATTGCTCCTAATTCTGCCCTCTGGGGCCAAGAAGAATAAATATAATCTCTCTTCCATATGACTACCCTATAAATACACAAAGAGAGCTACCATATTTCTCCTAAGCCTTCTTTTCTTCAGGCAAACCATCTGTTTCTTCAATAGATCCTCATATAACATGAATTCAAGGCATTTCTCATTTTTTAAACTTTTTTTGAAAGTTTTTTTTGGTATTTTGCGTTTCAAATTTTCTCTCACTTTCCCACCTCTCTGCCACCCATGGAGAATACAAGCAATATAGTATCAATTATAAATGTGAAGTCATGCAAAATGTACTTCCATATGAGCCATGTTGTTAAAAAAGAAAGAAAGAAAAATGTGGAAAAAAATCTATATTTCAATCCCTACTGAGTTCATCAGTTCTCACTCTAGAATTTGACAGCATTCTTCATCATGGGCCCTTTGGAATTGTCTTGGATGATTATGTTAATTAAGTCTTTCATAGTTTATCATCATTACAAGATGGCTGTTAGTATATGCAATGTTTTCCTGGTTCTGTTCAATTCATTTTGCCTGAATTCATATAAGTCTTTTTTTTTTTAGGTTTTTGCAAGGCCATGGGGTTAAGTGGCTTGCCCAAGGCCACACAGCTAGGTAGTTATTAAGCATCTGAGACTGGATAAGTTCATATAAGTCATAACGGGTTTTTCCTGAAAACATTTTGCCCGTTATTTCTTATAGCAAAATAGTACTCTATAACAATCATAGACCACAGCTTGTTCAGCTATTCCCCAATTGATGAACATTCCTCCAATTTTCAATTCTTTGCCACCATAAGAAGAGTTGCTATAAATACTTTTGTATATAAAGGTCTTTCTTGTTTTTCTTGGTTCTCTTTGGGTATAGACCTAGCAGTGGTATTTCTAGGTAAAAGGGTGTACAAAGTTTTATATCCCACTGGGAACAATTCTGAGTTGATCTCCAGTATGGTTAGACCATTTACAATTCCACAAGAAGTGCAATAATGTCCCTGTTCTACATCCCCTCCTGAAGTTGTCTTCTGTTCTATCATGTTAACCAATCTAGTAGGTGTAAAGTAGGACTTCAGAGATGTTCTAATTTGTATTTTTCCAATCTATTGTGATTTAGAGTACTTTTTCATTTTTCTCATCATAGTTTTGATTTCTTCTTCTGAGATGCCTATTTATAACCTCTGACCATTTAAGCAATTGGGTAATAGCTTGCATTTTGATATATTTACTACATTCCCTAAATATTTGAGAATTGAGTCCTTTATCAAAGAAATTTGCTGCAAATTTTCCCATTTCTTGTTTTCCTTCTAATTGCAACTCCATTGATTTTGATTCTGTAAACTTTTTAATATTATATAATCACAACTATCCATTTTATTTCCCATGATCCTCTCCTTTTTCTTCTTGGATCATAAACTCTTCCCTTATCCAAAGTATGAAAGGTAATGTTTTCCACCTTCATGTCAAATCATGTCTCCATTTTGACCATGTGTAAGTATACAGTGTGAAACTAAGTTTTTGCCTAGTTTCTGCCAAACTGCTTTCTACTTTTCTCAGCAGTTTTTGTCAAATAATGATTTATTGCCCCAGATGCCTGGATCTTTGGGTTAATTAAACACTAGATCATTATGGTCACTTACTACTGTGTATTGTGTACTTAATTTATTCTGTTGGTCCACTACAGTTTCTTACCAAATGCCAGATTATTTTGATGATTATCTTAATATAGTTTGAAATCTGGTACTGCTAGACTATTTTCCTTCATTTTAAAAATTTATTTCAAAAATATTCTTGACCTTTTTTCCTCCAGATATATTTTGCTATTATTTTTTCTAAATCTGGAAGAATAATTTTTTGGTTTTTTATTTAAGATGACAATAAGTAAAACAATTTTGGTAGAATAATCATTTTTATTATATTGTCTTTTTATCCATGAATAATTAATATTTTTCCTATCATTTAGATCTGTTTTTATTTGTATGAATATGTGATGATAGGTAGACTTCTAAGCATTTAGTATTGCCTGCAGTTTTTTCAATGGAATGGCTCTATCTCTTGAGTATTTTTGTTAATACATAGAATTGATAATTTACATGGATCTATTTCATAACTTGCAATTTTGCTAAAATTGTTGTTTGCTTCAGTTTGTTTTTAGGTTGATTCTTTAGAAGTTTCTAAGAGTTACAGTTTTGTTTCCCTGTTGTTTATTCTTATTTTTTCCTTTTCATTGCAACATATAGTCTTTTCATAATATTGAATAATATTGGTGATAATGAACATCCTTGCTTCAACCTTAATCTGATTGGGAAGATTTTAATTTTATATCTATTACAGATTTTGTTTTCTCTTAATTTTAGGTAGGTCCTTCTGATCATTTTAAGAAAGACTCCATTAATTCTTAGCATTAGTTAACAGGAATGAATGTTATTTTGTTGCTTTTGTTATAGTTTTGGTCATTGGTGCTTATAATAGGTTTTCGAATATTGAACCACTCGCATTCCTGGTATAGATCTCTCTTGGTTGTAGTATATGATTTTTGTTAAAAATTATGAAATATGATTTCTACATTGATATTCTTTAGTGAAATTGGCCTATAGTTTTCTATCTCTATTTTTCCCCCTCCTTGGTTTAGGTATCAAAACCATATTTGTGTCATTAAGGATTTAGTAGACATACTTCGCTTGTTTTTTTAACCCAGATAGTTTATCTAAAATTTGGATGAATTGTTTCTTAAATATTTGGTAGAATTCACTGATTAATTCATCTAAGCTTGGGAATTTTTCTTCGGGAGACCATTTATGACTTGGTCAATTTTCCTTTTGAAGATAGAGTTGTTTAGAGCTTATTCTATTCCTTTTCTATTAATCTGGGAAATTTATTCAGAATATCAGTTTTCCTGGCGTATAAGTAGGTGAAATAACTTATAATAATTGTTTTAATTTCATTTTTACCAGTGGCGAATTAACTCTTCATTTTTTTTCATTATTTCTTTTTTTAGGTTTTTGCAAGGCAAATGGGGTTAAGTGGCTTGCCCAAGGCCACACAGCTAGGTAATTATTAAGTATCTGAGACCGAATTTGAACTCAGGCACTCCTGACTCCACTGCACCACCTAGCCACCCCCACTCTTCATTTTTAATTCTAGTAATCTGGTTTTATTCTTTGTTATTTTAAATCAAATTAAACAATGGGTTTTCCATTTTATATTTTGGTGAAAACCAGCTCCTAGTTTTATTTATTAGTTAACTTTTTATCTTTTCAATTTTATTCATCTCTTTTTTGATTTTCAGGATTAATATTTTGGGTGATTGAAGAATTTAGTTAGTTATTTTTCTGGCATTTTTAAGGAGTGTCACAAATTCTTTGATCTCCTCTTTCTCTCCTTTACTGATTTATTTGTTTAGTGATAATTTTTTCTCCTAAACAGTGCTTTGTATGCACATCACAAATTTTGTTTTGTTATCTCATTGCTAACATTCGCTTTAATGAAATTATTAATTTCTCCTGTGATTTATTTTTGACACATTCATTCTTTTGAATTAAATTATTTAATTTCCAAATAATCTTTTTTTGGCAATGCAATGGGATTAAGTGTCTTATTCAAATTCATGCAGTTAAGTAAATATTAGTGTCTCAGGCTGAATTTGAACTCAGGTCCTTCTGACTACAGGTCTGGTGCTCTATCCATTATGCCACCTAGTTGCCCCTCCCCCTAATTTCCAAATACTCTTAATCCTTTTTTGGAATATAATTATTATTGTATTATGAAGTGAAGAGGATGAATTTAAAATTTATTTATTTTTGTTTGTGAAATTTTTATGCCCTAAAACATGGTCAACTTTTGTGAAGATATAATACATAACTGAGAAAAAGTGTATTATTTTCTATTCCTATTCAGTTTTCTCCAGCTCTATCATATCTAATTTTTCTAAAACCGAATCCATTTCCTTATTACTTTCTTATTTATTTTATAGTTAGATTTATCTAACTCTGAAAGGAAATCCCTCATTAATATAATTTTACTTCTATTTTCCACCTGTAACTCATTTAACTTTTCCTTTAAGAATCTGGATGCTGAGGGGCAGCTAGGTGGCATAGTAGATAAAGCACCGGCCCTGGAGTCAGGAGTACCTGGGTTCAAATCCGGGTCTCAGACACTTTATAATTACCTAGCTGTGTGGCCTTGGGCAAGCCACTTAACCCTGTTTGCCTTGCAAAAAAACTAAAAAAAAACCCCAAAGAATTTGGATGCTGGGGGCGTCTAGGTGGCACAGTGGATAAAGCACTGGCCCTGGAGTCAGGAGTACCTGGGTTCAAATTCGGTCTCAGACAATTAATAATTACTTAGCTGTGTGGCCTTGGGCAAGCCACTTAACCCCATTTGCAATACATGTTTATATTGATATTACTTTATTGTCTATGATAACTTTTAGCAAAATGTAGTTTCCTTGATTATCTCTTTTGATTAGGTCTTTTTTTACTTTCATTTTGTCTGAGATCATGATTGCTACTCCTGCATTCTTTGCTTCAGTGAAAGGATAATATATTCTTCTCTGTTCATATTTTAACTCTGTATGTCCTTCTGTTTAAAATGATTTTCTTGTAAATAAATTATTATTGGACTTGAGTTTCTAACTCATTCTATCCATTTTTATTTTATAGGTCATCTAACATACTCACGTTTATAGTTATGTTTACTGACTGTATATATATATATATATATATATATATATATATATATATATGTATATCCATCCTATTTTCTTCTGTTTATCCTTTTCTTTTTATCCTTTTCCTTCTCAAAAGTCTATTTTGCTTCAGACTGTCCCATCCCTTAATCTACCCTCCTTTTTATTACCCCTCCCTCCCTCTTTGAACCAGTTCAGATTCAATTGTTGAGAGCTCCAACACCTTTTCCATTTGACCAGTTCTGTTTTTTGAGGAGTTATTTTCATCCAGTAAAATTTTGCATGACTTTTACCATTTAATCTATAAAGACTTACATGAACTCAAGCAAGGTGAAGTGAATAGAATCAGGAGAATACTGTACAAAACTGCAGCAGTCTTATACGATGAAAAACTATGAATGACTTAGCTATTCTCAGCAGTACAAAGATCCAAGATAATCCCAAAGGACCAATACATTTGCCTCCAGAGAAGCATACTATTTGTCTACAGAGAAAGAAGTTATTTTTTGAATAGAGACGGAAGCATACTTTTTTCACTTTCATTCGTTTTTCCCTTTATTCAAGTCTTCTTGTACAAAATGACTAATATGGAAATGTTTTATATAATTGTCATATATAACTTGTATGTGGTTGCTTACCATCTCAGGGGGGTGGAAGAGGGAAGAGAAGGAGAGAGGGACAGAATTTAGAACTCAAAACTTTCAATTAAAATGTTTAAAATTTTTAAGGTTAAAAAAATAAAATAATGAGCCAGAGTAGATTCTATTATGCTTCATCTAAAGCAAAAAAAGGCATAATTTCAGACAAAGCAAAAACAAAAGCAAAAGAAAAAATATACTTAACTAAAAAAAAGATAACCGGGGAGATTATAATTTATTGAAAATATCAAAAACAATGAAATAATATCAAAAAATTTTACTACAAGTTTCTCTATTAAAGGTCTCATTTCTCAAAAATAATGGGAACAGAATCATATTTATAAAAGTGAGATACTCTTACTGAATTGCTAAATGACCAAAGGATATGAACAAGCATCTTTCAGAAGAAGAAATAAAACTACTATTGTCACTTGAAGAAATGCTTTAAATCACTATTGATTAAAGAAGTAAAAATTAAAATAACTCTGAGGAGCCATTTCATGCCTCCATAAATGTCAAATGTTGGAAGGGATAAGGGAGAAATAGCTACTGTAATGAATAGTTATTAAATTTGTGAACTGGGCCAATCAACCTAGAGAACAATTTGGAACTATCTCCAAAGGGTTGCTAGTATTAGATCTGTAACTCAAAGAGATCAAAGAAAAAGGAAAAGACCTATATCTAAAAAAACATAGCAATTCTTTGTGGTGGCAAAGAATTGAACATTTTTAGGAGTTGTCCATCAATTGGAGAATGACTGAACAAGTTGTAGCATATGATTTTGGTGGAGTACTATTCTCCTATAAGAAATAATGAACAGAATGATTGGAGAAAAACCCGAGAAGACTTATATGAACTGATGTAAAATGAAATGAGTTGAACCAGGAAATGATTGTATATAGGATCAGAAATATTGTGAAGATAAACTATGAAAGACTTAGCTACTTTTGTCAATAAAATGATCAAAGAGAGTTTCAAAGGACTCATAAGGAGATACTATTCATCTCCAGAGAGAGTGATGAGTTTAAATTGAAGCATAATTTTCTCACTTTCTTAATTTTTTGATATGGCTAATATAGAAATACATTTTGTATAATTTAACATATATAATTGATATAAATCTTTCCCCTTCTCAGTGGGTGTAAGAAGAGTAGAAGTAAGGGAGAGAAATTGTTTGAAATTAAAAGAAAAAAAAAGTTGAAATAAATTTTAAATGTTATCTACACCTGAGTTCAAATCCGGTCTCAGACACTTAATAATTACCTAGCTGTGTGGCCTTGGGCAAGCCACTTAACCCCATTTGCCTGGCAGAAAACTAAAAAAAAAGTTATCTACAAAGGGTATAGCATAATCAGCACTATAAGAAAACTATTAAAATATTTTATAGAAATTTAAGGGTACTCAAGCTGCATCTATTTATAATATAGTAACAAGACCTGATATTGGCAAAGTACGTTAAGATTTACAAGGTACTTGACATACATTGACTTACTTAAACAAGTGGCTCATGTCATCAAATTTTAACATATATCCTCCCACCAGCCCTATGAGGTAGTTGCTATTACTATCACAATTTAGTAGATGAGGACATTAAAACTCAAGGAGGTTAAATGAATTGTCCAGGGCCACCAGTAAATAAGTGTTTGAAACAAGATTCAAATTCAGGTTTTTCAGCTCCAAGTCCAAAATGGTATTAGCTAGATATAAATTGATGTTCTTATTTCATATCTGAAATACTCACTATATACTCAATGAGAAGATATTTCAATGTTAATTCATATTTATACAATGGTTTGCAAAGCTATTTTCTATCAACTGCGCAATAGGAAATGCAAGAGTTATTTTCTTCATTTAGGGAGAGGATGGACCTATAGTGTCATGGGTAAATGTAATCATGAGATGAGAAAATTCTTCTACCAGTACATATTAATAACTTCTCTGATAGTTCAGTGAATAAAGCAATGAAAGTGGAGTCAGGAAAAAGTGAATCTGGACCTAGTCTCAGGTAATTATTAAAATGTGTGACCTCAGACAAATCACTCAACTTGTCTGCCTCAAATTCCTCATTGTAAAATGTGGATAAAAAAACTACACATCTCCCAAAATTGTAGCAAAGATAAAATTAGATCATGTAAATGAGATTTGCAAAGCATGTTGCACACCTTAAACACTCTACAAATTATTATTAATATTATTAATTTTGCTTACAGCACTGAGAGGCTGTGTCTTGCTCATAATCATTCAGTCTGTAGCTGTCAGAGATGGACTTGAAGTTCTTTATTTCAAAACTGCTTCTCTATCCTCATTTTACTTTTCACTTAAGGCAAAATTAAGCCTCAGAGAGATCATGAAAATGGAAATTCAGTCATAGATTTGCGAAAATCCAATTTTATAGGATTCACAGAAAAAAATGGAGACTAGAATGAAAGAATATTCTACAGGGAGAACCTAAGAATCAAGTCAATGGCTATATTAAATTCTTGCTATATGCCTTGGTACATGTTGAACTTACAAGGAAAGTAAAAAAACAAACAAACATAAAAAAACTGTTTTTGCCTCTAGAGTAGCTCACAGTCTAATAGGAAAGAGAACATGGAAAGCAGCATATACATTAAAGAAATTAGAGATAATCTCAGAGGGACAAATTAAGATTTAGAACTGATCAAGGTGCTGTTTTGACTGAGACCTGAAGGATGCCAGGGGAAACCAAAAAAGAGTTGAGGAGGAGATGAATTCTAGCTGTGAAGAGTAAACAATGAAAATACAGACCCAGGAAAGTTGGGAGGTGTTCAAGAATGAAATTTTGAGGACACAAAAGGAAACCATATTTATGAGTAAGAAAATGAAAATTGAAGAGACTTATCTGTCCAAGGAATATATTAATCAAGTTAGATGTTTTTTAATGGATAGAAGATGAATATAAGGCAAGGTAACAGACAATGAATATGAGTGAGTCACAATCCCATAAAAATAATTTCAGGAATGCAAAAGCTAATAGTGAATTGGGACTGGTAACAGAACTTAAGGACAACAAAAGTGTTTTTGTGTTTGTGTGTGTGTGTGTGTGTGTGTGTGTATGTGTGTAAAGGCATTAATATCCAATTACTTACATTTTGGTTTTCTCTGACAAGGACAAGGAACTATTTTAACCAGAAATGATAAGTTTAAAAATAACTATTAGGGGGTTGAAAGTCTAGAGAAGTAAGAGCACTTCTGGTTGACCTTGATGAATTCCAGAACCCTAAACCAGATGAAATGCAAGAATTCTAATACTCTTTGACCCATCAATAATACTACTAGGTCTATTTCCAAAGATGATTGGGGGAAAAGTAAAAGAACCTCTATGCTCTAAAATGTTTATAGAAGCTCTTTTTTGTGATGGCAAAGAATTGGAAATTGCAGGGATATGCAGCAATTGGGGAATGGCTGAACAAATTGTGGCATTTGGTTGTGATATGTTATAAAATGTGATTTAGTAAGACGTAAGCACTACTGCACTAAAGAAATGATAAGCTCAATGATCTTAGAATAAACATGGAAAGGCTTGCATGAAATAATAAAGAATGAAATGAGCAGAACAAAGGGAACATTGTATTCAGTAACAGAAATTTTTTTTTTGTTTATTTTTGCAAGGCAATGGGTTAAATGACTTGCCAAAGGTCACACAGTTAAGTGAGTATTGTCTGAGGTCACATTTGAATTCAGCACCTCCTGACTCCAGGGCCAGTGTTCTATCCACTATACTACCTAGCTGCCCCAACAGCAATATTGTTTTAAGAAAGACTGAGCAAATATGTCATTTAGACTACTATAAATTCCTAACTTAACTAATAAAGAACATATGAAGAAAGACATTATCTGCGTCCAGAGAAGAAACTGATAAAAAAATAAGTATATTCAGAACAATTTTATGCGTAACTGTGTCTAGAGGAGACCATCTCTAGGGTAGGGGTGAGGAAGAGGAGCAAAGAAAAAAAAGAAATTTACTTGTATATTTCAAAGGAAGAGTAAGTTATACATAGCAGGTTTGCCATTTCATGTATAATCATTTTTATAATGTTGTGCTATGGAAATGCTTGCTTTATTCCATAAACATAAAATAAATTGCAAGTCAAAAATAACGAACTGGTAGATTTACTTGCTGAACAACTATCAATATGAGTTGAGAATGATTGGAAGAGGATCTATGTTTTGCCAATTTTCTAACTTTCTCAGAGAATCTAGTAGGCAAACTTTAGGCCATTAAACTTGATTTCTAATCCTAGGAAAATTCTAGAACAGATTATTAAGAACTGTATGGTGAACATCCTCAAAGGGACCCAGTGATTGAAAGACACGTCTCTTTTCATCAAGAATGAATCATGCCAGACGAATTTCACGTTTTTGTTTTTGGATAGGTTTAATAAACTAACGGATAAGAGTAATACTGTGAGCAAAGTCTGCATAGATTAAAGTCAAATATCAAAGTATCAAAGGTATTTTGATAAAATTCTTCATATTTTCTTGTGGAAAAGTTAGAGATTATGGATTAAATGATAATACAATCTGTTAGGATGAAAGGACTCCAAGAATAGATATCAGTGGTTCAATATGAACAACACAAGGGCTGCTCTAATGAAAAGCCCCAAGCATCTATCTTTAAAGCTGTGCTGTATGATATTTTTATTAGTTACCTGAATAAAGCAATAAAACTGCATGATTATTAAATTTCATATGACAAATCTGAGAGGAAATCAAAGAGATCTTAAGAAGCTAGAACTTTGGGCTGATAATTGTAAAACATATGGTTACACAAAAATCAATTTCAGAAGAAAATGAAGAAGGCATGGTTAGGCAATAGTTGTTTCTGGGGATTTTAGTGGATTCTAAACTCAATACGAATAAGTAGTGTGATTATATTCCCCCTCCCCTCCCAAAGTAAATGTAATCATTGGAGGTTTAAAAAGGGTGTTCCTTCCAGGAATAGAGACATGACAGTACCATTATACTTTGCCCTTGTCAGACCTCATCCAGGGGTTTATGTTCAGTTCCTAACACCTCAGTTTAACCAGGACATTGATAATCTGAACAAAGTTCACAGGGGAAGGCAACTGATATGGTAAAACATATTGAGTCCTTTTACTTTAAAGATTACTTAAAGGAATCGAGCACTTTTAGCAAGGGGAAGAGAAGACTTATGATAGCTTCTTTGAATATTTACATGGTTGTCATGTGGAGGGGAGATTAAACTTGTTTTGTTTGGCTTCAAGTGCAGAATTTGGAACAATGAAGGAAGTTGTAAAGGGGCAGATTTTAATTTGATGTTAGGAAAACTTCCCAACAATTAGTACTGTCCCAAAATGGAAGAGGTTGTCTCCAGACACGGTAGCTTCTCCTTTAGTGATTTTTTGAGAAGAGACTGGATGACTACTTGTTGGCTAAGTTACAGAAAGAATTCACTTTATATATGGGCTGGATTTGAATGAATTAGTTTTTCCTTTTATATATTAATAGGCTAATGAGGCCTCTTCCAACTCTCACATGTTGTATTTCTCTGATTCTCTCACTTGACCAAGTGAGTTAATTATTTATTATTAACTATCACTTGACCAAAGGAGTTAATAATTATTAACTGTCTGAGCAGGGGCTCAAAACCATATCTCTTCATTTCACGTCCAGTGCTCTTTCTTCTCTATCACGTTGCTAAGCAATGAGAACATTATCAGTACCTTTCAAAGTGGATCACTTCTAGGAGAAATAATGTACTTGCAATATTCTCATGCATCTAATTTTGGGGGTTTTTTAGAGCCATATCTATTTACTCGTGTATAACATCTGGAACCATTATGATAAAAGTCTCAATACAATGACTGTCATTAAAGAAAAAAATTGTTAAATAAATCATTATAGATCTTTTGCATTTTTCATCTGCTTGCTTTCCTTTCAGCTGGATTCTTAAATATTCTTAGAATATTTATATAAGAACATGGCTGAGTGAATATACTACTGGAAAAACTGAATCATATGGATTATGACATTCTTGATATAAATGAAATCAATCAATCAGCAAGATACTAATATGTCCTAGGTACCAGGGAGACAAATTCAAAAATAAGATAGTCCCTGCCCTCTACTGGGGGAGACATTATATTCATAAACATTTAAAGTCAAAAGATACTGTCAGCATTTATGTAGCACTTTAAAGTTTATAAAACTTTTTACATGTATTATTGCCTTTGATAATTCTAATAACTCTAATATAAACTCTACAGAGAAGGAGACTGAGATTAGGAGAGGTTAAGTGACTTACCCAGAGTTAAAAAGTATAACTCAAAATCAGGTTTTCCTGACTCCAAATCCAGTGCTCTAGGCACAAAAATAAGAAAACTATCATAAATACACATATATACATAATATATATTTACATATATATTTTTGTATGCATATATTTTATGTGTTGCATTGATTTTTAAGTTCTATAGATAGACACAATCTCATTTGACAAATCATCTACTGAGAAGCAAGAACTCCACATGATTTTATCCTCATTTTACAAAAGAGAAAACGGGGACGGCTAGGTGGCACAGTGGATAAAGCACTGGCCCTAGAGTCAGGAGTACCTGGGTTCAAATCTGGTCTCAGACACTTAATAATTACCTAGCTGTGTGGCCTTGGGCAAGCCATTTAACCCCATTGCCTGGCAAAAAAATAAAAAATAAATAAAAAAACAGAGGTTTAGAAAGCAAGCCCAAGTTACTTCTCAATGGTTAAAACTTCATTTAAATAACTACTTAAGGGGCGGCTAGATGGCATAGTGGATAAAGCACCAGCCTTGGAGTCAGGAGTACCTGGGTTCAAATCCAGTCTCAGACACTTAATAATTACCTAGTTATGTGGCCTTGGGCAAGCCACTTAACCCCGTTTGCGTGCAAAAACCTAATAAATAAATAAATAAATAATTGCTTAAAAGTGACCGAGATTTATTTATTTTAAAAATCATTTTATAGTTTAGGCTTTTCATTAATAAACACTGATCCATTAAATCATCAGTCTGAATTGTGAGGTTTTACTCTCCTTGACTTTCCTGAAACTTCAAATGAGAATTGAACAAATGATGAATCTTTCCAAGATTCAATAGAGGAATCCTGAGTGGGGGGGGGGGGGGAGGGGGAGGGGGGAGAGACAGAGACAGAGACAGAGACAGAGAGAGACAGAGAGACAGAGAGCGATAATCAACATAAAAGCTTTACAGTCAGTCACATTCCTTGCTTCCTCCAGAGCCATCAAATGATTAAACCCAATTACTCTTCCATATTTATGCCTCAGGTTTTTTAAATTAAAAAATAGTGTTTTAATTGATGATTCTTCTGAGTTTATTCTTACTTTGAGGAATTTAATGTTCAATTTTTATTTATAACCATCAGAATTGAATTAGTATAGCATTTAATATTTTGTATCATTATATTTATAGTATTTAATAAAAGCAATGTGAGAATTATATATTTCAAGAAAATTTTTGGTAAGTGATAACTTGATTCTATGATCCCTTTTATACTTTAGTATAAGTTGTACGATCTATGATCTTGGCTGGATCATTCGACTTTCACAGATGAAAGGGAGCTTCAAAGCACTGAAACTGCTTTGTTCAGAACTTTTGCTTGTCTCTATTCCAAAGTAAGCACAGGAATTAGTTGAGAATAAAATTTTGGTTGATTTGGGTGGGTGTCAGTTTTAAATTGGGGAAATTATAGGCCCTGTGATCAATATTTCAGGTACTGACTACTATGAAAAGTAATTACCCCTTGTGTGACAGGTGTTGTATAGGGAAATAGTGCCTTTTATCACAAGACTGTGGGAGCATGTGCTAACTATACTCATCATTTTCCCTTTTCTATTATTCACTAAATGCCCCAGGGAAATGATTCTATCACCAACATTTATAGGATATAAGAAAAATACATTAAATATGTATCTGATTGCTACCAACTGTAAAGAAAGCACATTCTAACCATGGTTACATAGGGTAAATTTTTATGAATAGAATTTTACTTTCTAGGACTTCTTTTAGCTCCTAAAATAGAAGAGGTCCTTTTCATTTCTGATTTTTTTTTTTCATTTCTAATGGCTGGGTGAATGAAAATTCAGCATTTCACTTTCTTGGGGAACCAGGATTTCCACCTCACTTTTTTGGGAGTGAGGGGGCACTTGAGGGAAGATGACTTGCCCAGGGTCACATATTAATCAAGTATCTGAAGTCAAATTTGAACTCAGGTCTACCTGCTACACCACCTAGCTGCACCCTATCTTACTTTTAAAAAACAGACTTTTAAGGGATTCTGTGTGGAGAGCTCTTCCTCATGTGAATCATAAATAATTACAATGAAAAACTTGACTTAAATTTTATTGAGTTTTTAAAAATTTCCTTTGTGTGATATTGAGTGCCATATTTAATAATAATTTATGTTTCCAACTCCATATGGCCCCACTATCTACTCTGATAAAGGAAAATGTAATAATCATTAATATCTATAATAGGGTTTCAAGGTTTACAAAGTCCTTCCTTCACCACAACTCTGTGAAGTAGGTAGTCCTCACATTATCATACCTATTTTCCAGACAAGGAAACAACCTTAAGAAGTCACATATGTATTGGGGATCTGAGCCACACCATGGGACTTCCCAGTGTTTATCAATTTCTCAGCATTATATAATTCTGCAAAATTCTATAATGTGATAATTATAACATTGTTCAATCCTCTCAAAAAAGGATCTAACCAGTTGGATAGCTATTTAATTTCATTTTCAAAAATCAGCAGGTACACATTTTGCATTTGCAATGACAAAAAACCCTAGAGATTAAGAGAAATAAAAAGATAGATTTCATATCGAGTCGGATCCATTGCCAATTTAATCTGGACAGTGTTGTCCAGGAATATATATTAGGAGGATATGATTTTTCTCTATGACAACATGTTATCATATAAGATTCAGTGGGGTAAAAACATCCCATTCAACAACTGATGGTATTATCTACATAATGGTAGTGGGAGAACTGATTACATGAACTTTTTGTTGTACCCTTCTCTTTCAAGATTTTATTATTGCATTCTCAGTCATTTTCTCATTAGGAAATGATAATAGAGTAAACAAAAATGATCTGCTTATTACAGATATTAAACTATTTTTCCATGAAAGCTCTCAATACATGATGTAAATAACATTCTATAGTAGATGGAAGCCAGTCAGAGAATCCCTGGGCAAGTTAATTTCTCAGTGATCCAGATATCAATGTAAAATTATTAATAGCAAAGTTGCCAATATGCATTGTCAGGGGGCATTTCTTCACTAGTATGCTCCCCACATCAATGAAGTCACAGCTCTGAATCACCTTCCCCTCATTATATCTGTCCATATTTTGCTCAACAAAATAGTTGCTTCAACAACAGTAGAATAAAGTATATTCTCTACCAATATGCCAATAAAATAGGTGTAATAATTCTTTGGCATCTTTAGTAATGCCATACACTCTATATGTATGGAAAGCAGTGTTCTCTGGAGGTAACATCTCAAAAGAATTGTTTTTGAGTGGGTAGCTGTTTAGGAGCAAGCAATCTAATTGAGAAACACTGACTAGTCGCCTTTATAGAAGCTGGAAAAAACAGCCAGGGTCTGAAAATTCTATTCGGTCACATGAGGGTTTCAGAATTTAATCAGGTGAGTAGAGTTCACATTGCTAATTCTATGAGGTGCTGAATACATTTGCTAAGCCCCAGAAGCTGGAGGTGACAGTCATCACCTTAATTTTAAGGGAAGATAATGTCTGATAATTTATTATAGCTCTACCAGTCATATTATATAGGAAGTAGTGTTTTAACATTCGTTTTTACTTCTTTATTTTTGTAATAATTTTCAGAATTTCAGAGTAAGTAGGGACTTCAATGGCCACCTAGCCAACCCTTTATTGACTTTTCACCATACCAAATCAAGTGCTGTACAAATTTGCATGAATGCCTTCAATATAGGAGAACTTAATAATTTTCAAGGCAACTCATTCTAATTATGGATAGCTCTAAATACAGGGAAAATTTTCCTAATTTCAATCCTAAATTTACTTCTTAACAACATCCAGTTGCTAATGATTATATTTGGAGAAATCAAACACCTAAAGTCCCTGTGCCTCATGCTAGTTCTTTTAATAACTGAAAATGAATATTCTAATCTATCTTCTCTTCTCCAAGCTAAACAACAAGCAAAAAACAAAATATATTTCCTTCAATTGGTTGTCATATTGCATGTAGTCAAACCCCTCGAGCAACCTGATTACCTTCCTTTAGACACTACTCTCTAGATAACAAATCTGCTTTTAAAGCCATGGCAAGTTGAAATGAACATATATCACAGATATGGTCTGAGTTTGTTACATCTTAAGAGGCATATTTTCAGACTCTGTCTTTCCTGCTCATTCAGCACTTTTTAGTAACAAATTCTCTTCAATGGGATGGCCATCTGAGTTGAATTTGAACTCAGATCCTTCTGACTCCAGGGCCATTGCTGTATCCTCTATGCCATCTAGCTGCCCCCAATAATATTTCATTATGAGCAATGACAAAACAAAAAATTTCTTCCAAGTTTCCCCTTTTACATATAGAAAGATTATTATTTTTGACTTTGATTAGTGACAGCTCACTAGGTTTTCTTACTTTCCAAGAATTTTAGGGCAATGATTTGTGAGAAGAAAAGGTATTATCCTTTTTGGGGGACCTAGTATCTTTTATGTTTTTGTTGTCTATGCTTAGAACCCTATCCTTATGGAATCTTCACTTTGCCCTTTCCTAGGATAACAATTCCCTTTTCTGTTACCCACTTGGTTACAATTGACCATCACAAGATTGAGATGCTTTGATTTTTGCTTAGCCAGAAAAACTGACAAAGTGAGGTTTCTATATTGAACAGAAGTACTTGTAGCTGAGTGTTTCTTGAAAAACAATTTTTTACTTTTTTATTTGAATTTCTTTAAAAAAAATTTTTAGGGGAGGCTAGGTGGCGTAGTGGATAGAGCTCCGGCCCTGGAGTCAGGAGTGCCTGAATTCAAATCTGGCCTCAGACATTTAATAATTACCTAGCTGTGTGGCCTTGGGCAAACCACTTAACGCCATTGCCTTCCCCCCCAAAACCCCTAAATAAATAAATAAATAACTTTTTAGTATTTTATTTTTCCCCAATTACATGTAGAACCAATTTTTAACATTAATTTTTCAAACTTTTAGTTCCAAATTCTTCCCCTTCCTTCCCAGTCCCCCTCTCCCTTTGAGATTTAGGTTATACATGGTGTAGTCACGCAAAATGTTTCCATAAGAGTCATGTTGTGAAAGAAAAATAATGTAAAAAGAAGTGTATTTCTTTTTTTTTTTTAGGTTTTTTTTTTTTTTTTGCAAGGCAATGGGGTTAAGTGGCTTGCCCAAGGTCACACAGCTAGGTAATTATTAAGCATCTGAGGCCAGATTTGAACTCAGGCACTCCTGACTCTAGGGCCAGTGCTCTATCTACTGCACCACCTAGCTGCCCCTAAAAGAAGTGTATTTCAATCTGTATTCAGATACCATCAGTTCTTTCTCTGAGAATGGATAGCATTTTTCATCATAAGTCTTTCAGAGTTGTCTTGGATCATTATATTGCTAAGATTAGCTAAATCATTCATGACTAATCACCTTTCAATTTTCTGTTACTTTGTACACAGTTCATTTCACTTTGCATCTGCTCATGTAAGTCTTTTTTCTTTTTTAGGTTTTTGCAAGGCAAAGGGGGTTAAGTGGCTTGCCCAAGGCCACACAGCTAGGTCATTATTAAGTGTCTGAGACCGGATTTGAACCCAGGTACTCCTGACTCCAAGGCTGGTGCTTTATCCACTATGCCACCTAGCTGCCCCCATCATGTAAGTCTTTCCAGATCTATCTGAGAGCATCCTGTTCATCATTTTTTTATAGTAGAATAGTATTCTATCATAACCACATACCACACTGTTCAACCATTTCCCCAATTGATGGGCATCCCCTCAGTTTTCAATTTTTTGCCATTAGAAAAGAGCTGCACAGTTTTCACATATTGGTCCCTTTTCATTTTTTAAATCTCTTTTGGATACAGTGGTATTGCTAGGTCAAAGGTTAGGCATGACTTAATAGACCTTTGGTCATAGTTCCAAATTATTCTACAGAATGGTTGAATAAGTTCACAACTTCATTAAAAGTGCATCAATGTCTTGTTTCCCCACATCCCCTCCAACATTTGATGTTTTTCTTTTCTGTCCTATTAGGAAGGCAACTTTTTAGAAGACAATATATAATTCCATCTTGGAAAAGGAAAGAAAGGCCCTTCTTCTCTACCCCAAAATAATAACACAGTCCCATTCCCCACATGAAACATAGCCTGAGCTCTGCGAGCTTATATTAGATGCTCTGACTGTATTGGCTCACCTGTTGTGTGTGTCCTTTCTTCTAGCACAGACCTTGCAAACATTAAGAGGTCCTGGGAGACATGTGATACTAGTAACAAGGGAAACATTGATCTATGTGATTGTAGTTATAGCAGCAGTAACAGGTTTGGACTTGTAATCATAAAAGCTCTGGCATCAAGAAGGGAGGTCCTTGGAAGGAAAATCTTACTTGTTATTTCATCCAATTGTGCTCAGTGAATATGAATTGTTTATATGAATATGAATGAATATGAAATTATCAGTCTTTCAAAAAACTTATTTTTATCCAAATGAGATATATTAGTCTCCCAAAATGATTGTACTAGGGATGATAAATTACTAGATCCATTCTAATCTATATTTTTTCATTGCTTAATATTCTCCTTTCTAGAAAATAAAGTGAAATAAATTCCATACCTGTTTAGACATTATTATCTCTTTTTTAAAAACTCCCCTTTGGTGGGGGAATCCTTAGACTTTGAACCCATAACCATTTTTAATAATTAGCGACTCTGTTTGGCAACTTTTCTCCCAGTAACTGAGTTTGTGATGAAGAACCAAGGAAAAGGAAAATTGGAAGCTTGCTTCAATTCTATAACAATGAATCTGGGTAAAGCTAGTAAAAGGCGAAGATTTTCTTAAGTTGCTACTCCATAACCAGCAGACAAGCATTATCTACTAGAATTGAAATAGTTGAAATCTTCCATGTTGGAAACTTCTTTGCCACATACTTGATTACCATATACTCCTACTACATGGTAATCAACTAAGCCTTCCCTGACCCATACCCAATGTCTCCCTCTTTATGATTTCAGAGATTAAAACCAATCAGACACACTTGATTGAAGCTCTATTCCATTATGTATGCATTTGATTTCCAGGAAATTTCATTATTTGCCATAGATACATCTAAATTTTAACTTCTCATGCTTCAATAAATATACTATGATACATCTAAATAGTGGGACTTTATTATTAGCTCATTATGTTTGTAATATTTCTGATATTATCTGTTACCAGATTTTGCTTTGCTATTGGAGTGTTCCATCTTATTACAAGGGGGAATTGAACTGATACTTTTTTTTAGTATATTCAGGTTTTCTTTCTGCTTCATTTACAAAGGACAATATTAGAAGAGCTCCACCATATTGAAAGAAGTGATCATGTTCAGCTTAGAGAATGAATGAAATATGAGTAACTTGTCATTTTACTTCTTTGCTATTTTTAAAAATACAATTTGATTCTCTCTTCCAGAATAGAAACAACCTTCAAGTACAAGCAACATTTCTTTTGAAGGAGTTTTAACCATTCTCAGAAGTATGGCCTATAGATTCCCAAACAAGCAGATAACTTAATCCAGAAAAATACCTTCTTCTGGTAGAAGATTTTCTCCCTTCATAGTTTGGTTTGAATATAGTTTTTCAGACTCATATATTATGCCATTTCTTCTTCTCATACTCTACATCCCGCCAAACTGGCTTTCTTTGTTGCATACACACAATATACCTCTTCTAGTCTCAGTTTTTGCACTAGATTTCCTCCATGGCAGGAACTCAACTCTGGTTCATGTGTCCTATGGCTCTTTTTCAAGAGACAGCTTAAGTATCATCTTCTTTGGAAAGCTTTTCCTCATCCACCAAGAATTAACACCCTCCTTCTTTGCCTTGTAGTTAACACTTTGTATTTATTTCTCTTTACTCTCTCTCTCTCTCTCTCTCTCTCTCTCTCTCTCTCTCTCTACTCTCTCTCCTCTCTCTGTCTCTCCCTCCCTCCCTCTCTTTACTCTCTCTCCTCTCTCTGTCTCTGTCTGTCTATCTCTGGCGCACTCTCGCTATCACCCTCTGTCCTCTGTGCTTGCTGTCTCCCTTGCTAGAATACCGGCTTCATGACAGTAAAGTTGTTTTTGTTTTTGTTAACTCTAGTTACATAATAGGCACTTAATCGCTTAATAGATGCCCTACAATAGGCTGATTATCCATGAGAAGATTTAAGAGAAATGTCTTCTTATGAATTAGTTACTCCAATCACAGAAGTCCCAGCATCTCACTTGAATTGAGTAACAATGGACAGAATGAAAATTCTTTTTGTTTGTGTTGTCATATGTTAATTTATTGCACCTTATAAACTTGCTGGGCATCTCATATACCTCTATTAATGTCTTCAGAGACATCAATGACACCATGAGGATGTCTGCCATCAATGTTGCAGCTCACATTCTGGTCTGTTCCAAGTATCTCTTTAATAGTTCCAGAGAGTTCTCTTCCAAAGGAATGTGTGATATATCCACTGTATTTAATATTTTTTTTTTGCTTCTTTTTGCCTCAGAGAGGTTCCTTCAGAGTTTTGACGTGCAAGGCTGAGGCAGAAGGCACCACCTCAATCTGGGTCTGTCTACTCTAACTTTCATTTCGATTCTTAGCTCTTTCCAGTCACCAGTTGCCTTGGCAATGTCATCATCAACCTTTTTGGGGAAACAAAACAAAGGGACCAACTTTGGGGGCCAGAGCTGATGTGTGAACATTAATACCAGTGCATCTTAAAAACATGACTTTAATTTCATTAGGCTCAAACTTGGGTGGCATGTGGTCAGTGAAGATGGACGTTTGCTCTAGACACTACAGGGTAGTTGCCAGTGTCAGATGAACCCAGATTTGGAATGACTGAAAGAAGTTGCACTTTCATTATCATGAACTGGAAGCCAAAACTGACATAATGAAATTTTAAAAGATTTTTTAAAAAATGATTTATATCTTGCATATCAATTGGGTCAAGAACTGAAGAAATATAACACAGTCTTGACTGAATCAATCAAATCCATTAGACCTAAGTATAAAAACTGGTCATTCTATTAGTAAGTTCAGTGAAGACCAGTCCAGTGGTGCAAGATTTCAGTTCAGAATATTCTGGTTTCAGAACTGGAAGCAAAAATTTGAAAAAGAATTGCTCCCAAAAGGGAGAGGTGTTTGTAGCTCTTCCCTCCTTCTCAGATCCACCAAGCATGCCCAATAGAGATCTTGGACCAGCAAGAGTCAGCAGCACATCTATCTAAGACCAGTAGGAAACAACACGAATCACTTGGGGAAAAGAGTGATATGTGGAGGACCTTTATCCTCATGGCTTCATCTAAAGACAAAAGCAGTTTCAAAAAGCATGACTGCTTGCATTAGAGAGAAATGATGGCTACATTTAAGAAAAGATTTATAAATTGTAAAATGTGAGAAGCTCTGAATGATCTCTTTGCCACTTGTGGACCTCACTACCATAATTGTAACCCATCTTTTTTTTTTTAACTGTGTGAGTCTAGGGCAGAATGTAGTTCAGATTTATGGAGGATGTATGTATGGCTATTCTACCACCTTAATAAACGCCTTTGCTTGAAAGTTAATTAAAGATGATTGTTGCTTTGAAGTAACTGGTGGGTGCCCATGAATGATAGTACTTGTAACCCAGTCCCTCAGGATTACCCCTAAGGAAAGAAGGAAACCCTGAGCAAGGTGTAAGAAGAGATTTAGAACATGACAAGCTATGCCTGAAGTGATGAAGGTTCATGTAGTAGCTTGGAGAATAATGGTGAAACCACTGGATAAAAATGGAGGCTCAGTGGTACATTGACTTGATTACTTTGCTACAAAGTCAGACAATAGCCAGAATTTGAGGCTCACTAACTATTGTTTCCTGAAAAGAATTAAAAATGGAAGAGAATTTGCTATAAAGTTACTTAACTCCCTTCACTGAATGCAGCCTTATCCTCTGAGAGTAAAGCAGATGTTAATCTGGGAAGCATTCCAGCTTTATCTTTAAACATGGGAGGTGTTCACAACTAACTGTCCCTAGAAGGTTCTTTGGTTTGTCATAATCAGGAGCACTGAAGATAGACACATAAACCAAAAAAAAAAAAAAAGGAAGAAAGAAAGAAAAAGACAATAAGCAGTGCAAATGGAGAATAGGGATTCCCCTCCACTCTCTCTCTTCCCCCTCCCCCTCCCAACTTTTCCAGAGTTGTACAGAAGCCAGAAAGAGACTGCATGGCTCAGGGGAACAGTAATGGATATGAGGCCATTCAGCACTGGGTCACTAATTTGAATCAAGTCCAAGTTGCTGATTACAGAATACTGATACCATTTGATCATTGTTTGGTGTTAAATAAGTGGGAAGTCTCAGCATAATAGGTCCAGGACTAGAAGACTGAATAAAAACAAAAACAAAAAAATTGGATGGGCATGGAAAAAGGATTCCTTCCCAATCTCTCTTAATCTTCCCAGCATAGTCAGGTCCTTGAAATAGAGATAGATAGTCTTCATTGTATTCCTTTCTGATTTATCTTTCCAATTCCTAGTAAGGGATCATAGATTTCAAGCTAGAAAGGATCTTCAATATAATTTCATTTAGCCTCTTCTTTTTTTTTTTTAACAGATGAGGAACTTAACTCACTGTCTGCTCTCTTCACTCACATAGCTTCTGACTTTCTTATGATTCTTACCTCCTTGCACCTGAGTAAATACAAGGAAAGCTAATCGATCTTACTTCCACCACCTCCTCTCTTCAAACTAAACTCCTTCCAGCTTGTAAATTCATAATCCTAAAACAAAGATCAGACCATGGCACTCTACTACTCAAAAATCTCCAATGACTCCCTATTATCCCAGGAGAAAAATATAAGCTTCTTGAGAAAACTACAAAATTTTCATCTTGGCATCTTCATCCCATCACAATATGGCTCCCATCCCAACATTTCCAGTATTGCTTCATATTACTCCCTTTTTGGCACTCTACACTTTGGAACAGCAATTGGCTGTCTGTCTTGCTGCTATGCGCAACATTTAATCTTCTACTTTGTTGCACCTCATCCCAAGAATACACTTCCTTCTCACTTCTGCCTTTGAGAACTTCATTGAGAACTTTCTAAAGTTCCCCTGGCTCCAATTTTAGTTCCAATTGAAAAATGGAGAGAGTACTTGAGTGGGATTCAAGATGCCTAGGTTCTAATATCAGCAGTACCAGTGTGTGACAATGAACCTGAGTTATCTTCATCTATAAAAAGAGATTATTCAACTCTTCAAATTTATGCTTCAATGATTGTACATTATGTGCATATGTGTAAATATACATGTAAATGTCTTATATTTTATACATTCAACAGCATTTAAGTGTTTCTGTGTATTAGACACTATACTAAAATATTAAGAATACAAAGAAGAGGGGAAGAAACATTCCCTGCTCTCAAGGAACACACACTCTAATAGGGAAAGACATCAGAAACAGCTAAGAACAAACAAAATAAATACAGGATGAAATGGAGATCATTTCAGAGAGAAAGTAGTAAGATAGGGTGGCTAGGTGGCTCAGTGGATAAGAGCACCAGCCCTGGAGTCAGGAGTACCTAGGTTCAAATCCAGCCTCAGACACTTAATAATTACCTAGCTGTGTGGCCTTGGGCAAGCCACTTAACCCCATTGCCTTGCAAAAAAAAAAAACTAAAAAAAAAGAAAAGAAAGTAGTAAGATAGGAAAGCTTTTTTGCAAAAGGGAGGATTTATATGATATGATACTTCCATGAAGTCAGGAAAGTGAAGAGTCAGAGATAGGATGGAGAGAGTTCTGGCATGTGGGGAAACCATTAAAAATATTCAGAAGCAGGAGATGCTATCCAGCTTGAGGAACAGCAAGGACACCAGTTTCATCGCATTGTAAATATTTGTAGGAAAAAGAATGGAAAGATAGGAAGGGACCATTTTATAAAGGGTTTTAAAAGCCAAAGGGAAGATTTTATATTTGACATTGAAGGTACTAGGATGCCACTGGGGTTTATTGAATGGAGGAGGGTGACAAGGTCAGACTTGCACTTCCAGAAGATCAGCTTTACAACTGATCAGAGAATGAATTAGAGATAGTGACAGCCTGAAGCAGAAAGATTCACTAGCAGGTTATTGTAGTAGTCTGGGTCTAAGGTGATGAAGGCCCACCTCTGGGTGCTGAGTAGGCCAAGAGAGAAAAGGATAAGAGATATTATGAAATAAGAAGTGACAAGATTTGGTAACTGATTGACTAGTGTGGGAAGAGACAAGATAGAGTAAAAAACGAAGGATACCTTGTGAGATTTTAACTGGGAGGATGGTGGTATATTCTATAGCAATAGGAAAATTACAGAGTAGGGAGGGTTTTCTGAGAGAGTTCAGTTTGGGACTAAAATGTCTACAACACATCCAGTCTAAGATGTCCAATAGGCAGTTAGATATACAAGCCTGGAGATCAAGAGAAATTTAGGTCAAGACGAATAAGAGAAGCATCGTTATAGCGCTAATAATTGAATCCATGGGAGCTCATGAGATCACTAAGTAAAATAATATAGATTGAGAAGAGAAGTCCAGAGACAAAACCTTGGGAGTCACATGGTTAATGGAGATCATTTTAATGAACATCCATCAAATACTGAGATGGAGTCATCAGACAGGGAGAAGGAGAACTATGGAGAGAATGGTGTCATGGAAACACTAAAAGGAAGAGACTATCGAGATAAATCTTTTCAACAGAGTTAAAGGTTACCGAGAGGTCAAGGTTGAAGATTGAAAAAGATCATTTGACAATTAGGAGATCATTAGTGACATAAGAGAGAAGAGTTTCGGTTAAATGATGAGGTCAGAGAATCAAGATGAGAATAGGAGGAAGGGAGTTGGAAACACCTAGGTAGGTGATCTTAAGGGATTTAGTTGCAAAACGGAGGAGAGAAATAGGATTCGAGTTAGCAAGGGAAAATGTACAAAGTGAGAATTTTTTGAGGAGCAGGTGAAAGATTAAAGATAAAGGAGAGAGTAGGAATAATAGAGGAAGAAAATTTTTGAAGAAGACATACTGGCATTGGACTACTGGTCCAAAGGTTCACGTTGGAAAGGAGAAGGGCTACCTTTTTATGAAGTACAACAATGAAGGAGAAGATAATTGTGGAAGACTTCTGAGTGATGTGAGTAGAGGATGCTTTACACACCTGGTCTCAATATTTTTCAGTGAAATATTATTCAAGTATTTCAGCTGATAGGATGTTGAGGTGAAAGAGACTCAAAAGATTTGAGGAAAGATGAAAATGTTTGGAAAAGCCACTATGATGAATGGGATAATGAAGTAATTAAGGGGGTATACAAGGATTGTCTGACTACAGTGAGCGTCCTCTTAAAAACCATGCACCATGAATTTGTAATGGACTTAATCAGCATGATTTCCTGATTTTCTTCAACTTTGTTCAGCAGTGCATAATTAAGAATAAAGACAGTGGCTGGTAAGAATAAGGCGAGGCTGAGGTTTTGAAGGGAAAGATCTTCACTTGGATAAGGGGACAAGGGGATTGAGAAAAGAGGGCACTCTTGAGATGAAGTGATTCACCAAGGGGTCAAGATAAGGAAAGGAAAAGTGTATCCAGTGAAGGGACGATGGCTTTGAGAAACTCTGAGGACTTGGAGAGATTGGTAGTTAGAGGATTCAAAGCAAAATGAAAAGTGAGAATGACAAAAGATTATGAAAGGAATTTCAGAATTCGTCAACACAGAAGCTGAATCCTTGTGGATGATGGAACGAACGTGAGATCAAGAGTTCTCTGCGTGCAGATAAAATGGGGTGGAGAAGTAAGTTATGATGAATGATTAAGTTGAGGATTTGAGAGGTATTTGAGAAACTATCTACATAGTTTCTGAGAGAGTTCAGTTTTGGGCATACATCCATGATGAAATTCCCTAATTTGGAGGCAGGAGTTGGAGAGAAGAGAAAAACTGTGAATTCATTGAGGAAGCATAGCCTCTCAAGGTCTTTTGACAATAGCCAACATCATCTTGATTGTTTGAACTTCAAAGAAGGAAATGTTACTGAGAAATAGAGTTAGAGGGAGAGTATGGAAGTAGCAGAGGGTAATAAGGAACATTCTAAGTCCCCTACTGTGACTATGAGAAAAAAGGACAACATTGCTTAGAAGTATTATTCATACATAGAAATATATAAATATGTAAATATATGTGCATATAACAACAATAACAAAATTTTCTCAATCATAAATAAAAGATAAAATTCTTCCCACCCTAACATATATAATATATAATATTACATGATATATATGTATAGCACATAAAGCTACAATATTTTATTTGTATCTATTCAAAAATACAAATTTATTTGTATACATATCTATAGCTACAGATAGCTATCATTTTTCTTTTCTCTATATAGTTATAAAAAGTTTTACAGTTCCTACTAGAGCTGAAAGTTTTTCCAACAGACTGCCAAACATTTCACTAGGAAAATATTTTGCTTTAGCTAAAGAAGCAACTTGATTTTACCTGGATAATTCAGTCCTTGCCCTGGGCTGATAACAAAAGGGCCAAGTTCTCCATATGTTGAACTACATTCCAGAATGGCATAGACATTCTGACAAGTCTTGAAATTGTTGCTGCTTGTTCCCATGTCAAAATAGGGCCATTTTCATTTCTCTAAGCTTTGTTGCAATTTTTCCTTTTTTTCTTACAATTTTGGCTAATTTATAGATACCTAAGAACAGAATCTTAAGCAGGACTGAGACATAAAATGAAAATACTGGACTAGATCATTAAGTTCTAAATCTATGTAACAACAACAAATTACTGGAAATACAATTTATTTTTTACCAACAGGACTTTTTTTTTTTAACACAAATACCTATCCAATAAAATATTCCTCACTTTTCCTGAAACTCTAAATAGGGTGGAACCTCCTATGATTGGGTTCAGTATATACATTGCATTCATAAAATCAGTAAAAACATCATTTATTGAGTAATCAATTGATATCCCTTTTGAACTAGATGAGAAATCTGGGAGGGATAAAGAAGTACAAACCAAATGCCAAAGGTCCTAAAGCTAGTGAATGGTAAAGCTACACATATCTTTTGACTTAAAAGTCCAGAATTTAATAACACACTTTTCCCCCATGCATGTTGCTGATCTAACAAATTTAGGAGAATTCTTGCAAGTAATTTCCCTGAATTTCAAATTCATTTTGAATTTTTAAAGTACAACTTCCTGACTAAAGGAAAGAAATGAAATGGAAAATGGGTGTGGAATGGATCACACATTTTCAAACATGGCCACTTTGTTAATTTGTTTTGCTTGAATGTATTTTGCTTGAATGTTCAAGGGAGTGTTTTAAAGAGAAATGAAAGATTGAGAGAGTGGGAAATTATAATAATATTTTTAAAAAGAAAGAGACTCCCATAAAACATTTTTAAAAGACTTCCAGAGAAAAATTTCTCTCTGTTGCACATTTAAATGTGTATTGAACTTTGCCATTAAAAAATTATTTTTATACCTGATGAAAACTTGTTAGTCCTTAGTATAAAGCAATCAAACTAAATATTAAAAATTGAAAAGAATAAAAATATTTGAAATTCACAATTCAATTATAATATTTTCTCAATAGTAAATAAAAGATAAAATTCTTCCCACCCTAACAATCCAACCACATACATTTTCAAATTAAGGCCTGAATATTGTCTATAACAGTGACATCTGGTGGCCCCTATAAAATGCTACACCTTTTAACCAAATTATTCAGTAATTACATTAAATGAAAAAAGAATTGTAATTGTAAATTTGATTAAACAGGATAAAAACAGTTCAGTGACTGCTGCAAAAATAATACTTGTGAATTGAACAAAGCACATTTTATGATGTGATTTTTTTTCAAATCCACAGACCATACCCTCAATCAAAACATTAAAATCAGTTCTTTATCTTAATATTTTGTCTGGTGGAAGCAGCATGAGTTTATATGATTTCATTCATATACATTTATCTTTCCTCTACTTCCCTTATATGATACAGTATAACATCAGATTGGCATATTCTGTCACAGTACCTTTAAGCACCATAATGTCATTCACAGCAACTGAAACTCTGTGTCAAATGGAATAAATTTAATTCATTGCCCTCTAGAGCTCCACTTGGGTTAAATGAAGAGGAAAGGGTGAATAGGTGAATCTCAATCTTCCTTTCAGTGTGTGAGACATTAATATTGACCTTGACTTCTCTAGGGTCTTGCCCCTCCCCCAGTTTTATACTGAGTACTAACAATATTGAGTAGCAACAATAACAAAAGCAACAACATGGTAGAAAAATCGATGTATCTGTATTTTTATATGTCTGCATATATGAAATAAAGTTTTAAATCTTGATCTGGGTGTTTAGATTTGTTTGTAAAGAACTATATTTCTATTTTCAAATAGCCACTTTTCTTCAGGAAAGAAACCCATATACATAAGTTTAGCCACTTTCACAGTTTCGATCTCTTACACTTTCTTTACAATCAGTTTCTTTGTATAATTTGGGTGATACTGAGCTCTGGTGCCACAAATACTGCTTGAGATTATTTTAATTATTTTTGAGGTTATTGTAATTAGCCAAAACTGTGGTAACTGTTCAAATCTGCCTTTAGCTTTCCTGGAGGCTCAAGAAATTAAAAGTTTCTTTGCAATTGAATCAGCCAGTTTTAAATACTGGCATTTGAAAGGAATGATTCTATCAAGCAACAAATATTTATTAAGCACCTACTATGTGGTAGACACAGTTACTAGGCCTTGGGGATGGATCTAAAAATAAAGAAACATCTCTACTCTCAAGGAATACATCTTAATAGGGGAAACAACAAGAACCTATGTAAGTATATTGCAATAAATACAAGGCAGTGTGACTGGGGCATCAAGAAAAGTTTAATAAGGGGCAACTTGATGGCCTAGCAGATAGCACACCAGCTCTGGAGTCAGTCAGACCTGAGTTCAAATCCAACCTCAGACACTTCATTACCTAGCTGAATGACCTTGGGCAAGTCACTTAACCCCATTAACTTGCAAAAAAACTTTAAAAAAAAGGAGAAAAGCTTAATATAAAAAGTGATCCTTGCACTGCTTTTTGAAGGAGTGTGGAGGCAATGTGATAGATGAAGATGTAAAGTTATTCGACTTCATTGCAGAATGAGGGAAAGAATAATATAGGTTGAGGTTGGAAAGAGAGAAGGTGAAAGGAATAAGCATTTTTTAAGTATCTACTATGGTCTATCACAAATTATCTTGTTTGATCCTTAAAACAACCTCGTGAGATATTTTCACTCCAATTTTACATTTGAGGAAACTCAGACTGACCCAGAGTCACAGAGCCAGAGAGTCACTCTTCTCCAGTGAAGAAACTCACGTACAAAAGATTTATCCATCTTCACAATTTCTGCTTCTTAAACTTTCCTTGCAATCGGTTTCTTTGTATGAACTAGTAAAGGTCTGAGGCCCAACTTGAGATTAGGTCTTTCTGACTCCACATCCAGTGGATGTGTCACCTAGCTGCAGTGGACAGGTTGGAGGCAGACAGACTGCAGGCGGCTAAGTTCTGAAAGACATTCAAAACTAAACACAGAGGTTTACATTTTATCCTAGAGGCAACAGTCAATCACTGGAGTTAAGTAAGTGAATGAAATCATCAGACCTGCACTTAAAGAAAATCACCTTGGCGGCAGTAAACAGCTAAGATTACTGGGGAGAGAACTGAGGCAAAATGATCAATGCAATAATTTGGGGAAGAAATAATGAGGGCATGAACTAATGTGTTAGCCGTGTCCATAAAAGTATCAGAAGCCATAGATGTTGTGAAGGCGAGATTTGTCAACTGATTAGATTGTGGGGTGGTAGAAAGGGAGCTTGGGATAAGGCCACGTTTACAAACCTCAGCAAGAAGTTTGTAAGAAGATTTTTAGAGGAAAGATAATGAGTTCTATTTTAGAAATGTTGAATTGAAAGTTAGTCTCGGACAGAAATTTTGAAATATCTGAAAGACAATTGACAATGTGGATCTGGAGCTCAGCAAAGAGACTAGGAGTGGATTAGCAATATGAGTCATCTTTGAAGACATCATATTTAATCCTGTGGGAGTTTATTCAAGTTGCCAGGCAACAGAGTATAGAGAGACTAGAGAAGACCCATGAAAGAACCTTGGGGAGCATCCAGTGAGCATGACTATAGGACCTCCTCTAGCTCTGTTAAGAAGAACATAAGAGGAATAGAGGAGGTAGAAGATGCACATCATACAGAACTCTGGCTTGTCAAGGGAAGTATTATTAAAGGACAAGACAGTAAGCGATCTGAGAGTAGGGGATAATCATACAGTTGCATCGGATAACCATATGGTCAAGGTTACAAAGGAAAGAGAGTCAAGTCAGAACAGTGCTGGTAGCTTGACAAAATACACAGACACATTGGTCAGAGGATATTAGAAGTAGCTTTAACACCAACATTCTCTAAACTGGGATCAGTGTCAGGATTAAATGAAGAACGAGTCTTTCAGCAGTTATCAAAAGGATTTAATTTACCTTAATATTGTATGGATATACAGCAACCCACATCTTCTGCATATGGAAAAAGGTCATCTCGACAGAATATGATCAAAGATACATAACTCAAATAGTAAAGATCGACCAAATGGGAGGGGACCTTGTTATGAATTTTTTGTTATGATCGTAGAGGATCAGGAAGCTGGGACCAATTAGGGCCTAGGGACAACATTGTCTTCTTTTAGGGAAAGCTAATCCATTGCACAGAGAATGTAATAAATTTAATATTTCAAAGAGCATATAACAAATTTAAGAGGGGATGAAACATAGGGAGTCATGTAATGACAGAAGGCTAGAATCAGACAGAAGTGTCAGAGTTTGTAATAAAAGAAGTGAAATACTGAGAAACTGTGAGATCCAGAAAGTGATCATTCCTATGTTTGACTAGGGTAGAATGGAGATCATGGTATTTAGGGAGACTGAAAAATGAAGATGTTGAAATAATGAATGCAAAAGGCTGCCTTTCTTCTAACTATGTATTCTACTCAGTTCTCAGCTACTCGGAGTGAGGCTTCTAACCAACCACATGCTAGAGGTTTGACATTCTTCCAAAGAAAAGGATAAATGTATCCATTCTCTTTCCCAGTAATTTCAAGTTGGAAAAAAGAGAATCAAGGATGGGTCATTTTTTTTTTTTAGGTTTTTGCAAGGCAAATGGGGTTAAGTGGCTTGCCCAAGGCCACACAGCTAGGTAATTATTAAGTGTCTGAAACTGGATTTGAACCCAGGTACCCTTGACTCCAGGGCCAGTGCTTTATCCACTGCACCACCTAGCTGCCCCTGGGTCATTTGTTTTATTTATCTATTTATCTGCTTATCTATTTATCTATTTGTTTGTTTGTTTATTTATTTGTTTGTTTATTCATTCATTCATTCATTTATTTATGTATGTAGGTTTTTGCAAGGCAATGGGGTTAAGTGGCTTGCCCAAGGCCACACAGCTAGGTCATTATTAAGTGTCTGAGGCTGGATTTGAACTCAGGTACTCCTGACTCCAGGGCCGGTGGATCCAGTATCCACTGTGCCACCTAGCTGCCCCCCCCACTGTGCCACCTAGCTGCCCCGGGTCATTTGTTTTTGAAGTTCTTCTTTATTACTCAGAAGCCAGTAAAGGAATTGTTTTGTCATCTAAACCCATATCATGGTATGCAGGATACCTAGGTTCATGTGCCATGGGTTTTTTTTGTTACATATATACATATATATCCAAATTTATCTAAGCATCACACAAATGATAGTGGTATTTGAAAGCAGATGATGTTATGTTAAAATATATCTAAACGCCATTACTTTTCTATCTTTTCTTTAATAATAAGAGGCAGATAGGTGGCACAGTAGATTCCAATCCTGGAGTCAGGAAGACCAGAGTTCAGACACATAATACTTTCCTAGCTGTGTGATCTTAGGTAAGTCACTTAATCCCATTGCCTTGCCCCCCCAAAAAAGTCAACTAATAATGTTCACATTTATGTTGTCTGGTATATAATTCACTGTTGTGATGAATCATTCAGCAAACATTTGTTAAACTCCTAACCTGAGCCAAGAACTGTGGTAGGTACTGGGGATTAAAAAAATCAAAGTGAAATACTTTTTGCCCTCAAGGAGCTTATGTTTTATCTGTGATTTACCTGTCAGGCAGAACATATTTTCCTTTAATAACTGAATAAGAACAGCAATAATAAATTGATTTGAAGTATAGAAAGATGCCCTGTTGGGAATTTTGGGTCATCTAACAGCATTGCTAATTCCATAGAAAAGGGAATAATAGCAATTAGTTAACTTGTACAGATAAATTAAATTCCCTCATTTTTTCCTAGAGATGAAATTTTTTTCTTTCATGAGAGCCAAGAATTAAGTGATGACGAAGAACCTAAAAAATCATAGTAAATACTACATTTGGGGATGGACATTTTCTAGAACACAATTGGACATTTTGTAGAGTATAATGGAAACAAAAGATTTTTCCCTTTCTCCTGAGGTGGCCATAAAGCACAATCTCCTGTGAGTTATCTATGGTGTATTTTTTTATATTGTCCTTAAAAATAAAATTTTCTGCTTTCATTTGAATGTGCATTTGTGATTAAACTGAGAAAATAGAAGATTATATTTGAATAAAAGTCAGTCTTGTGCAGTGAAGAACATATAAGATTCATCATGCGACAGATACCTTGGGTCATCATATATTTTATTTTTATTTTTTAGGGTTTTTCATCATATATTTTAAGCCTTGGTGTATTATTAATATTGATATTAATAATCAGTATTGTGGAGAAAAGTTACTCCCATTGCTCTAGTGGTGACCAAATTAACTAGGATACTTTTCAACTTGAAAACAATAATTTATGATATGTTCTCCTTTTGCAACAGTTATTAGTTTTACATTATGTAGCATTGAGCTTTTATGATTATTACATATTCAAAAATTCATCATAAAGCCACACATAACATTGGGTATTAAATGTACTTTTGGCAAAGTTCACTTTTCCAAGTCTGTTTTTTAGTATTATAAGGGTTATGAATTGGGTTAAAATTAAGTGAGTCTTCAGGCCACTGAAACATGTTTAATTCCACTACTTAGATAAATTTCTTAACTTCGGTCCTACATAGCATTATAAAAGATCATGTTGCCGAATTCCATCTCCATTTGGAATTTCTATAATTTTAGAAAGAATTTTCTTCTAAGTATATTAATATAGTTATCAAAGGCCATTATTTCCTCACTTGAGACAATAGTTTTAGGCTCAGTTAATGTTTAAAATCCCCAAAACATTTTGGGCATATATATTTTATCATCTAATGAAAAGACTTACTTCTTCTGACAACAACTGTGGTTTGTTGACTATAAGAAAGCATTCAATTTGGAGGCATACAGTGCTACTTTTTTTTTTAGATTTTTTTTTTCAAGGCAATGGGGTTAAGCGGCTTGCCCAAGGCCACACAGCTAGGTCATTAGTAAGTGTCTGAGGTTGGATTTGAACCTGGGTACTCCTGACTCCAAGGCCGGTGCTCTATCCACTGCACCACCTAGCCACCCCTACAATGCTACTTTTAAAGTCTTTCTACAACAGTTGTCTCCCATGCATAAAAAAAAAAAATCCTATACAAATATTGTAGAGTACTATGAAATATACTTGGTACAATCCATAAATTTTATTTGTGACATCATGTTTACAGCAACAGTCAAAAATGAATGAAAAACAGAATTCCATCAAAATCATATTTTCATTCTCTACTTGACTTTTCATATTCTTTCCCATGATGTCTATGTTTTTCTTCACAGAAAGAGTAACACTTTATTGACTTCATCATTTTTTTGAAATGCAAGAAGCTAACACCACACTGGAAAAGAATAAGTTACTTACAAATGCTAGATCCCTATGAAGATCTTTGTTTATTTTCTGGGATCAGGTTGTTTCATAGCAATAGTTTGTTGATTCTTGGTGGTATTTTTATTTTCAATTGTCCTCTATATTTGGCTGATCCTATTTCACTATGGTCTTGAATAAGCCTTGAAATGCTTAACTCTCCCCCCCCTTCAATTATCAGTGTAACATTTCTAGCAATCATTGGAGAGTGCTCCTTTAAAGCTAGAAATGTACATACTTCTTTGGAGTAGCATATAATTTTTAAGAAGTATGATGTGTATAATTTCGAGTAGAATATAATTTTTAAAATTACAGACTTAAAATATATCAAGGCACACACACACACATTTGCACACATACACACATATATGTATATAGCTGTTGTTCAACAGTGTCTGACTTTGTGAGAAACCAAGTTGTCTTCTGATCCAATGTTAGACATATTGACTTAGTCTAGAGTTAGTAGAAGCTGAGATGTTTGACCATCACTGTCACATGATGTCACATATAAAATGTATTGGTTGTACTAAGTACATTTCATAGCACTCTCCATCTCTATATTATTTGTCCCTGTGCATGAGAGACAAATATTTGAAGCAAGGCCTTGAAAGTGCATTATATGCCACCATACTCAATGCTTTCTTACAGTTACCAAACCATAAGCACAGTGAGATCTTATTGTCTCTGTACTTTCAGTCCATGTGGCTGTATAGAGGTGGCTTACTCTGTTTCATTTGTAAACACTTATCTATTCTTTGACTTTGTCAAAAGATGCCCTCAACATATGCATAAATTATTCTCATGAAATTTTATACAGATCAAGAAATAAGCATAGTGGTCACCATTACTGTTAGTAACGTTTGTAAAGTAAGAATAGCATCTGAGAGTATTTTCAGATCTTTGATATTCTGACCTGTTTTAGATACCTTTGAAATTAGTTCTTTAATCATATCAAAACTGCCAGTGCTTTCATTTTTTTTATTAGGGACCTTTCCATTTCCAAATATAGTTCATTGGGAGCTATGATGTTAGTATGTCCATTGCCACTTTTGAAGAAAAAATGTAATTATCATTTTTCCGATATTTTACATTTTCATCTACTTATTACTCTCCTTTCAGGCTTATTCTTAAATGTCATTAGAATGCTATTTTCTTAGTTGAGTTTCTCACCAAGATTTGGGTAAGCCTGCTTTTCTCATTACCAATTCTATTTTATGATGGAATACTACCCATAATCTTTCATCAACCTGTTCTGTAAGATTTTACCAGTGAATTTATATCATGAACTTCTAATGCTCTTCACTGCCATCTTTTTAATTGTTAAATTTATATTTGAGTTCAAATTTTCATTGTCATCAAAGCATCCAACCTGACAATGAATTTCACTGAATTTAGCTAAATTGGTGCTCAGAAAGGAGATAAAGATGGGTCATCAGGTCTATACTCAAAGCCTTTCCAGTTAAATTTGAGTTTCTGCATCCTTGGAGAACACATTGTCACTGCCATATCACAAAGAATCTATCAACCATATTGACACTTGGGATATAATTTTAAAGTATTGCATCAAAATCCAAAGATTTTAAGGCACTTATAGAATATAACCTCATCAACTTCTTTCTTGTTGAAAAGATAAAAACGTTCTGATTGTATTCCTTTAAAGAAGCCATGTGACTGGAATCTGCTGGAGCTAAAAGAACACTTTTCTTGATCAGTAAGAAATGATCAACAGGATTACCAATAGCAACTCAAAAAGATCAGTGATAAAACATGTTACCCCCTCTTTGAGAGAAGTGGTGGATTTAAGGTGCAGAATGATTCACATATGTTTAGATATGGCCAGCATGGGAATCTGTTTTGTTTGAATATAAATGTTTCTTAAAAGGAGTTTTTATCTTTCTCCCAATGGAAGAGATGAGAGGGAGAGAAAATATATTTGTGTTAGCTTTAAAAATATACAGACATAAAGCTTGTTCTGCAGAAATTTTAAAAAGTAAAGTGAATTATATAATCATCTAACATTTCAGTAGAAGATAATATTGAAGTGAAACTAGTCATTGTTTGCATTTCAAAGTGTCCTTTTGGGACAATTTACACTTATTTTTTGTAAAATAATAGTTATGTTTGTTATTTTTTATTCCGTGAAGCCACTTGCCAATTTCTCCATGATGTAAAATCAACTTAAAAACTTTGTAATGAGTTTGAGACCGTTTGGGATTTCCTGACTACACAGGTAAAATGATTCCATTTCTTAAAACCAAGAGAAGGGCCACAATGTGCCTCTGTGTGTATGTGGCAAACGTGTGCGTGGGCTGTGTGTGTGTGTCAATAAGCAGCATGCCTCACCGAACTGAACAACAGTTTAAAACATTCCCTGTAGAGAGGTCTTGAATCTGGTTTGGCAAATGAGGATGCTGCACTGTATATGGAGTATTACTTACACGGGCGGCAGCTGTTCTGGTGACTCTGCTGTTAAACACATTGACTAAGTATATTCTGAAGCCAGTGATAAACAAGTGTCTCAAAGATACATCCATACAACAGCACATGTTTAGCCTTTTATACACTACAATGGACGTCCCACATCAGCTTTCTTCTTCTTCAGGTTTCCTGCAGCCCCCCTGACTGTCCCTGTCACCCGGTGCCAGATGGGAAGTGAGAGCTCAGCTGATCCACCCCTTTGTGGTGGAAACCCCCAGAGCTTCAACTACAGGCTACAGGTTACTGAAGCCTTCATGAAAAATTCAGAGCCGATTATTAACAAGCTTGCTGAAAGTAAAACGTGTGTCATATTATCTACCCTCTCTTTCAGATCATAACAGCAAAACCCCATCACTAAAAAAGAAGAAAAATGTGCTTACTGTGTTTGCTTACAAAACTTTCAGAATTATATGTTGAGGATATAGGAAATTTTTATTAAGATGAAATGAAAACAGAAGATTGTGCAAATTAACTTTCTGAAACACCTAAGGAGAGACACAACAGAATGTTTAAAAGATCCCTAATTCTCAGGAGAATTAGAATTAGAATTAGAATCTTATTAAAATTTGAGTTCTGTTTCTAAATTAAATTTGATATTTAAAAAATTCTTACCTTTACTCATTTATTCCATTTGTAACATTTTGTAATTATTCTTTCGATATTTTAAACACGATAGAGCTCTCAAATGATATGAAAATACAAAGAAACATACTAAAGTTTCCAAAACTCGCAAAAATTAAGTGCTTAAGAAATGCACAGAATGGATCTTATAGCAGTGGCCTGAACTACAGTACATGTATTACTGCTTCATGAATTGAATGTGATCTAATCAGAGTGCATAGGAGGTCTTAGTATGAAAGAAAAGATTTAGTAACTAGACATACAAATCAACCAACTGTCAGCCTCCTTCTTTCCCATCCCCCTTTCTAAATGAACTGGTGAAGTCCTACATCACAAGTAATTTTTATTATATTAAGTTAAGAAAGAAACCTATACAAATTCCTTTTATATTCCTTCTTGGAAATAACATCTTCCCAATCTTAAAGTCATCCGTATGTAAAAAAGTAAATTTCTTCCACCCTCAGTCTCCCCTCCCCCCAAACCCTTTCTGATGTCAGAGCACAATTTCTTTAAATGCATCAAACCAAACAATATAAAAACTTGGGAAAAAGAGCTCACGGTACAGATATCAATGAAGGCACTTTCAATTGCAACTCCCTAAACCAGAAGTTAAAACCCGCCCCAAAAAAGTAAGTGAAGGGGAATCATTCCACAAGACTTCAGTGCAACTAAAAATTCTAATTGTTATTTAGTCACTTATCTAGTTGTTAGTCTAACTTCTTTCTATTTATAATTCTTCACCATTTTTAAACAAATCATTACAAATCAACAGTTGATTTTATTAGTATTCTCTAGCATAGGTGTATTTTATCTTAGTGTGTATGTGTATTTTATCTCAGGGGAGGAAATAAATAGTGTATACTTTATAGCATGGTGCAGAGTATGTTGGATCTTAAGTCAGGTCTTTACCCATTTCCCAACTCTACCATACCTGTGGGATCTTGGGCAAGTCATTTAGTCTTTCTAGATTTCAGTTTCTTCATGGGGGAAACAAGGAGAATTAGATTTTTTCTTCCATCTCTTACTCTATGACCTGATCATAGTTATTTCTATGCTATTAAAAAATCCATTCACAGTAAGACAATCATTGTATGACTATTTTCCAGTATTGGTGCTATGAAGGACTATGATAAAAACCTAGAAGAAATTAATCAAATAAAAATTAAATAAAAACTCTAGAGGAAAGAATTAGAATAAGAATTAGTTTAAAAGAGTACATGGTAAACCTCATCCCTGAAAATTTGAATAAACTAAATATAAATCAATGCTTCCATCAGGCAGTAAGAAATACTAAAATAAATCAAAAGATTGAACAATAGAAGAAAATGTAAGATAACTGATATAAAGAATGAACTTGAAAATGGGTCAAGTAGAGATTTTAAAAATCAATTATTCAACTCAATGCAAATCATAATTTTTTTAAAAGTCTGGGCATTTTGTTTCAAAAAGTTTAAGTACCAAGAAACTACAGTCAGAGTCATATATGAGCTAGAAACTTCTACCAAAAATGGAAGGAGACTCTGGAATGCACCCAAAGACAAAAGATAAGGGTTAACAATCAAGAATAACATCCCACAGAACTAGAGATAATCCAGCTGGGGAAAAATTAGCCTTTAATGGAATAGAAGATGATGAAAAAGATCAGAGCTGAGTTAGGCTATATAAGCATTGAGCAGAGAAATCTAGAAAGGAAAAATCTATTTGATCAAGTGAAAGGAGCTCTATGCGAAGTAGTGATGTTTACTAATGGGAGAGAAGACACAAATATGCCTTTAGAACCTTAATATCTCCAAGGAAATTAATTGAGTTCAATAAGAAAAGAAACCACAGAATCCCTGAGTATTCATTGGCTTGGTTCTAAGGCCTTGAAAAGGAGAAAGAGGGTAAAATAAGGAATAAACTAATGGATAAATGAAGAAGGTTATGTTTCTCATTATTAGAGTGTGTGAAAAAATCATGAAGAGAGGAATGGCAGATTACACATCAGTTGAACCTTACTGCTCTGAAATGGACAAAAAGGACTGGAAAAAATAAAATACACATACTTCATACATGTACATATACACATACATACATGAAAGCACAACTTGGGCTATATGTATGTCAAAACCTATATCAAAACAGATGAGTTTAAGAAAGGGTGAGAAGTTATTCCTGGAGAGAGAGAATAGTATTAAAACATCCTGAATCTAAAAAAGGGGAGAGTGATCAAAGAATTAGGAAGTAAGGAGTTGCCTTATGTCTCTTGGACAATTGGGGAATGTGATATAAGAATATAATGGAATACTATTGGACTGTAAGAAATGATAAAAGAGATGTTTATTGACTGATTGATTTCAGTAAATTCTGAAAAGTGCAAATTGATGGAGAGTGAGATGAACAGAACTAGGGGAATTTACAAAAGAACATTATAAAGAAAAAATACATTGAAAGACTTTAGAATTCTGCTCAAGCAGTGGCAAATCACATCTCCAGAGGAACTATAATGAAGCTTGTTAGCTTCACAACTTGGAAATGGACTCAAGGAACAAAGAAATGCTTTTTTTACCAACTCTGGTCACTATGTGAATTCACTTTTGCCTGATTGAATTTTTTAAAGAGGTTTTTTCTTTCCTTTTTTTTCTCTTTTGATTATTGGGATAGAGAGATGTGAGGAATAATTATGCAAATATTAGTAATAAGTAACAGTTAATAATTATGCTAAAAGAAAGAAAAATATTGAAAGATGTTAAAATGAACAGAAATAAATGGAATGAAGTTTTGAAAGAACCAGCATTATAGAATTTTTGATATAAATTTTTAAAAATAATAAAAGGGAGAAAATTGTCGAGTGTGAAATGAGGATTTCACATTGAATCTTCTTGTATGTTTATCTGTAAGAACGGAAATATTTTGTGTGTGTGTGCTTAAAGCTGGAATAAAAAAATAAAATAAAAAAGTAATTATATGATTTAAGATTTGAGAAACTCAGAAACTTTAATTTAATCAAAATTTTTGTATCAATAACCCAGGGGCTAAATCACCATTAGACTAGAAATGGAAACCATTAAAGACAATGTAATACACGTGACAAAAATTTACTTGAATCTGAATTTGTCATGCATATTAGAAAATTTAAAATTATAAAAGAATAACTTCATCAGATTTCTTTGTGAAGGAATCTCTTTTGATCAGTCTTCAGTTTTTACTACTGGGAAATATTGTAATTGGGTGTAGAGTAATATTGCAAAGAACTCCTTAAAATCTTGATGTTTGACCCATGATAGATAGTCTCCAGTTTTGTTAGGCAGTATTGCTCTTTATTAATGGAAACTGAATGCAGACTTATAGATATAGCTGTCAAAAATATTTATTCTTAAATCAAATCCAAAAATATCAAAGACAAAGAGATTAGAGTGCCAGAATTCTTGGTAATGCTACATATTCACTAAACTCTTTTCAAAACATAATTTCTTGGGGTGGCTAGGTGGTACAGTGGATAAAGCACCGGCCCTGGAGTCGGGAGTACCTGGGTTCAAATCCGCTCTCAGACACTTACCTAGCTGTGTGGCCTTGGGCAAGCCACTTAACCCCGTTTGCCTTGCAAAAAAAAAAAAAAAAAACAAACCTAAAAAACCCCATAATTTCTTGTCACCTCTGGAAAGGTGATGCAATTAAATAACTTAAAAAGAGAAACACTAACTGGAGTAGTATTGGAGCTAGGCATGACTAGCCCGGCTCTGGTGGCCCAATAAATGTGATAGGACCATTATTTCCCAAGATTTTCTCTTATAAGTAAGATGGCTTATGCCAGAAAGGCAACAAAACTTGTTGGCCTGGGAGCTTAGGTGCAAGCTTCTTCTACCTTAATATAGTTTTGTGGTAGCCACTGGCTATTTTAACTTGGTTTAAAAAAAAGAAAGAGGCCAATTCTTATGGAGTTAGGGCCCTTCTTACTTAGTGAATTTTTCAAAGTCATCTTGCCCTACTGATCAGTTAAATTTCCAAATGGAGATGAAATGGAACTACACACATGAAGGATTGGTTCTAGAGAATCATCGAATAACCTTTCTATGCCTATGACTAAGTGAACCCCCATTTGCTAACTTTTGAATGACTCAAGTAGACATTGTCCTAAAACAACCTGAAATTACAAGGTACTAGTTTCAGTCAGAGTCAACCTGAACATCAATCTTTCTGCTATAGAGTGACCCCTGGAAAAGATTCACTCGAATGAGAGGCAGTAAAAGTGAAAATGTGAATAATTTTCACTGATTACATGGAATGACAACAGCTGAAATAAATGTCTGAATGTGACTACTTAAAAGAATAGGTAGTTCCATGCAGAATAATTTCTCTCAAAATGATCACCTTCAATTTATGAAAAGCTGCACAGTAAATTACAAGATCCTTTGAACTATTAAATTAGAAATTCAACCCTCTGGGCTCATTATTTACTCTTTTAAAAGTCTGGTCTTTATTATTTTGAGTTATTCTTTTATACCTAACTATTCAATGAAGATTTAAAAACAAATAATCAAAAATAAAGAGCAAAACTCCAAGCAAATTGTTTAAATTTGATTAGTAACAAAATAAGGACAGTAATAACAACATATCTAAAATTTTTTATTGAAAAGAGATTTTTAGAGCTTACCTAGTAGTAATCAATTTAGTAATCAAAATATTGCTCCCTTGAATAAAATATATCTTCGATTTCTATAACTTTTTAAAAATTTGGTTGGATTTTGACCCTATGTCATATAAAACTCTGCTGTCAAATGTTGGAGCATTAACTTAATTAAACCAATTAATAATTCACTCATTTTTTTTATTTTAGTCGTGCCTTTTGACATTTATGAGTAACATCTAATTTTTTTCTTTTTCATTTTCCAGGTCTTTGTTTCCTTACAACTTAATCCTTGTTAACACTGTGGGGCTGCTTTTATACTCCTTCATTGTTTGCAGAATGAATAATTGATGGGTGATAATTTTCAGGCATTGCCCCACCCTTGCCAGTTTTACTGCCTTTCTACTTGAGATGATATTTTCTGGACTTTTCCACTGGCTTAAGTTTACAGCACTTGGGTCAAATGACAGTCTGTGCATGTGTGTGTGTGTGTGTGTGTGTGTGTGTGTGTGTATACATAAGAAGCACATAAAAATAAAGGTACAATAATGTAATGGAACAAATAAACATAGAGGCATTTTCCAAAAAATTAATTCAGTTCACCAAGTATTTGGAAAGGACCTACCTTATGTAAAGCAATGTTTTAGGTATTACATTTCCACCTGCTCCTTTTTTTTAAAACAGCTGCTATACTCGAATATATTCACTCATTATTAAATACACTTATAACTAAATATTTTGAGGATTTTATGTTATACTTCTGACATTTATTGTCTAGGTGATCCTGGCCAAGTCACTTAACCTCTCCTGATCCAGGGAAACTGTTTAAAAATATAAGTATCATGCATGAGGAAAGGGTTCCTTCACACAGGAGTTCTTTATATCAACAATATCACCAGGACAATTCCTAATGTTTTTCCCTTTGTTTCTTGAACTTAAAAAAAAAAACCTATGTACTATAATACATAGTATGTTCCTTACAATATGTAATTTTTATTTCAACATAGAAAAAAGTTTAGAAAATTACTATGTTAATTCACATAACCAATAACAACGAAAGTTACTTGTGAAGACCAAAGCAAATGTGAAATAGTGGAAACTAATTGCAATTCATGAAACATGAGTTCCAATCTTAACTGTACTAATTAGCACTTCGGACAGCAGTCTAGGCCTCAGTTTTTTCCACAGGTGCAAGATGAAAGATTTAGACAAGATGCTTTTTAAGGTCTTTTCCAACTCCTAATACTGTTTCTCAGATTCAAATACATGAGGTATACATGAATGGCCATGAGAATAGAAATCATTAGCCACAAGTAAAAATTTCAGAAAGGGACCCTATTTTTCACTGAATATGAAGCAAGCCATTCTAGCTAAATGCTATCTTTTCCTTTGCTCTAGGATGCAGGATTTGCATACACTTCCAGTTCAACCTAGTAGACTTTCTTTACTTTTAATGAGAAGCTAGGCAAACAGTTAATAGTTTTGAAAATATTCTGATAAAGTCCTCTGCTGTGCAATAATATGCAGAATTATTAGAAATGATGTAAAACTAATATATATGAATGAATCCAGTAATTCACAGAAGGAAATAAGTGGGAAGAGGGGCATTTATAGCTCCTGGTATTATTATACATCATCAGAATATTGATCAACAACCAAGTAAACCTGAATTTTTAGATTGAAGAGATGAATACAAATTCACCAACACTTGGTATTTGCAATTAGGTTAAAAGAAGGGCATACCATCTCTTTAATAATATACTCTAGGGGCGGCTAGGTGGCACAGTGGACAAAGCACCGGCCCTGGAGTCAGGAGTACCTGGGTTCAAATGTGGTCTCAGACACTTAATAATTGCCTAGCTGTGTGGCCTTGAGCAAGCCACTTAACCCCATTTGCCTAGCAAAAAACCTAAAAAAAATATACTCCAGAAAAAACTAATGACAGGTAGCTAGGTGGTGTAGTGGATAGAGCACCTGCCCTGGAGTTGGGAGGACCTGAGTTCAAATCCAATCATTTAATAATTACCTAGCTGTGTGACCGTGGGTACATCACAACCCCATTGCCTTAAAAAAACAAAATAAACCTAGTGCAACTTTGGGCAACAGAAAGAAAAACGTAGCTTCCAGGAATAAATAAGTAGTGCTGTCTTTATATACTACAATGGATGGACTTTGTTGGAATATCCTATTCAGTTCTAGAGACCACAGTTTAAGAAGAATGTTGATAAACATTTATGTTATAGTAGGGATCCCTTTTGTGTATAAATTAAACTTGATTGAAACTAAAGTACCTTCTACCTCTTTAAATTCTATGCTTTTGATGAATGGATTAAGACTGCAAATGGATGACAGGGACTATGAGGATATATAGAATTTTCTGTGAAAAGAGGGCTTTTACTTAACTATAATCTCAATGTGACTTCAGTGTGTTGAGTTTGTCAAAATACTAATGCAATCTTTATTCTTTTTATAATTGGAAAGATCCTTGATTTTATCAATGTTGTTACTTCTCCCCTAATATCATCTAGGCTTTTGCAGAAGGGCTTCATAATTGGTGAGCAAAAAACTACCAAACAAACCCATCTCTTAGTGGTCACATTTTTTGCAAAAAAAAAAGTTTTCACATTTCATAGATTCTTCAATTATAGGCATAGCCATCATACACAGTGCTAGGCTCTTTCTCTGCCTAGAAAATCTTGACATTTTTTTTTGCAACTGGCACAGGCTTTGAGGATTCAGATTTTCAGTTTGGATACAGGGTCTACATCCATGTCATTGATAAGGCATTAGAGTAGGACATTAGGAAAGGGATGCAATCTAGGACTGCAATGATAGAAGAAGAGTAGCTGGATGGTATATGGAAGGGTTTTTTTAGTTTATTTATTTTGAATTTTACAATTTTCCCCTAATCTTACTTCCCTCTTCCCCCACCCCCCCAGAAGGCATTCTGTTAGTCTTTACATTGTTTCCATGGTATACATTGATCTAAGTTGAATGTGATGAAAGAGAAATCATATCCTTAAGGAAGAAAAATAAAGTATAAAAAATAGTAAAATTACATAATAAAGTAAGGGTATTTTTTAAAATTAAAAGTAATAGTCTTTGATCTTTCTTCAAACTCCAGAATTCTTTCTCTGGATACAGATGGTATTCTCCATTGCAGATAACACCAAATTGCACTGGTTGTTGCACTGATGGAATGAGCAAGTCCATCAAGGTTGATCATCACCCCCATGTTGCTGTTAGGATGTATAGTGTTTTTCTGGTTCTGCTCATCTCACTCAGCATCAGCTCATGCAAATCCCTCCAGGCTTCCCTGAATTCCCATCCCTCCTGGTTTCTAAGAGAACAATAGTGTTCCATCACATACATATATCACAGTTTATTAAGCCATTCCCCAGTTGATGGACATTCATTCAATTTATGAAGGGTTTTTTTAAAAAATATATCTCTTGGGGTGGCTAGGTGGCGCAGTGGATAAAGCACCGGCCCTGGAGTCAGGAGTACCTGGGTTCAAATCTGGTCTCAGACACTTAATAATTACCTAGCTGTGAGGCCTTGGGCAAGCCACTTAACTCCATTTGCCTTGCAAAAAAAAAAACCTAAAAAAAATCTCTTTACTCATAGTATTCCTGCATATGGAAATTTGGTGATGAAATGGTTTGTATTGAAACCCAAATTAGAGAGCACAACTCTAACAATTGACTAGAAATTGAGATTCCAATCATGCACTAGAAAGATTATTTTACTATGTGGCTTCCTTTGGATCATCATACCACCAACAAAGGGACAGCAGGAAATATAAGGACTACTAGTCAGTCAATAATAGTTTATCAGTAACATTTACTAAATATCTCCTGTCTGCCAGACACTGGGCTAAGAGCTAAGGGATAGGAAGTAAACAGATGTTCTCTGCCTCCAGGTTATTCAGTCTAATGAAAGAGACAGCAAGCAATCAAATATATAAAAGCAAGCTATATACAGAAAATGATGAAAGGAGGAAAGACAGTGGGAATGACTTCCTATGGAAGATGGGATTAACCACAAGGTTATGGGAAATAAAGGGCAATTAGGTGGAGCAGTGGATAGAGCACTGACTGAGTCAGGAGGACAGGAGTTCAAATCCGACCTCAGACACTTTATACTTACAAGCTGTGTGAACTTGGGCAAATCACTGAATCCTGATTGCCTCGAATTCAGGGTCATCTCCAACTGTAGTAATCCATATCTGGCCGTTGGCCTCAGATGATTCGGGAGAAGAAAATGAGACTGGTGAGTTAGCATAGCACTCTTTCATTCAACTATAATTTGTGTGCTTGTTTTGGCAACACTTCCCCTGATTCATGGTCTTCTTTGAGAATGAAGGACAAGCATCATCATTATCATGAGAAATAATATTAAATCTAATATATGTATTCTTTGACCTAAAATTTTAAAACCTCATAATTAAATGGAAATTAAATAGAGTTGGAGTAGAAATTGACCCTTCATCATCACAGTTAGTTGTTTTCTCTTAACATTTTGCAGTTGGAATGAATGTCTACAATCAAAAATAAATGCAGAATCAAATACTCTTTCACTTGACTGCTTAAAAGTCACCACTAATGGAACTGACAAAGGGAGTTGCAGATATATAGCAGATTCAGGCTGCCACAGGCTCATTGTCCATCATCTCTTATTCTCTTCCTATTTTCCAAGAGGCCCCAAATTCCCACCATAAACTGTATGTGGAAAATTTCTGCCCTCATTAGTTTTCTCTCTTCTCAAACTCAGAACTCCAAATCTCAAGATTTTTGAGGCCAGTCAACCCCCTGCAGAAGTTTTTACACACAAAAGGTGCAGACCTGTATTGTAGGAGGAGATTTCAGTTTGAATAAGTGGGTTTGTTCTCTATTTATACTTGTTTTAGTCTTTGTGTAGCTGGTATTTGGTGGGGAAAAGGAGCCAAGCCTGAGGTACTCTCTTAAAGGATACCTTGGGTGACTGTGACTCTGGTAAGCTGATCTATTTAAGTCAGGGGTGGAAAATATTTGGCCCACAGATCATTTGGTCTGGCACTGCCATGTTAGGGCAGGTGGGACTTGAAAATCAATAAATCTAGGAGCTTTTAGGGTGAATTATTAAATATTTGACCAAAAAGTAGCAGATGAATAATGTTATAAATAAATTTCCTAATGGCCCTTGGCAGAAAAAAAAAGTTTCCCATCTCTGGTTTAAGCAACAGCCACCAGTAAAAGCAGTTGGAATCAAAAAGTATTTCATTCAGACTATAAATATTTTTGGAGGGCAAATATGACCTTACTTCAATATCTCCCCTGTGGGAAACACTCTTTAAAAAGTAGAGCTAGGGGGTAGCTAGGTGGTGCAGTGGGTAAAGCACTGGCCCTGGAGTCAGGAGGACCTGAGTTCAAATACTGCCTGAGACTCTTAATGTTGACCTAGTTGTGTGATCTTGGGCAAGTCACATTTTTGTTGTTGTTTTAAAAAATAAACAGAGAATACCTGTAAAGGTCTTCTATTATTACAAGAATCCTGGAAAGAACCCACAGACATGGAATTCTGGGATCACAAATTTATGTCAAAATACCAGTAAAATCAACCACTGAAAGGAAACAACAGTACTAAAAAGGAAGAGAAATCCAAATCATGACATGACTTTTGTTGACATAATCTTATCTAAATTGGAGAAGCAAGGATTGGTTTACAGTGGGCACTTAACCTAAGAAGGCCATCCATAACATCACTAATGATCTGCATAGATATTCTTTGTTTTTTCACCTCCTCCTCCTCCTCCTCCTCCTCCTCCTCCTTCTCCTCTTTCTGTGCTCCCTTCCTGCTTGAACACATTTTTAACATTTTATTTAAAAGAAAAAAGGGGAAAGACAGTTTTTTCCCAAGAAGATTTAAGTGCTAGAAAAGCACGAGAAATACAAAATCCTTAAACTTTTTTTTTAAATTGCAACTGACAGTTCATTATTGGAATAAGAAAGAAGAAACTAAATTGACTAGAAAATGCACAGATTCATAAAATCCTCAACTAAATTTTAAAAATCCTCATTTATGTTCCTATGGAAACTTGTTTCATGAAATCTTGGTGAGAAGAATTATTATGGAAACATGATTATTATGGAAACATAAAGATAAATGATATGTGAAGAAATAAATATTAGGGCTCTGGAGCAACTTAGACTGATGATCTTAAAGGCAGAGAGTTGTCTTTGTTCTTTAATTGACTCCTTCACGGGTAAGGGGAGCTCCACCCCTGGTCCCTGCTGTTAGGCTTCTCTGAGTCTCTGTGCTGTTTAGAAATCATCCCCCAATTTTTGGCAGAGCAATGAAGACATTAAATACATACCACCTCATTCCCATCAAATAATAAAAAAGACTAAAAGCAACCATAAAATTCTGGTGAGGTGGTAGAGCAATTTTGATATATTTTTATTATATTTTTCCTTTGCTGGGGTCATACAAACTTGTGAAATCTTTCTGAAGTCCAATCTGGCAGCATAAAGGAAAAATTCCAAAAACAATCCTTCCCTTTGGCACACTGATTTAACATGGGGCTTATATCTGGAAAGTTTTCAAAAACAAAGAAAAGTTATATTACAACCATTTAATGGTATTTTTATATGTAATTTCATCCTTTTAAAAAACTCCAAACTTCTAAAAACAGTCTAAATCTCTAAGAATACGGAAATGACTATAATCTGATTTAGAGCAATAGACATAAAGTAGACAAGGAAAACTTGGAAAAATCCATATGAAATCAGAACAAATAAAAAAAGAGAACATTGCAATGAATATATATATATATATGTATACACACACACACACACACACATAAATGTAGAGAGGCAGAGACAGAGAGACAGAAAGATCAAGAAAGAGGCACATAGAGAAATGAATGGAAAAGAACTGAAAAGGAATTCAGATGAGGACTTTAAAGTGACTATTTGGTATGTATATGTATGGAGGAATTTTATAATACATTAAGCATTGAAATTAATATAAATGTAAATTATTATTAAATAAACTTGGTTTGATTGCTAGTCAATGTTAATCTTTTAATAAAGCATTTTTTAAAAATTATGAACATATGTTTTTGTAAACAATCAATCCTAGCTAATATCTCTAATCCTATAGGGAAAGGATTATATGAATTTTGATCTATATTTGGCAATGAATTATCCTTTTTAGTTCATTTTAGTCTCTATTTTCAAGTATTAAGGATAGTCGGGGCTTTAGAAGTTAAAAAACACTTTGTCTACATTTTTCATTCATTCATGGAGGAACATATTAAATTTTGTCAAGACGTAGTCCCTGCCCTCAAGGAATGTGCAATCTAATAAATCTATCTTGTTATAGTAGTTAGCATAGGTTTTCATAGTGTTTTGAACATGTTATCTCTTTTGATCCTCACAATAACCATATGATAAGAGGAAGTTTAGCCTGAGAGAGTTTAAGTGATTCTTCCAGGGTCACTTAATTGCCAGCTAATAAGTGTCTGAGACAGAATTCGAACTCAACTCTTTCTGATGCCAAATTCAACCCTGTGCCTTATGTGGTACAAATCTTACATCCTTATGTCTTATGACATAAAACAATAAGGCCAGTTGGTATGGACACTTGGAGGTAACCTTGCCCAAACACATGGCTTGCTTCCTCCACATATCCAATCACCCAACCGGTAAATGGAGATCACATTGTTCATAAGAACCTCTAAATGATCTTGTGTGCATTGTATTGATTGCATGAAGCCTGAGAAAACTCCAAAACAGCCATAATCAAACATTCAAACAAGTTTGGTTCAACTATCAATAGTGAAAAAAAAAAAAGAATTCTGTGTTCAGTTTATGAGATGCTGAGACCTGTTTTTACACTTCATCCCCTTTGAGATTAGTTTTCATTTACACTGTATTTATCTGTATGCTAGAATTATTTGCACATTGTCTTCTCTAATAAAATATGGAATGCAGTGCTATATTTCCCCCTTCTTCTTTGTAATACCAGTACTTAACACAATGCCTGCACGTGGTCAGTCTATACCAAATGTGTGCTGACTAACTGAAACCCCTTATTAAAATCAAGCCTATTTACAAATTAAGAAGGCATTTTGTGCTCAAACCTTGAGATATTGATGTACTACTCCCTCGATAGATGAAATATTGATGACAAATAGACATGATCCTATGTCTACAAGGTTGACAGAAGATAAATGCAAGTTTCCATCCAAATTTTAATTGTCTTAAAAGACAGATGAGAATCCTATATGCCTATATATCCTAGCATATTCTAGAGCCTCCTCACAATGGCATGGAAGGAACCTCAATTATTGGCATGCATGCCAGATAAAATAATGATCCTACTAAGCTTGAGTGTAGGACAAATGAGAAACTCTATTGGTGTCCATTATCTGGAGACCATACGAGCCAAATTTAGATACTTATTATCAGGAAGGCAACAACTGGTTAAGAATTTTGTTTAGTAACAGCTACTTATGAAGACCATTTACTAAGACATCTGTAGGAGTGACAGGAATATGGCACATATTGTCTGACACATAATAAAAATATAATAAATGTATCTGAAGCTGTATCTCCTTTGTCACTATAACCCTGGAAGGCAGGTTCAACCTTATACTATGGATGAGGAAACTGAGGCATACAGTGGTTTAAATGTGTCTCACAGCTAGTGTCTGAACTTGGGTCTTCTTGATTCTAGACCTGGTGCTGTAACCACTTTGGCACCCAGCTGCTTTTTGCAGTTTAAATGCCTTTTGAACTACTGAGGCATAAAACTATGGCACCACCACATAGAGATGAGGATGAAGCCATCACTTTCATGATATTTTATGGCACAATAATATTCCATTATATTCTTGTACCATAATTTGTTCAATTATTCTCTAGTTGATAGGCACCCTCTTAGTTTGTAATGCTTTGCTATTTCAAACAGAATTGCTATAAATATTTTTACCTATGCATCCATTTTTCTCTTTTCTGGCTTGCTTTAGGGTGCGTGCCCCCACTGAGCTCTAATGTATTTTGATGATGATGGTGATAGTGATGATTTTGAATGAATAATTCCTGACTCATCTCTTTGTTAGATCAAATGTATCAATGGCATTGGGAAATATTTAATAAGATAAATAAAAATACAAAAAATATAAAGTTAATATGTGATTTTCTGTGGTTACATTTCAGTGACTTCTGTTTTTATTTGTTTGTCACCAAGTATTAGATCATTTTGCTTTGATTTCCAAAGCTATCTATCTATGGAAGTATGGGTTGAAATAACTCCTAAGAAGATACATTTAGGTTGTAAATTTTGTTGTCAACATTTATCCAAACACTTCATAGGTCTGATTATGTTTATGTATATGCTATATTTGGCAAAAACAGAATTCTGATCTAAAGAAGCTTTCAGACAAATTAGATAAATAAGAGAAAACAATCAACATAAAATAAATTACACAATTATACAAACTCATTGAGAGAAACTGGTAGTTAGAGATTACTTAGGATGGACTTGGTTAATTATGAAAGGTGTTCTTTTTTCTTTAAAGAAAGACTATGTCAAGATCAGGAAGTTAAGAGCAATAGAGTCCATATATTTGAATAAGCCTGGATGAAGAATTAGAATGAGGAATGGGTAGGAAAAAGGAAATTAGAAGAAAGTTGGCATTTCTGGAATGAAATGAAGAGAGGTAGCGAATCTGTTCCTAGGAATTAAAGGATCAAGTTTTATATTATTCTAATTAATCTGCAGAGTGATTAAAAATCATATTTAAAGCCCATAATCAATTCCTGGGCTATTCAGACACATGGGTTGTTAAATTGTAATGCTTTAAAGAATTAACTGATAATTGTTCAAGGTTTTTTTAAATTTTTTTTTGACTCCTTCATTTACCTTCCAGTCAGTTGTTGTCACTTTTTTGGTCCTGTGGGTTCTGGCTTATCTAGATTCCCCCCCTTCCCCAAATCTAAGAAATTTCATTGCTATATTGTAACTTGACCTCCATGATCAAGATCATTTTGATGTTGGTTCAAGGGACTTTTGAAGCCATCATTTTATTGCGTGGCAACTGTCTCAAACTATATTCTCATGCTCTGTCCTTAAGCTATTATTTGGTATGTATATGTATGGAGGAACAGTGTCATCCACTGTAGTCTCTCACTTTGGGAGATGGGATGGATTTTCCTAAACCAGTCTGAGAAAGACTAACTTTTCCTAAAAAGGTATTGAAAATTTTCTAAATATTTGATTGTTTCAGGTGATTAAGAATTGAGTCTTTCTACTGACTTTCTGGTGGCCTAAGTGTATAAAAGAGCTCCACCAGCATAGAGTTAGAACTCTTCATACTTGGAAGTCCCTAGGTATCAAGGCATCTCTATCTCCTGCCCTAGTAAACATTTCTATATGGAAATGAGGGGAGCTGTGTCTAACTTATCGAAATGTTGTATATTTATTTTTAAGAAAATCTACTTTTTGTTAACTATTGGTACCTACAAGTGTTTCATTTCATTTTAACATCAAATTTAATAGCAAAGGACAGGTCTGAGTCAATCCTGGCCTACCTTCCCTCCCTGCCACTGTTTCTAAAATATTCTATCATTAGGTGTACATGGTGTTCAAGGAGGGCTGACATCTCTGGCACAAAGGCTTGTTGAGCCTCTTTCAGGGCTGCTCATCCACCTTTGTTGTTCCCTTTCAACCAACTCTCACTTGTTGCTCCAAGAAACTGTAGTATGTGTGCAGCAGTCTTTGCATATTGTTGTGCTTCAGTCATGTTCAACCCCATTTGGAAGTTTTCTTGACAAAGATACTGGAGTGGTTTGCCATTTCCATCTCCAGTTCATTTTATAGATGAGAAACAGGCCTAAGTGACTTGTCTAGGGTTCCAAATCTATTAAGTGTTTAAAGCCTGAGTTAAACTCTTGAAGATGAGGGTTTTGGTTTTGGTTTTGTTTTTGTTCCAGAACTTTCTCCATTGTACCACCTAGCAGCCACATCCTGGTAAAGCCATCTTGCCAGATGGGATAAACAAGGTTGAGTGTAATTAATAGGGCTCAAACCCATTGGTGAGTTAGGGTGATGTCTATCCCAAGCTTGTGGAGACTTTCCCAAGAAAAAGGGCAGATTTTGTTCCGTTAAGACCCCAGGTGGCTGAAGCAGGTACTGCAGAATGCTTAGACACCAGGGTGATCCACTCCATCTCAGAAAATCCCCAGTCATCCTGACTTTTGTCTTACCACTGAACTTTGATGACTCTGGAAGAAAGAGATGGTGCTACTCTACCACACAAGTAAAATTCACAAGCAAGTTAAGGCATAATTGGTCCTTTTTTGAAAATGAAGGCAAAGAATAGTTTCTCAAGGCTCATGTCACGGACTACCTCCTAGAGCAGTGGTTGTCAAATTCTTTTATCTTGTTAAAATTACTGAGGAGTTCAAAGAGCCTTTAATTATGCATCATATCTATTGAGATTTGCCATATTGGAAATTCAAGCTGATAAATATTTAAAATGATTATTAATTCATTTAGAATAATAAAACATTAACATAAGACTTTTGTGAAAAATAAATGTGCATTATAAAACAAAACAATTAGTGAGAAGAGTGGTATTGTTTTATTTTTTTTAAATCTACTTTAATGCCTACTATAAAGCAAGTTGATTCTTATATCTGAAACTACATTCATTCTCTTGTGATGCCAATTTGTTTGGAATATGTGAAGAGAATCTAGCTTCACACAGTTATATGACTGGAAAAGGGAGGAATAGTTTGATATTCAAGTAAAATCTTAGTATTATTATTAAAATAATTGTGAACTCTTAGACACTCTGAAAGAGTTCTGGAGATAACTAAGGGATGAAGGACCATACTTTGATGGAGATGCCCTATCCCCTAGTTTATTAGTGCTCTTTTCATAATATATATTCTTACCTCTTCACATTTTGTTTCTCCATTCCCAGTGGAAAGTCAGTCAGGTTAGGCCAAAGAATCTTTTACATTTTATTTTTTTTATCTCTAATTCCTGTAATGTAGTAGATGTTTAGTAAATCATTGCTGGACTGGATTCAAATGTCAATAACTAACATCTCACTCCTTTCTTTCACTTTTTTCCCCTGCTTACGTAACTATTTACCACTAAATAAAATTATATCTGTTGTATATTTGTTTCTCCAATTTGGATTTATAATTTCATGTTTATATTTATTATATCTGTTTCCACTACATATAAAGAAATTTATATTTCATATAGAGAGGTAATTTCAATATAGAGATCATTGCTATTCTGTTTTGAATATCTATTAAATTCATTAATTTAGGATATAAAATTATATAAACAACCAGACTCCTAAAAGTATTTTTCCCTATTTCATTTTGTTTGCCAACTTACTGGAAAACAAGTGATTCCGATTAGGTCACACATAGGAGAACAAACAAGCAAGTGGAGAGTTAAAAACTGACTAGGATGAATCAATGATCTGCTTATTACTGTTTATAAACAGAAAAGAAAACATTGAATATAGGATACTGGTTGTGTTTTTTGTGTTCCTATTGGGTTGATGATTGATGGACTTATATTGCATTTATTCTATCAAGATTCTTTCTCCATTTTTTTCTTGACATTTTCATATGCCCTTAAATTTCCTTAAAAAAGAAATTCCCCTCCCCCAAAAAGTGTGAAATTAAAAAAAGAAAGTATATTTCCAAAAATGTACCATCTTGAGCATTTTAAAACATCATATAATTAACTGATTTGTTCTGAGCACTTTTTTTAAGACGTTAAGTTAATATTTAAAATTCTGGTGGAGCTTTCTTTGAAAGTCATAAAAAGCAATAATTGCTATGGCACACCACAGTATGCATTTGATACTGTGGAATAATAGCAGCTTCACTTTTGGCTTCTTGCCTCAGAGGCACAGCACACCCAAGGAGCATTGGAAAAGCTGTCGTGTGTGCCCACATTAACAGCGATTATAGTCTTAAAGGAGCATACATCATCTATTAGGATTCAACAGTACAAAATATGAAGCAACTAGAGGACATACCAATCTTGAGGTTCATAAAGGAACAACGAAAAGGAAAAGACAAAGGAAGGCAGAAAGGAAAGCCTCCCAAAAGGGAAAAAATTGTATTCCTTTATAATAAAATATCGTAGGACATGAAGACAAAGATTTCCAACACATTTCTCATATGAAAAGAAATCTTCACTAATTAGCGCTCATCATGAGTCCATACCAATATAATAAAAATTACATTGCTACAAAAATTAATTTATTCTTTTAGTACTATACCAGATTATCAATGATAAAAAGCCTGTTAAAATAATAATAAAATTCATTTCAAAATTAAAACTCTAGAATTTCAAAGAAATTGATGAAAAGAAGTAGAGAGGAAAGGGGAATAGTACTTTCAGACCTTATAAAGCAACAGTCATCAAAATTTTCTGATATTGGTTATAGAACTGAGAGATCAAGAAATAGACTAGACAAGAATTGTAAGAAAAAAATAAAATTCAACAATGAAATTTTTAGAAAAAAAAACCAAATTACTTAGGGCAAAAAATTTATTTGATTAAAACTGCTGGGAAAATTGGATCCTGTAGAAATTAGACTTATACCATATGCCATATTTAACAATCTACTCTAAATAAAATATATGAATTTAATATTTAGGATCCTATATAGAAAAGAAACAGATCATATATATCTCTCAAAGCTATGGACAAGAGATGTATTCTTTACCAAACAAGAACAATAACAAAAATTAATTATAATAATTACAATAGAAAATAGTGAATTGCTCAAAGAATCTAGTCTGTGCTAGAGGCAGCACTTGAGCCCTCTCCTTCTACCTCCAAGACTAGATCTCTCTCTCTCTCTGTAATACCTTACTGCCATGTCTAATTTGATGAATTTCATCTTTTCCATATCTCTTGAAAAATATCTCTTTCCCTCCTCTGACACTGTCACCACTCTTGTCTTGACCCTGCTTCAAGTCTGAACTACTGCAATAGGTTGTTGAGGGGTCTTCCTGCCTCCAGTCTCTCCCCACTTCAATCTATTCTCCATTCAGCCTTCAAAGTGATTTTCCTAAAGCATGGGTCTGATTATGTCACACCTCTCTTATGCAGGTAAAGAGCACTAAGCAATCAATCTCCACCAATGAAGAGAGACTTGTGACTTTCTGGTTACATTCAAGACTTAGCTTGAAAATATGCTAAAAGGAGTTGAGGTCCCTTCATTATGGACAACTGGATGAATCATAACACAGTCCTAAGATCCATGATTAAAGATGGTCTAAGACATCATAATTAGAAAGAATCTTTCTCTACTCTCTCCCTCTTGATATTTTCATTTACATTTTAAGCTATCTTTATATTGATGGCTCCCGAAACTACAGTAAGGAGTTGGAAAACAATATAGATCAATCTAATTATTATTTTTATTATAGCTTTTATTAATTAACACAATGAATAGTTATTTATTAAATTCAAATTAATATGCCAAAAATACAAAAACAAAACTAAAACCAGACTTATTCTTAAGGAGATTTCATTTTATTGAATATTCTTCTCAAATTTGCAGATGAAATAAAACTGAGGATACTAACCTGTGACAGGTTAAAGATTCAGAAAGATCTTGAAAGGCTATAATTTAGCACAATCTAATAAGATAAAAATTACTAGGAATCAAAATATCAGCTTCACAAGGAAGGAAGAAAAGTGTTCAAGTACCTGCTTTGAGCCATGTTCTTTGTGAACATAATAACATTAGATCCTTACAACAACCCTGGAAGGAATTGTACCATAATTATTCTCATTTTATAGTTAAGGAAACTGAGGCAAACAGAGGCCAAATACTTAAGATTGCATAGCTATATTTGAACTTATTTCTTCCTTACTTAGGGTCCAAAACTCTATTCACTAAGGTACCTAGCTATCTGAAATAAGAGTGTTTATCTAACTCCCATTCTTCTTTCTGTAAAAGTTTGATACCTAGATTAATGTTGTCATCCCCAAATCCTGTCTGCAGATTAAGGATATAAATGTGCACACACACACACACACACACACACACACACACACACAGTCACTGCCCTCTCAAACATTTGGGCTTCTAATTAATCAAATTCATGAATGTCTATTAACTATACCTTCCATTAGACCTCAATCAAACAGAAATGGTCATAATCGACATCTCTGCATCAGTCAGGCCTCTGAGATTCCTCCCATGATTGCAACTTTGTACTTTAGGAAACTCCCATCAGAAGGTCCTCTATCTAAAAAGATATACCTTCTTTTATGACTCCCAACACAATGGACAAGGGAAATCCTTTCCTTTCACTTCTACTTCAACATTCTCCCTGTTCCATTACTTCTCAATCTTTCCTCTTTTGATGTTCTCTTAATCTGCCTTTACCATCAGTATAATCCTAGCCAGATCCTGGTTTCTACTGCTATCTGCTTGACCCTGAAATCATTCATCCATGATCAAGGAGTCTGGATGTTGGGCCAATTTCCATTCTATCTCCTACCTTCATAGACTTTTTTTTTTGCAAGGCAGTGGGGTTAAGTGACTTGTCCAAGGTCACACAGCTAAATGTCTGAGGCCGGATTTGGACTCAGGTCCTCCCAGGGCCAGTGAGCCATCTAGTTGCTCCCTTCATAGATATTTTGAAGCTCCTCAAACACTCGGGTCTCTCAATTGCTCAACCTTCTCAGCTTCCATAATCTATACCTTCATTTCCCTTCAGTCACTTGCAGGAATGATGATACTTTTGGTTTCAAATTCACTCTTAACTGTTTGACCTCCAGGATCTGTAGCTCTTGGATTCCTTTCTCTGATCATAATATCTTATCTAGAAATTTCTACTTATTGTTCAAATCTGTGTAAACTTCCTCTCATGAACAAGTCATTGCTATACCCTTTCATGTTCTCTTATGCTTTTAGCACTGTTCTGACCTCACTTCCCTTCCTTTAAAATCTTGAATGAGAACATAAGATGATGAGTGAGAAGAGAAAAAAGTTACAAAGATGGAAGCCATCAAGGAAATTCTAGGCTCTACTCTTTCCAGTTCAAATGAGTAAAAGGTAACTTATTAAAAAGATTATTATTTTGTGATGTTTCCTTCTTATTTAGTAGGTACAATTACTTTCTTGAATAGCCTTCTTTCTGACTAGGTAAATAATGTAAGTATATAATCACACAGTGAATGAGGGAGTCTAGATAACCACATAAGAGACTTCAGATTAAGTATAAAATCAACATAAAACCTAGATTGGGGAGAGGGAGGGGGAGGAGGTGAGAGTGAAAGAGAGACAGAGACAGAGAGAGACAAAGAGAAATGAGAGAGACTGACAGAGATGGGGGGAGACAGAGACAGTGAGAGAGAGAAATGAGAGAGACAGAGAGACAGAGACAGAGAAACAGACAGACAGACACAAAGAGACAGAGAGACAGAGAGAGACAGAGACAGAGACATATAGAGAGAGACAGGGAGAGACAGAGAGAAAGGAGAGGGAGAGGGAGAGGGAGGGAGAGATTGGAGAACTTCCTTTAAAAACCAGTTGACATCCTGATTGGCTGTCAATCTAATTACATAATCCTCTGCTTTGACCAAAAAATTTATAGCTTCAAGTTCAACATTTTTAAAGACTTTTTTTGATTACTTTTATTATATTAAAATTCATTATTTCTATCTGTCACAACACAACCCCTCAGGTATTTATTTATTTAATCTAGAATTTTGTCTCCAAGCATATTTGACAATATTTATAGGAGGTTAAGGAATATCTGAATAAAAGTTACTAGAACTATCAAAAATAATTTTTCCAAATGATTTTATAGGAATACATATAATACAATGACATCAAATTTACATCCATATCATTTTGAGATCATATGGATATGCTAATTAGCTCAGTACCATTTCCCCCTCAAAAGGGGGGAAGGCCTAACAAGATGTGTCCAAATTTGGATGAACAATTTTTTTTATAGGGATGTGCTCTGAAGGAATAATTCTAAGATAACAGATTTAAGACTGGAAGAGACCTCAAAAGTCACAATTTTCATATTACAAATCAATTTTTTCATATTATAAAACTGAATAAGGAAACTGGACCTCATAGAGATGTAGTGAGTTGACAAAGGTCACAATGACAGGAAATGATCACGGCATGATTCCCATGGGGTCTTCTGGTTCAACACTTAAAATTCTTCCCTCTGTACCACTAGTGAGAAGTAATTACGTCTGCAATAAGAAACACCAGTAGAATATATATATATATATATGTATATATATACATATATATATTCACATACATATGCATATGTATAAATATGTATGTATGCAGACAATTCTCAACATTTGTGGGGATGTGGCTAGAAAATACCTTGAAAGAAAAAATTACATGAATATTGATATATTGAACCTATGGAAAATAAAAGATTTGGTTCTTTTTGACTATCAAAAACTGTAATCTTTTCTTAAGGAATGCAAAAATATACTTTTCTACATATTCTTTATAATATGTTCTGATAACACGCACTTTTCCCAAAGATTAACCATGAAATAATCCCTAAAATATGGTACACAAAATTAATTTGGTAATATGAAAAACACTTTTTCTCACTAGTAATTCCCTAGAATTCTGTGATCTTTTGTGCTATCACATCAAATGTTTTTAAAAAGTTTATTTCCAACAACATTCACTTTTCATAACAAATGAAATCAACAGCATCATAAATTATTGTTGTCATTATTTTCAATCATATCTGAATCTTTATGATTTTATTTGGGCTTTTCTTGGCAGAGATACTGGAGTGATTTGCCATTTCCTTTTCCAGTCCATTTTACAGATCTGGAACTGAGGCAATTCCTGATTCCAAGCCCAATGCTCTATCCATTGTGACACCCAGATTTCTATAGCATCATATATAGTATAAAGCTAATTTCAAAATCAAAACCTTTTTTTAACCTGAATCTTACCTTTAACTATGTCAGATGGCAATATGAGGCCATTGTACTTTACCTTATATGCTGTGAAATTCTAAACCTTGACCACCCTCTGAAAACCAAGGGAGAAATGTGGGAATTCCCCAAGACTGAATAGGTCTCAATAATCTTAAAGTCCAAAGAACTAGAACTAAGCTTTGGGGCGGGGGGGGGGGGGCATAATTGCAATACAAAACTTGAGTTTTCAAGGTAAACAACGCTAATATGCAATGAATGCATAGGGAACTGTTCACTCTACAATGGAGGGTGAACACAATCACCTAGTAGGATTCTAACCACTCCACAAAATTGTAAGCATGACTCTCATTTTTTTTGGTTTATTGTGCTAAGCTGAAAATGTATGTGATTGCTATTATGAAAATGAAAATAAGTTTATTTAAAAAAATCACATGAATGATTGAAGGTTTGAAAGTTTAGTGGCTAAATGTTGAGTATTGAGTTTATATAAATATAAACATATAAATATGATATTCAGAGTCAGATGGTCTTCCCTGCAATCTCCCTCCTTGTCTCTGTCTCTCTGTATACCAATGCTATACCAGGATGCCAGAAAAATGAATCACTTCCATCCTTGGAAAATTTTTGAAGATCATCTGGCAAGATAGGGTACTGAATGTCCTTTCTGAAGTTGAACTGTACTACAGAGAGCACAACTCTGATGGTCTGGCCATGTTGTTCAACTGTCACATGTTTATTTACCTAAATGAAGATTTTAACAAGGCAAAAAGCCACAAGTTAGAATAAGGGATAAAAGGACATTGGTGTTTCTGAAGAACTTTGGAATCAGTTGTGAGACACTGGGAGCCCCTGGCACTGCACCATGCAACATAGATGACATCAGTCAAAGAATCAAAGAAAGCACTGTACTCTGTGAGTAAAGCAGAGTAGTAGCTCAAAAATAATGAGAGAAGCAAACATTTAAAGATATCTCCCTTCAAATATTCATAAGGACTATTCGTGCCTGACCTGAGTGAGGTAGACTCCCAAGCTCATATTGTTCTTATCAGTCATAGTCAGATACACTGTACCTTAACCTGGACATAGTGTTGCCATTTTGATCTTTTTGAGAACAAAGGACAGTCAACCAATCGACCAATCCCAATCATCTCTGTCTCTAGTCTTCATTCAGTACAATTGCTGCTGCTTGATCCATTTGATCATGGTTTCTATTTCTGGTGTTCATTTACTCAATCAACAAGCCTTTATGATGGTTTAATATGTTCCAAGAACTGTCCTAGGTACTGATTATATAAAGACAAAAATAAAACAGTTTGTGCCCTTAAGAAACTTTGTATTTCTGTCACCACCACACCCTAAACATCATCAATGACTAGCTTTGTTCAGTGCTAAGATCATGAATTATACAGGAATTTATCTCTAACTCATTGTTTGTTTCACATTCCTACAGTCTATTTTTTGAGTTGTTATTCATTCCATCACACACACACTCACACACACACACACACACACACACACACACACACACGCCATTTGTCTCTTATCTCTTTTCTACAAAGAATGTCTTGAATCTCAACCCTTGTGCCAACCCCTCCATATAAACATATTTCTTCTTCCCTTACCAGAAAAGATATCTCAAATCTCAAATTGTACACAAATATACAAGTATGCCACAATTAGACATCAATTTAGATCCCTCTTTTGCCCTATATCACATTATAATCATTTTGTAAACTACTCAAGGAAGGAAATTATTTCTAATATTCCTTGCATTTTTTATATCCCAGGTTTCTAGCATCATATTTTGTATAATAATGATAAGTAACATTGGCAATAATCAGCAGTTACTGTTTTAAAGTTTGTACACCATTTATGAGTATTATTTTATTTTAACAACAACCCTGAGGTTAGATTTAATTTTTATCTCCCTTTTGCAGATAAGGAAACTAGAGCTGAGAGAGTAATTTTAATTTTCTACGGCCACACTATTTCTGAAGTCAAATTTGAGCCTGATTCGAAGCCCACAGCTACATCAGCTATACCACCTAGCTACTTAGTTTGAGGAAAGCAATATGGTATAATAGGAAGAGGGTTAGTTTTTGGAGGCAGAAGACAGTGGTTCTGACATTCAATGACCCATGGGCAATTGACTTTTTTTAAACAATTTTATTTCATTTTTTAATTTCAAATTCTCTCCCTTCCTTCCCTCTCTTTCCCACCCACTGAGAAGACAAGAATTGGGCTATTCACTTCAATTGTATCAGGTTCAATGCCTTTTCTATAGCATGGAGATAATGTTGTTCATAGTAGCTAATCATATTGGGATAAGAAAGCCTTAAATAGTCATAAAAGTTGGATTTTTAATATTAGCAAATTATTGTTTTTCAATTTATTTTTTTTTTTAGGTTTTTTGCAAGGCAAATGGGGTTAAGTGGCTTGCCCAAGGCCATACAGCTGGGTCATTAAGTGTCTGAGGTCGGATTTGAACTCAGGTAGTCCTGACTCCAGGGCCAGTGCTCTATCCACTGCACCACCTAGTTGCCCCTCCATTTAATTTTTAAAGTCCCAAAGTGATCATAGCCTAACTTAACAAACTAATATACGATAGCATATTAATAGCATAGTCTTTCCATGATAAAATTCAGCTCTTCAATTGTGCCCCATCCCAATTATGATTTAATCCTTTTCAGGTTTAAGATAGTTGACCTGGGGAAGGTACGGCTTTGGGGGGGGGGGGTAGGGGAGGGAAGCATATTTTGATACCTTGGGCCATTCAATCTAAAACTCTACTCTGTAGGAAATGAGAAAGGAATATATGATTTTCATTTCTGGCACTGGTAGTGATTGTGTAAGAAGAAGTAGAAAATTGCTCAGTCAGGTTAGTCATATGGTGAGTAAGGAATCAGAGAAATGGTGAGAGAAGTACTGATGAAATGGGAGTAGAAGGAGCAGAACTGGGAGTGAGTTCATCTTGGAACAAGTAGGTGGCCCAGAAAATTTCTAACCTTCACAAAAGATCTGTCTACAAATCTCCTCTTTAGTGAGACGTTCTTCTGCAGAGTGAGAAGAAAATAAAGCCTGTCCCTTTAAGACACATTCTTTCTTCCAATTGTTTGTAGTTCATGGTGAGCCAAGGAATTCTTTTCTGGGCAGCAGAACCTCATCCCCTAGTGTGCATGTTTCCTTGCCAAAGACAGAGGGAGAAGCATAAAGGGTTACACCAGGAAAGAGACATTGAAAGGAGCTAATTGCCAGTCATTGAGAAAGTCCTGAGGCCCTAACCCAGCATAAAGTTGAAGAGTTATGATGAAGTGAAGACAAACAGCTAACATTTCATATTGTTGTGAGAAAGCCTTAAATAGTCATAAAAAGCTGGATTTTTAATATTAGTCAATTATTACTTTTCAATTTAATTTTTAAAGACCCAAAGTGTTCATGATCTAATATTTTAAAATGAAGCATGAATGGATATAAGACTTTTAGGGAAAAGTATACTTAAAATCGCAGATTTAGAATGAGATAAGCCCTTAGGAGTTATATAGAAATTAAGGAATTTGTCCCAAGACATAAAAATAGCAAATAGTAAATAGTGCAGTTTTTGAACTTGTTTCCTCTTTCAGTTTCACATTGACTTGTGATACTGGAATAGGCCTCAAAATTCCACAAAAAAAATTAGTAAAAATGTATTACTACAAGGGCTAGAAAGAGGAATTTAAGTAAGATTCTAACAGAATCATCTTAAAAATAAAAAAATCATTTACCTTCTGTTGTATCACAATGTCTGACATATATGCTTCATAAGTAAGTACACAGTAAGTAGGTGTCTAATAAATGTTTGTTAACTGACTGAGCAGCTGGGCCACATATATTTTTAAATTACATGTTTAAAACATGAGAGACAGCAAGATGGTGCCATGGATGGAGCATGGAACTGAAGACTCAAGATCCAGTAAGGTCTCAGTCATTTGACTAGTTATGGAATCCTGAACAAGTCATTTAATCTCATTTTGCCTCAGTCTCTTCATCTAGAAGATGAAGGTAATAAAAACACCTACCTCAAAGGGTTGATGTGAGGATCAAATGAGATAAAGTAGGTAATACATGGTAAGCAACATATAAATGCTTATTCCCCTTTCCTCTAGAGTCAAAACTTAGAAGTTAACTGCCACAGTTTTCACCTTCCACTTCCATGTCTCTTGAATTTATCTTTATACTTTATATTTTCATTTCAAACTAGAAGTTTTAGCTTTATATTTTTTTAACGATGACTTTAGATTTCTTTCCCTAGAGGGACCACATCCTTGAGAACACCTGCCTTGAGCTGTTAACAGATTATTATTAAGCAAGAGCAAATGTCATGAAGTCAGTTACAATAAAGTGTAAATAAAAAAAGTTTATGGCAGGGTGTGTAAAGAAAAAAAATTGGAATTAATCACTCAGGTGGAACGCTGAAAGATCCAAAGGTCATGGTTTTTGTTCATTTTATATATATCATTTTAAACCTTAATCAAATGTTTTATTCATCTTCAAATTGCTGAACTTGAACATTAAAATTTACTTATATTCAGCTGAAAATAATACACAAAGGAAACTGGTCTTACTAGCTTCTAATCAGATCTTGCCATTTATCTGAGAGCATGGAGAGTTCAATGCATTTCTTTCACTCCAAGTAAAGCCTGGAGATTTTCTGAGTAATTTTAATATTGGGGGGGGGGGGCGGGAAGAAGGAAGGAAATGCTTAAATTTGTATAGGACTTAATTCAAATGCATTTGTATATAGTATCTCTTAGAATAAAGTTATATAAACATTATTCACATTTTATTTATGAAGAAACTGAGGTTCAGAAATATTAGAAGATATGCCCACTATCACACAGATAAGGTACTTGAAGCTAGGTACCTAAGTTATGTGTCCTCAGGGCAGTTCCAATAGCAGTTACTTGTGAGAGTTACCACAGAGCTGGTAACAAGAACAAAAGAGGACAGTGTACTAAGCATCTTACTTCCAGCAAATAGCCAGGGCAAAGGAAACATTTACAGGGATCCATGTCTTTCTACAAGGGTCAGGGAGTCAAGGGTCAGTTTTTGAAGCTCAAAGTGTTGCTCTAGTTTCTAAGGTAAATGACTTGTTGGGATTCCTTTCTACTCTTCAGACTAAAGGACTTACTACCTTATTGGGAAAAAAGTTCTAAAAAAGGAAGTAATGGGTTTCTAACATTTATTTATATGTTGGAAGGAACTTAAAGGAGAAAAAAGGAACATTTAAAACTAAGGGGTTACCTCTGAGGAATGATGATGGAGTCAAATAGATGGCTTCAGGAAGATGATCATCTGGAAAGGATAAGAATAGAAACATGACATGGCATAAAAAAACACCTGACTATGGAGTCAGAAAACCCAGTTTTAACTTTTAGTATTTGCAGGATATAAAATATAAACTTTGATTACATTAAATTAAAGATTTTGCCCCAACAAAAACAATAAAGTCAAGCTGAAAGGAAATAAGAGAAATGGAGGAAAATTTGTAGTAAATTTCTGTGATAAAGATCTCATCTCTCAAATATATAAAGAAGTGAATCAAATTCATAAGAATATGTCATTTTCTAATTGATAAATGGTCAGAGAATATTGAGCAGGCAGTTTTAAATGAAGGAATCAGAACTATCTATACTAATTTTAAAAATGCTCTAAATTACTATTGATTAAAGAAATGTAAATTAAAACAATGCTGAGAGAGACATAAATAGAAAAGGGAAATAATGAATGGAGGGTATATGAGAAAATTGAGACATGAACTCTTGGTAGAATTATGAACTGATCCAATTATTCTAGTGAACAATTTAGAACTATGCACAAAGGACTATAAAATTTCACATATGGCAGCTAAGTAATGCAATGGATAGAGCACCAACCCTAGAGCCAGGAAGATCTGAGTTCAAATGTGGCCTCAGACACTTAATCATTATCCTCTTTGTGACCTTGGGTATGTCACTTAACCCCATTGTCTTGCAAAGAAAAGAAACTGCATATAACCTTTGATCCAACAACACCACTACTCAATCTGTACTCCAAAGAGATCAAGGAAAAAAAAAGGTAAAGAGACCCATTTCTACAAAAATATTTATAGCAACTCTTTTTGGCAAAGAATTGGAAATTGAGGGATTATCTAACAGCTGGGGAATGGATGAACAGGTTGTAGTATATAATTGTTATGAAATACTATGGTGATATAAGAAATGATGAACAGGGTGTTTATGTAAAGTGAAATAAGCAGAACCAGGAAAACATTGTGCACAGTAATAGCAATATTGTACCATGATCATCTGTGAATGATTTAGTTATTCCCAGCAGTCCTAAGAAGCAAGACAATTCTGAAGGACCTAGGATGAAAAATGCTATACATATCCAGAGAAAGAATTGATGGAAGTTGAATACATATTCAAACCTAATGATTTTTTTTGCTTTCTTTATTTTTCTGGTTTTTCCCCCAACTGTATTTACTTTCACAACACGACTAATATGTAAATATTTTTCTGCATGACCACACATGAATAACTTCTTAATAAATTGCTTGCCTACTCAAATGAGAAGGGGAGGGAGAAATGGTGGGAGAGAATTTGGAACTCAAGATTATTTTTTAAAATGAATGTTAAATTGTGTTTACATATAATTGGGAAAAAATAAAATATTAAAACTCTAAAAAATTTTAATCCTCTTACTACTACTAAAGACAAATCATTTAAAATCTCTGGACTTCAGTTTCCTCATCTGTAAAAGTAGTGGATTTACACTAGTTGATCCCCAATATCCCTTCCACCTTTGATCCCTCAAACAACAGTTGATCAGGGACCACAGAGCTATCCGCTCATGCTGTGACAGAACCTCATAAGACCTGTTAAAAACAGGCTACTAAGGGGAAGCTAGGTGGCGCAGTGGATAAAGCACCGGCCCTGGAGTCAGGAGTACCTGGGTTCAAATCCTGTCTCAGACACTTAATAATTCCCTAGCTGTGTGGCCCCGGGCAAGCCACTTAACCCCATTGCCTTGCAAAAAAAAAAAAAAAACTTAAAAAAAACAGGCTACTAAACCTTTCCAGTGACTCATTTGAATTCAGTTTAGAATCTGGAAGTTATTGATATGGGATTGGGAAGTCAGGGGAAAGAGAGGGAAGACTTGAGACTTGCTAAGACCCATAACTTGCTGGCATTCAATAGAGCCTTTGCATTGTATATTGTAGCTATCGTGAGTGAATAAAATTCCATCCCTACTGGCTAGGCTGGACTACAGTTAGAAAATGCTTACTGGGAATTATATTGCTTAGAGCATGAAATTCAACATATGGGTAAAAAGTCAACTGATAGAATTTTGGAGATAGTAATGATTCCTTAGAAAAGTCTTTATTGGATTTGTATCTTGCTATAATAGAAGAACCATAACAAGTAGTTGATCAATTTTTGTTTGTTTGGGTTTTTTTTTTAGGTTTTTGTAAGGCAAATGGGGTTAAGTGGCTTGCCCGGGGCCACACAGCTAGGGAATTATTAAGTGTCTGAGGCTGGATTTGAACTCAGGTACTCCTGACTCCAGGACCGGTACTCTATCCACTGCACCACCTAGCCTCCCTTCAGTTTTCTTTTTTAAAAAAATATTTTGTTTTTTCCCACTAGAGGCAATGGTAGTTTTACCACTCATTTTTCTTTTGCAAGGTTTTGAGTTTTACATTTTTCTTCCTCCCTCCCTTCCCTCCCCCTTCCCCCTCCCCCTGACAGAAAGCAATTTGATATAGGACAAATAACTGATCTTGGTCAAAGAGGATGCTACTAACAACAATGCACAGGGATATTATACTATTGGGCAAGAGATCAATGATGTTGTGTAAGAGATCATACAAAAAAAGACAAACAAAAAAAGATCAGTGCACAGGCCTTTCTGATATTTCATCACTTTGGGGGAGGCAAAAGATCAGGTTTTACCTTTCTGTTAATGGAGTGACTTTATTGATTACAGTAAGAAGTCTGGCCTGGAGTTTGCCATCTACCTAATTCCTTAATTATACATAACTATATTAAAAGCCTATAACTCCATCCTGACCATACATATGACTTTGTAGCACTTGGCTTACATATCATGATGGACAATGAGGCTATCTTTGACATCTGTCAACAGAACTTGTACATTGATCACACTCCATTAGCCAGACTTCTCCATCACTGCTTTACATGCTCCAGTGGCGTTCTCAACTTGGACCCCCCAAAGTTTCAGCACAACTTGGTGTCTTATCCACGAATCCTCTTTCCCCAACTCCCATATTGCTATTGCTTTTGCTAAAAGCCTATCAGGAAAAGTTTTCAGTAGCTGAAAAGTCCAATTCATGTTTTTGACTCCTTCAACTAGACAGTGAAGTGTGAGCCACATCATGGCTAGTACATGGCTCTGCTTCATGCTGTGCTAAGGTGATATGCTACCCAAGAAAGTCAGGGTCACCATTTCCATGACAAAGATCAAATTAATCATTCAATTTGTAGACTAGCTTCAATGTTGGCATCAATTCACAGTCCTTAACTGTAGTAGTCAATTGGAACCTGGATAAAATACAGTAGGCAATATCCCTGCTAAGTAACACATCAGCCATCATCAAACTCTCTAGGGCTCAGAAAAATTTGGCTGCCCTGGAGAAGGATGGGTGAAAGTCAAAATGAGGAATTTTCTAGAAGGGATCAAGTAATCAGGTTCATTTGGTCACTATCTTTCCCACATTACTCCTGCAAAAGCAAAAAATGTAGATCTTAGAGATATAAATGGTACTTTCAATATTTCTACTAATAAAAGGAAAATAAAAGGAAATTAATAATTGATTAGGAAGATGGCATTTGAGAATGGAAGAATCCTAAGTGGTACAGCGGAATCAGGATGACATCTTCATGAATTCAAATCTGGCCTCAGACAGTAGCTGTGTGACACTGGGCAAATCATTTAATTCTAGTTGTTAATCATGTTTTCTTTTCTCTTTTTGCCTGTTTATGCTTCTCTTGCTCTTGTTATTGGAGATCAAATTTTTGGGTTAGGTCTTTGTCCTTAGGAAAGTTTGATGTATTATGCTTAATTTTTCTGGGTAAGTGATTTTTGGTTGAAATCCTGACTCCTTTTCCTTCTGGAATATATTTCTGATATTGTCTCTCCTGCCTCTACTTTCCAGGTTAGTTGTTTTTTTTTTCTCCAATAGGTATTTAACATATTCTTTCATTTTTTATTCTTTTTGAGTCTTTTAAAAATTTTTATTTTTTCCAATTACATGCAAAGGTAGTTTTCAACATTCATCCATTATCAGGTTTTTTGAATTTCACATATTTTAACACCCTCCCTTCCCCCCCCATAGCACTGAATAATTTGGTAAAAATTGTATAAGTACAATTGTGTTTAACATATTTCCATATTAGGCATATTGTGAAAGAGAAATTAGAACTAAGAGGGAGGAAAAGGCATAAGAAAGAAAGAAAAAACATTTTTTTTAAAAAAATTGAACATAGTATACTTTGCTGGACATTTATACTCTATAGTGTTGTTTTTTACTGGATGTAGTTGTCATTTTCCATAACAGGTCTCTCAGGGTTATCTTACATCACTGAGTTGTTGTGAAGAGCTGGTGTCCATCAGAGTTGAACTCACAATGTTGAAGTTAATGTGTACAATTTTCTGCTGGTTCTGCTCACTTTACTCAGCATCAGTTCATGCAAGTCTTTCCAAGGCTTTTCTAAAATCTGACTGTTCATGATTTCTTACAGAGTAATAGCTCTCCATCACATTCATATACCATAACTTGTTCAGTCATTCCCCAAAATAGGTATTCCTTCAATTTCCAATTCTTTGCCGCTACAAAAGAGAACTGTCAAAATTTTTTGTACATGTGGGTCTTTTTTCCCTTTTTTATAATCTGTTTTGGATATAGACCTAGTAGTGGTATTGCTGGATCAAAGAGTATGCACAATTTTATTATCCTTTGGGCATGGTTTCAAATTGCTCTACAAAATGGTTGGTTCAATTCACAACTCCACCAACAGTTCATTAGTATACCAGTTTTTCCACATTCCCTCCAACATTGATCATTTTCCTTTGTTGTTATCTTAGCCAGTTTGATGGGTGTGAGGTGGTACCTCATAGTTATTTTAATTTGCATTTCTTTAATTAATAATGATTTGGAGCATTTCTGATATGACTGTAGGTATTTTAATTTCTTCACCTGAAAACTGCCTGTTTCTTTAGCCATTTGTCATTTGGAGAATGACTTGTATTCTTATAAATTTGACTCAGTTCTCTCTATATTTTAGAAATGAGTTCTTTATCAAAAATACGAGTTGTGAAAATTGTATCCCAGCTTTCTGCATTCCTTCTAATATTAACTGCATGGGTTCTTTTTAGTTCTTTGGGTTTTTTGATGAATTATTGATGCATACACCTTCCTTTTTAATTCCAATGACAATATATGACAGCTGCTGTGAGCAAAGCCTTGGGTCTTCAAAGATGAATTTACTCCTGTCCCTGATCTCAGGAAGCAGGTGCTCCATGAGGGCAATCCATCTGACCCCCACCTTGGAGTCTAAACCTTGAAGCACAGGAAAGATTTCAATGGGTTAATATGGATGGTGAAAAGAATGCATTTCAAATATGTGAAGCATGAAAATAGAAAAAGCAGTCTCAATTGGCAAAAAAGTAGAATACATTTAGGACTATAGCATTAAATAATGATGTAAAAGTTAACTAGGATCCCATTTGTGAAATACTAGAAATACTAAGGAGTTACGGTTTTATTCTGTAGGCACTGGAAATCAACAAAATTGCAATAACTTGATGAGAATTGTGCATCGGAAAGTTAAATAAAATTGGTATATAAGGTGAATTTGAGAGGTATTTATGAAGGAACCTAAACCAGTTAAAAGACTTTTGAAACAGTATGGTCCAGAGAACTAGAATCTAGCATTTTGGCAATAAAAATGAAAATAGGGAAAGGATAAAAGAGAGAATCAAGTTGCATAAATAGGAGCTGACAACTGACTGGATATTGGACATAGTAGAGAAAGAATTAGAGATGGCTTTATGGCTTTGAGTTTGGATAAATGGGTACATGGTGGCACCAAATACAGAAATAGGAAAACTGAGAGGAAGAAAAACCCTTTGGAGCAGGACTTAAATGATCTCAACAACAGTTCATCTAAAATGGAGAAAACTATATGGGAGAGGCCAGGATCAGCTTCTGAGAGATGTTCTGTGCTCTCCTACCACAAGCAGGAATAGTTTTTTTTTTAATTGGATGTGTAGCTGAAATAGTCTGTTTCTTTAAAAAGTTCCATACTGGGACAGTCTCTCTTCCCAGCTTCCTCCAGAAAGGGTGAAGATGCCATTCACCTATAATACAGACAACATGAACTAAGTTGGATGAGAAAAAGACTACTTTTTCCTGCTCCCTACTTTTAGGCTATGTGTTCCCAAAATGGATTTGGATTTTTGTCCTTTACTATTTCACTTGTCTTTTTCACTTTTAAGCTCGGGAGGCAGAATCTCTATGAATCTCAAACTCAAGACACAGAAACCTTGGAGGCCAGATTTCAAGTTAAATGTTGCAGCCAGCCTAGCAAGGAAGCCCTAAGAAGCCATGATTACCTGGGACTGAGTCCAAGAGGGGCTTTGTACTTAGAATGTGAGTAGTCTTTTTCTTTTAGCATGAGGAAGGGGGGGAAATATGGGCGGGGGGGAAATTGGGGCTATGGAAAAGCATGATTTCAATAAAATTTAGAAAATTACAGGTTACTGGTTCTTACATGTGACTATGGGAAATTCATTTCAACTTTCTTTGCTCCAAACAACTTCCTAAAACAGCAAGTTACAAATGAGAAGTTCATCTTCATTGATTGTAAGCATTTCTAAAACTAGATTCTCTATACTGATGAAATTACAAGTGAGGATCAAGGCAAACTAAATCTGAAAAATAACATTTGAAACCATCTAACCCAACCTAACATTTCACACACACACACACACACACACACACAAAACATTTAAAATTAAGCCCAAATCTTGAATTTACTAATGCTATGCCTTTTGCTGGTTCTTGTAGAAATGAGGGGAAAAGAAAGAGAAAATTAGTCATGTTATATAATTTGACCAGTTCCAATATGCTATTCATGATACTGACTTACCTTCAGAGCACAATGGAATGATCCATAGAGGTGGTAAGAATGAACTATTTCCACCAATAAACAAAGAGGAAACTGCAAAGACCCTGAAAAAATGATACCAGCAAAGAAATGATAGATTTAAATTCAAGGTTCTATAAATCAGACAACATAAATTATCTAGGGAAAAATTTATTGGAATATGATTAAGCAGAAATGAGGATTAAACCCTAAAAGAAGTTGAAAATTTTTATAAGATATGAATAACAGAGATTATACAATTAAAAAATAGAAGAGAAGTAAGGTACATACTTTTCACTGATATGGGGAGGTAAATCCTTAACTAAATGAGGGATAGAGATAATTGTCAATAGATAATTTTGTTTGCATAAATTTGGAAAGTTTGCATGTGAACAACATAAATACGGCTAAGATAAGAATGAAAGCATATAACTAAGAAGTGGGAGTAATTTGTTTCAAATATCTTTGAGAAAGATCTTATATAAGATAAAGGGATAACGAATATGAAAGCCAAAAGCCATTCCCCTCAAGACATAAGTTAACAAAGGATATGGTCAAAGATTTTTTCCTAAGTGTTGTAAACTTCACCAATGTATGAAAGAAGGCAAAAAGAGATTTAGAAAATCATTAAGAGCTTAGCATTTTAAAAATTCCTGAAGTTTTACCTCACACTTAGTAAACTGGTCATTTTGACAAAGGGTAGAAATAATCAATTTTGCAGAGAGTGGAAAGATAAGCAAACAAGGGGAGGCTAGGTGGCAGTGGATAAAGCACCGGCCTTGGAGTCAGGAGTACCTGGGTTCAAATCCGGTCTCAGACACTTAATAATTACCTAGCTGTGTGGCCTTGGGCAAGCCACTTAACCCCATTTGCCTTGTAAAAAAAAAAAAAAAGATAAGCAAACAAATACAATATTGTTGGGGCTGAGTTGGTTCTAGTCTAGAAAAGCATTTGTAATTCTGCTGAGAAAAAAAATAAAAAAATACACATTGATCTAGAGATCCAATTGCTAGGTATATAGCTCAAGGCAGTCAAACATCACAAACATCTTTAGAGAAACACTTTTCATAATAAAAAACTGAATTGAGGAATGGATAAACAATTTGTGATACAGGAATACTACGATGCTTTAAGAGATGATAAATATGCTTAATATAAAGATAAATCCAAAGATATATCTGAATTTATAGAAAGGGGAAAATAATATAAATGGCTAAACAACAACAAAACCATATGAAATTACATAAAGTTATACTAGCCAAATTTGACCTCAAAAAAAATACAGGAGAAATATATTCTCATTTTTGTTTTATTGGGAAACCTTGGGTTTGGGAATTCCTCCTGGAATTCTCACATTGAAAGTACACTCTGCCCCTATGATTTCCTCTGATGATCTGTTTCCTCACAGAACACCCATATTAGGGAAAGAACATGGTTCATGCATTTCTCTCCAAAATTGACTCCTGACTCTCCACACTTTCTCTGCCATGCTAGAACAACCTTCACACTCTGGAATTTCATTCAGCTTCTGGACTTCTCCTACTGAAGAATTCCCTTCCTCTGATTCACTGGTTCCTTCTAGAAATCTCCATTTTAAGTGGGGGGAAACAGGTCAGTGATGTCTTGGTTCTTCTCTGTTTCCCCCACCCTTTCAGTTGTTGTCTTCCATCATTAGTCATAAGTTCCTTGAGGGCAGAAGCTTTCTTCTGTGTTTATTTTGCTTGTATTTGTTTTTCCAATGCCTCGAAAGAAATATCTAATTAAGCACCTACTATGCGCCAGCTACTCTGCTAAATATAAACTCATTTTATGCTCCCAGCAACCCTGGGAGATAGATGATATTCTTATCCCTATTTCACATTAAGGAATCTGAAGCTGATAAATGTGACTTGCCCAAGGGTCATGGAGATATGCATCTGAGGTCTGATGTACTCATGTCTTCCTCACTCCAGGCCCAGTATCACTTTGCTGCTCCTGGGTCAATTAATAAATATTTGTTGGATAACTCGGAACACTGAAATGACATTAGACTTTCTAATATGTTCTAATATGTTTGACTTTGCAAATATTTTTTCTTCTTCATATTGAAAAATGGTTTTCTGAGAGGAAGCAAGAGAAGGACACAGTAGGAAATGTAACCTATGTAAAAACAAAAGTTATATAAATGTAATTTAGGTAAATACAATATATAATTGAAATAGAAGATAAGCTAGTGATATGGCAATGCTGGAGAATCATCAGTAGACTCTGAAGGCTCCATTTGTGCCTTTTAACTCTCATCAATAGCAAGGAAATCTAAAAGTACTTTGGGTGGAACCCCTGTGGTAAACTTATGAGAGGACATGGACAAGTGTCAAACTAGATGGGCGGGAATCATGAGTTTACAATCTGTATCACTGGAGAGAAATTCTATAGCCAGGAGAGCATAGGTCCATTGGAGTATTTGAATAATTTTACTTAAGGACCTCTTAATTTGCATAAACTGTCACTGTCTATATTCACAAAACATTGTCTCTTGATTATACCAACCATGTAGTCTACAAAAGTATGACTAATAAGTCTGTGGAATAATTTTGTGAGCTAGATCAGGGTGATGCCCCAGATAATATTCTCTTCTTCATTAAAACAATGCAAGAGAGAGAGAGAGAGAGAAGAATTTTGCCTAATAGGGACACCCAATGTCATGAGAAGTCATGAGAAATAGTGGGAAGGAAGCTTACCCCAATCCCTGAAATCAGTAGAACAGAACTAGGACATTTAGAAGCTCTGGATCTGTTGGTTAACCTTGTATCTGCAAGTCTACACCCTGTAAAAATATTCAGAAAGAACTATGAACTACACAGTAGACATGTGAAAGAGCAGATGCTAGGCTTCCCCTTTCCCTCCCATTTTCCCTCCTCAATCAAACATATTTGTAGAGTACACATTTATCCACCCTTTTTGAAACTCTATTACCTCCCTTCTAGAAGGAAGTAAGTAGAACTCTTCTATGAACTATAAAAATATTGACAGTAGATAATGGGCCTGCATAAGATACTGGAGGGAAGGGAGTTAATAATAACAGGACTGAGCTGTTGGAAGCTTCAGATACTGCCTACGATCAGGATGGCAATGAATAACATTTTCTTTCTTAATAACTAGTTGGTGACAGAAAGTTCTTTCATTTAAACTATCCTGGAACTGGAAAACATAATACCAGAGAGATATATGTTAATAAGAATAATAAAGAAAAGGCATAATTATCTTATGTATGACTATATTTAATTAATCATTTCTGAGCAATCATAGTAACAGCCAATGAGCCTTCTCAATTATCTTCTGAAAAAATAAAGGGAGACCTTTCTGAAGTTTTAAAAAAAAAAGTAAGTTGAGTTTAGCAGTAACTAAGTCCTTCAAGAATTTTTTCAGTCATTTTAAATGAAGACCAGAATTTCTGTGACATCCAGACTGAAATTATGAGCTTTCTTTGACTTTAAATCTATTGTTATTGTTAGCACCTGTTGATAAATTAGAGCTATCTCAAGTTTTTCATCTCATATTTACGACTTGAATCTTCAATTTGCTGGAGAACCATTTAAGCAGTTGGTGACATCCTTACGGTTCAAGAGGACCGAGGTTAATTCAAACAGATCCAGCATACGGTCAGGGAGTTGATGGATTATGAGGAAGAAGAAGGTTTTCTTTTAAGGGAATCTTCACATGACAGGTCTCCTGCAGTAAACCAAAAAGTGTCTTAAACCAGATCTATTAACACTCATAAGAATAGCCCAAACTAGATGCAAGGCAATGGGGAAATATTGATTTAAAAATAAATGAGAATACAATAAAACAGATAATGTTAATACAGGATTTTTCTAAGTCAACCTATGATCTATTGGCATTCTTATCTGAGTTTGAAACCACTGTAATAAATTTCCAAAAAAGGCAATCCACTTATTGAAAAGAACAAACTTTTCCATCTCTCCTCAAAGCTCTTTACTGTCCTATGAATAAACAAAACTGAAAAGATATGAACCATCTTAAGTGGATGATTATCCCTCTATTTGCCATCTGTTATGATTATCTTTAGACTTAAAGAGACATTAAGTAGCACAAACTGTTCAGGTGAAAAGTCATTCTTTGGATTCAATCCCATCTCCTTGTGGTTTATAAGAATTTCACTAAATGATTGATTCATTTCAGTTGCTTGCACCTGGAAATTAAGAAATAAAACAATTTAAAAGTTGCCCACAATATAACTATTAAACCACCAGTTGAATAAAAATGCAGGAGGATGTCTTGAAAGGCTCCCTTGTTTCAGGAAATATCAGGCAACAGTTCAGGTTTAATTTTCTTTTTTGCTCTTTTTTAAAGATCCCCCCAAAACAAACTTGCAAGCATATCCGAAGCAGACTAGGCCAGCACTAAACATCTTAGTTGGCAGTAGTTGATTTTGCTGAATCAGAAGGAGAACGACTTGCTCATTTTCTAATCTTTATTCAGCTGAAGTGTGGACATCATGAGAAAAAAATTAAAGGGTTCAGTGGGGTGAAACCTATTGATTTCTCCATTCTTCTCACAGTCAAACTATAGGAAGAGTTTATTTGAATTCTTGACATGGATGATGGAAGTAAATGCTCAATTTTATTTTCAGTTCTTGTCATCAACTCTCTCTGCACCTCCTTTTTTAGAGGAGAGGATATTGTAATGAACTTTGAGGATGATAATAAAAAAATGCCTAAAATGGAGGTTTCTTCCTTTCTCAAGGAAGAATTCTGACAGCAAAAAGAAATAGAGACCTTTGAATGTTGGTCAAACAGATGGGCTGATGCTGCCCTGCATCAGTGATCCCGAGTTGATTGGCCGAGATGAGGAGAAAAGTCTACAGCATAACCATCCAAACCCTGCTACGTTCTTTTGCCAAGGAGGAGTCGGGGGGAGCTTGGAGGAGTTGAGCGCACATTCACACAGGATCCAAGCCAAGATCCTGCCCTCCCCTCCCCCCAACCCCTCTCGGAAGCCTCCAGAAAACAGAAGAGTGAGTCCTGCGAATGAAGAGATCCAGTCAGCTTGCCCTAAGAGTGCTCTAGTCTTTTCTGTTACTTGATTGGTAGACTTTCATTGGAATCCTCCGCACCCCCGCCTAATTGGAAGAGAAAGGCAATGATTTACAGTCTCAAGGGGTTGGTGTCGTTCAGCCCTAACTGTAAGAGAGCCAAAAAGAGATACAGGTGAAAGATAAGGCTTCCAAGGGGGCAGGGGGAGAGATGAGAGAGAATGTGGGGAGAGCGGAGAACAAAGAGAAATGTTGGAGAGGGAGGAAGAGGGATGAATAAAGAGAGGGAGAGAAAGGTAGGATAGGGACAAAAAAGGAAACGAGAGAAGATACTGGAAGGAGGAAGCAGAAAAGGGAAGCGGGGTACTGAAAAAGGAGAGAATAGAGAAAGACTAGGTAGCAACCAGGGGAAGGAGGAAGGCTAGGCAGGAAGGAAACTGAACAAAAAGAAGGAAGATGTGAGTTCGGGGGGAGAAAAATGGGGAGAGAAAGGCTAACTGGAGACTGGAAGGCAAGGGTGATAGGTGGGGGTGGATGGGTGCAGATTTCGCCTTTTTTGCGCCCTCGATTTAGGGTGAATCAGATCTGATGAGTCTGAAGTAAAAAAAAAAGATCTCAAAGATATCTCACTGGGTGGCACCGCAGTCTCTGACACTTCCTCCTTGCTCCACCAGGAGCCAGTTACACATACACCTGGAGGAAGCTATCAGAGTGATCTTTGCCAGGAAGCCTGGAGACCCGGCCACTCCAACTGAGGCTGATTCACTGGGATCAGTTTGAGGGCTGAGAGGACTGGGGGAGGGGAACTGACGGAATGAGCCAGGTTGACCTTCCTTCTACCACAGATGAGTTTCCCTGATCTCCTCTGGGCATCTCCCTTGGCAAATGAACTCTAGTCAGAGGATCGGATTAAACTGATCCCCCCTTGCACCAGCCCAAAGACGTTCTGAAGTCCTTGGACTTCTAATTCCTAAACCCACCATCATTTCCAGGTCCACTATTTGTTCCATCTCTTCGTTATCTCTGTGTGACTCTTTCTCTCTCTTTCTGTTTCTGTTTCTTTATCTGGGTTTCTCGGTCTCTCTCGGATTGGGGTGGGGGTGGTTAAGACTGGCCAAGAGAAGACCTTTGGGAGCCAGCAGGTGCCCAATTGGGTCCTGAAGACTAGAAATCGCAAGAGCCCTGACAAAAGTTCTTTTTGAAATGAGAAATAAAGGGAAACCTGGGCGAGTGAACCTTTAAAAGATGCGAGTCATTCAAGAAAAAAGGTGAGGGGCGGAGTCGGAGGAGGGGCACGATGGAGGAAGATGGTCAGCATTTGCCCGGAGATGTTGTACTGAGGAAAGAGCTCTGTCTGGATTTGGATTTGGGGAAGCTCCGTTGCAATTCTAGGGCTCCTACTTACCACCTGAGTGACCTTGGCCAAGTCAATTCCCTCTCTTTTTGCCTCTGGCGCTTTATGGATAATAAGAGAATTGAACTGATTCCCCCCTCAAATCCCTTCTTCCTCACTACCCGCATCCCGATTTCTGCTGGCTAAAATTAGGTGATCTTTAATTTTTTTTTTGAACATTTTGACAAAAGCAGGAAGAGACCAAGAAAGGACTATAATGGGCTGGACCCTCCCAGCAGCATTAACACATTCCATTTAATAGGACCTAGGATGCAAAGTGCAACCAAGGAGAGAATGGTGCCCAGAAACGGACAAGCTGCGAAAATCACTCTTGCTCCGGAAGGGAGGATGAGAAACGCCCACTGTTCTGAGTTTCCTAATGTTTGTCCTTCATTCTCGAAGAAGACCGCGACATCAGGGAGGTGGTGCCGTGACAAGCACATGGACTGGATCTGAGTGAGGGGAGGTTGTGTTAAGTCTCCAGCCTCAGTGTCTCCTCCAGAGTCATCTGCAACCAGTGGCCAGATTTGAAAGAGGATGACTGGAGATGGCAATGGATTCCAGGAGATCAGGGTTAAGCGTCTTGTCCAAGGTCACACAGCTAATAAATGTCGGAGGCTGGATTCAAATTCCTTTCCTCCTGACTCCAAGGCCAATGTTCTATTCACTGCGCCACCTAGAGATTTCTAGAAGGCTGAAGGACAGTCTGCCCCAGGCACACTGCACAGACTCAGCATCTTTATTAGCCAATAGTGTTTTTCCCATCCTATTGGAATGGTGTGTTTGTGGTCACAGTTGTATATGTTATCTTTTTTTTTTTCTGAGTCCTTCACCTTAGCTCATTGAGGCAAGGGTCTAATTAGCCTCATCTTTCCCTAGTAGAGACTATAGCAAAAACTCATTGATGCTACTTCATGTGTTCCTCCGAGATTTGAGTAATGAATCCTTCCCACTCATTCCCTCTCCCCTTCCCTCACCAGCCTCTTCCTCTCAGTAGACAACTTGCTCCAGACTGGGCAAAAAAGAGTGACCACAGCTATGGTGCCACCCAAAAAGATCACCCCGGGCTATTTTTCTTTCGAAAAAGCAGCAGAGCTGATCTGTTTGGTGACTTCCCAACCTGAGGAAGTACCAGATAGCAAAAGGCTAATGCTGTACTCCACTGATCCATGCTGTCCTGCTCTTGCATCTATACCCCTCCCTCATTACCATCATGTTTTACCCTTGGCTTCCCTTCCCATTCTCCTTCCTCTGGATGCCCATCTTCTCTTCTTTCATGTTCATTTTCTTCCTTCTGACCTCCTTTCCTCCTATGACTGTTACCCAGCTTTCATTCTTTTCCCTTTTCAGTTTCTCTTTTATCATCTAGCCCCCCCCAATTTTGATACATATTCTGAAAAATGCAATCTTATTCTTTATACTTTTTAAAAATACCTTTATGTAATGTATGCTGTGTAAAATAGAGAGGGGGGATTAAAATTATACTTGCAACACTCAAATTGCTCAATTTTAGAAAAGGGGAAAAAATCTTGAATTCAATCACAGAAACCTGTAGAATGCTAGTAAACATTTAGTTCAGAGAAACAGGTTTAAGGGGATAATGCCAGGTACTCAGATGACCCAGGAAATAAAAAATTCATGCTTTCACTGAATTGATCCAGGGGCTACACATGCATCAGGTTAATTTACTTCCCTCTCCAGCACAGCCACCAGAAAAGCTACTTTCCATTCAAACTGACTATAAAGAATTTGCTCTATCTGCAGTTGTCTTGCAGTTTAAACTCAACAACGCCAATTGACTGAACTCCCTAACACTTCCTCTGCTGTTTGATATGACCCTTCAGAGCAATTTTATTTCTATTTTAGTATTTGAAGACCCGAGGTGGAAAAAAAAATCAAATTTCCATCTCCATAGATGGATTCTTAGAGAACTGATATTAGGTGAAATACAAAGCTTTAGATAAAATACATATCCTGATATCTTTTGGCAGACGGGAGAGTAGAAAACACACTTAAAAGACTACAGGGAAAATAATGGAGGCTAAAAGTTATGACTAGTATTCTCAAGTGCAGAAAGTCTAGGGCTTGAGGCACTTTGGCTTTGTCATTTTGGTACCTTCATTCTATCTGTGTGCCCCTGCCTCAACTCTTTAACACCAAATTGTTGATCATGAGCAGATCTGCAGTGGTAAAAAGAGTTTCTTAGCTGGGACACTTTAGACATTTAGATTGAGATCACGAGTTTGAAAGATAGAAGAGGAAGAAAGAAAAAGAAAGAAAAGAAGGAAGAGAGGGAGGGAGGAAAGAAAGAAAAAGAAAGGAAGACAGGAAAGAAGAAAGGAAGAAAGAAAGAAAGGGAAGGAGGGAGGAAAGAAAGAAAGAAAAAGAAAGGAAGGAAGAGAAAGAAAGAAAAAAGGAGGAAAGGAAGGAAGTAATAAGGGAAGGAAGAGCAAGAAAGGAGGAAAGAAAGGAAGGAAGGAAGACTGAAAGAAAGGAAGGCGGGAAGGAAGGAAGAAAGAAAAAGAATTGGAGCAGCAAGCAAAGAGTATATGACCTGAGAAGGGGGAAAGATATATTGCTTTTAAAGGGGGGGAGTGGAGCTTCCAGAAAGAAGTGGCATTTCAGTTGAACGATCCTTTGGAATCGAGAGAAGAATAGCGAGGACCCCTAAATTCTTTCCGGTCTTTGTTTTGCCATTAAGTGAACAAGACTGAGAGAATTTGGACCACTCGTCTTTTCCCTGGGTCTGGAGTCCCTTCTGCGTCTCAGTCCTGCGATTCTAGCATGCTCCACTCCAATGAGCCGAGCATATGGGACACTGAGCATGAGCAAAAGGACACCGTCCCCCGCTGTATCGGTTCTAATGGGACATGACCGCTTAGGTGGCATTACAGGCCGGGGGAGGCACCTCCGCCGATCTTTGGCTCTCGCCTCTGCTTTGTGGAGCCCAAAGGTAGAGGAAAAGTCGGAGCAACTTCCTCAAGCGAACTTTTTCCTAACGTTTCGCTCACTCTAAATATCCCCCGTCCCGGTTAAGAATTCAAATCTATGCTTTTGTCGGTGTTTTGGGGGGCGGGGGGGAGATCCGCTGGGGAAATGCGTCCTTTGGGGATGAAGAAAGGACGGGAGGATGGCCTTTGTCGCCTTTCGAGGGGGCGCGGGAGGTGGTGTGCGGGGGAGCCGGTGCTACAGGTGCCTAAGCTCGGAGGCGAGCGCGGCCCTCGCCCAGCTCTCCCGCCTCTTCCTCCATCTATCTGGCCCTCATCTTGGCATTTCTTTGGCTTTAACTTTCCGGACTTTCTTTTCTTGCCTGGTTGCTGGGCAGTGCTGGGAGCGGTGGGGGCCCCTGCTGGCAAGGTGGGGGGGGGGGCGGGGGGGCGGGGAGGGATCACGGCTGCGAGCGCGGCTGTGTGTGCGGAGGGGTGGTGGGTGATGATGAGGAGGATGATGAGTGTGTGTGGGGGGGTGATGATGGTGTTAAATGTGGCAGCGCAGCTCCCCGGGGAGTTGTCTGAAAGGAGAGTGCGCTCACCAGCTGACAGCGCGTGCTCCGCTCCAGACACTCCGCACCGTAGCCAGGAGCCTCTGCCAGCGCCTCTATTGTCAGCTTCCCTCTAATTAAGCAACACTCACATTACCGCAAAGCGCCCCCACGCTTCTGGGTTCCCCCTCTTTTCTTTTCTGCCTTTCCCTCCCCTCCTCCCCCACCTCTCCCGGGCGTGCACAGGTTTAACTCATTCCGGTCCTCCTCGCCCCATCTCTGCAGCCAACCCGGGGGAGGGGGGGGCTCAGAAGCGGGGGCTCCGCTCCTCCAAGGCCTCAAGTCAAAATGAGCCCAGAAAAGGTTCCCATCTCCTTCCCGCAAAGCAAACAGCCCGCTCCTCTGAGCCCAAACTCGGCGGCGGTCCCCCGTCTTCTCTTCTCCCACTGTGAGGACGAGAGAGTCCAAGGGGTGCTCTGGGGTGCGGAGGGGGCCGCCTCACCTACTTCTAAAAGGGCTTTGGGGGTGCAAGGTGAGACGAGGAGCGGCTCTCGCCCTTCCAAGGCGGCGGCTGCACATGGCGGCAGAGGGAAATCATTGCAAAGTATTCACGGATTAATGAGCACTTACTTGGGGCGGCTTGAAGCGAGGCGAGCCTCTAAAACAAATAATAGGGCTGCGGACCCGTTAGAATAATGAATTGGTCAAAGTAAAGGAAATCCCTTGGAGTTTTGGTCAGGCATCGCCTAGTTCGTCGATGTACCGTGGAGAACAAGTTTAAATGTCTTTGCTGCCAAAGTAAGCTTCCTTCAGCCCTCCGTGAAATCAAATAAGTTTCCAAAGGGTGGTGAGCCAAAACCTTCCTCAAATAAGAAAAGCGGGTGGCAAGGAGGGAGGCTTCGAGAGAATATAAAGAGGACTACTTAAAGGATATAAAAACCTTAAAAAAAACCCCCCCACCAACAATGCAACTGAAAAAACCCCCGATTTATCTGTCTTCATTACTTTAAGAAATGTCTTCTCTTTGTTTGTTTGGGGGATGTTAAGCATGCTTAACTTGCACACACATAGTTGATTCCTTTGCTAGTATCTTGGATACTTGGATCTGACTTTGGAAGGTAGAAGCTAATTGCTAATAATGGAGAGAAAGGAATCAGCCAGCATGGCAGGAGTGGTCCGGCATATGGGGAATGAGCCCTCCGAAATACTCAATATTCAAGTTTCCAAAATATTAATGAGATTATAGCAACCTGCAGCTATATGTTACAGCTTGTTAATGGAGTGTAAGAGCACGGGCTGCCAATCGTTTGTTATGCAAACTTTATAACAGAACCTTCAAATGGAAATGTAGTTTATGCATCTTTCTCACATAGAAAAAAGGAAGAGAGAAAGATGGTAGAGAGGGAAGGAAGGAAAGAAAAGAGAGAGAGAGAGAGAGAGAGAGAGAGAGAGAGAGAGAGAGAGAGAGAGAGAGAAGAGGAGGAAGGGACAGGAAAGAAAAAGAGAGAGGAAGTGTCCGCTTTAGTCTTGAAACACAAGCTATGTCTTAAAATGAGCTCTACACCGTATCTGGTAATTTGAACCAATTCTTGCATACTTTTCATTTTGTCTGATATAGAGTTTTAAGTTCTCCTGTTGGTTTAGTGATTTGTGCCTAGAAAGGATATGAGTGATGAACTAATTCCTAAGATTAAAGCACAAGCATTTCTAACACTTATGCAAAAATGGTGACTTTTAAAATAATTACTTACCTGTCACTGAGTTGTAGGAGAATTAAAAAAGGAACATTTAGACAACTCTGTCTTTGGACTTTGATATGCCTCTATTTATCACTTTCTCACAGACTGGCATAAAGGAAAATAATTGAAGTATGTAAAAGTGAGGAGACTTAATAGCTAATAAGTATATGGTAGTTAGACTTCTTGGATTTTTAATCTTTAGTTTTTGCCAATTATTAGCTCAGTGATTTGGGGCATGTCACTTAATCTTTGAAGAACTCACTTTCATCATCATCTATGTAAGGAAGACTAGATGAAGTTATCACAATATTAAAATTTATGAAGAACATTGACTTCTTTAAAAGTGATCATATTTGTGTGTGTGTGTGTGTGTGTGTGTGTGCGCGCGCGCGCGTGTCTGTGTGTGAAGCAAGGTGAACCAACCCACTTACTTCCTATAAAATTCTAATAATTCCCCTTGCTCATCCTTCACCAACTCCAGTATCTGGAGTAAAAATAATTCACCATTACTTTCCATGACTGTGCTGTCATTCAATGAAATTACAATAACTATCAAACGGGACTAAACTTTGCATTTTTCTGTGTTATAATAAATGGAGTCTGGTGCACTCCTAATGGAAATGCGTCAGAAGCAATAACTTGATTTATTCAACACCCTGAATATTTCTGATGTTTATTTTGAGCAGGGCAAACTCAGGGGTGCAAAAGGTTATCAAAGGGACAGGTGCATTGTTTCTACCCTTGAAAGTGTCACGACCTCTTGCTCAATTCTGTAGAGAGCCTACTGGTAGCTATCAGTTTCATCTAGGGAGCTCCTCCAACTGATTGTCAAGTATTCGAAGTCTGTTTTGCTTCCCTTTGCACAGATGGGCAAGCCTTAAGACAAGAGGGTCCTTCTGACCTAACAGGAGCTTGTTTACTCACCAAACTCATAGCATTATTAGGCTTAGAGCTGGAAGGGACCTTAGAGATCATTTTAATGCCCGATGTTCTTAATTGGGATCCAGGGACAAGGGTTCTAGGGGAAGATTGGGAGAGGGTTCATTTTCAATCAACTCAAACTGAAAAATGTCTATTCTATGACTTAAAATCACTATTCTAGGAGAATTTCTGGAATATCTACCAGGCTGCCAAAGTGACCCAAGACACCGGTAAAAGTTAAGAAATGCTGATGAAGTCCAACATCCTCATAGATGAAGAAACTTAGACTCGGGGACTTTAGGTCACCATACGGGACAATGTGAGTCAAACTCATGCCCTTTCACTTTAGAAGGGGCAGTCTTTCTACCGGAGCTGGTTAGAAAAGTCTCTAAAGTGATTAAGCTTTCCGTAAAGGTATTTGCTAGTCCTGTAGATAGTACAAAGAATTTTCTTTTAAACCAGATGGTTTAAACATAGACTGTTCGGTCACCTAGTCCATTACAGGTGACCTGAGCCTTATTTTTAACATCCAAAAAAGGAAATTTTACTACTTCCCCAGTTCTATTCTTTCTTTACTACCGCTACTTCTTTAATCTTCTAAGGGGACAGACTATTACCATGCGATACAGGACAATACCCCCTCATTGCGAGGACACATGCCTGGACAGCTACTAAAAGGAGCATTTTGCTTCAGCAATTGTCCCCAAATCTTAGGACACAATTCTATATCATAGCAGTACGTTTTCAACTCCTTTGAAAGGGCAAATTGTAAGGGAAATGTCTTTTATTTCAAAGGCGAGACTAGTTGAAAGGAAATATAAACGTATTAGTAAGGCATTTTCAGCCTGTATTTTTTTTTAATTAGTGAATTCCTTGGATTTTCTTTTTCATTTCCTCCTTGTGTATCCAATGAAGGCAAAGAAGCATTTATCTTTAACCTAAAAGTTTGACCTGTGTTTGACTAACATGAACCGATTTCCATTTAATTGGAAACATGCATGTGTCTCTCTGTCTATCTCTCTCTCTCTCTCTCTCTCTCTCTCTCTCTCTCTCTCTCTCTCTCTCTCTCTCTCTCTCTCTCTCTCATCTATCTAAAATGAAATGAAACTAACCAATCAAGATAAAGGTCATTGATGGCAAGTTGGCAAGTTCTCCTGAGCCTCCAGAAGTCTTTCTCTGAAACTTCTGAGGAAAGTTTCTGAGAAGTGTTCTTATAAATAGGAGGTCTTGGGGACTGATGATGTAAAATATGCAACAGTTTTATTTCACAATAACAATTTTGAGGACTTGAAAATGAATTTATGGATTCAGTCTCAGTTGCAATCTCTAGATAAGAGATATAAGGTAAACAGAGACGCAAATATTCGTCCATCGTATATATCTCAGTGTCATAAAACACTCCTCTATTCTAGAAGATTCATTTTTAAAACAGAGCTGCCCATTTTGAAATAGTGATCCTTGAAAAGCAAGAGTCAAATCGGGTCCAATTTTTTCCACATTTATTTTCATCTTTTGCAAAAGAAAGTACATCATAAAACAATGGCAGTTGGCTTTTCTAAATTAAAATAAATGATCTTGTAGAAAAAGTACAAAATGAAAAGATAAGTAGAAATGGTAGCAAACACTCGGTAATAAATAAGTTTTCTAACATCAATAAAGCTAAATAAAATCGACCAAAATTTTGACACGACTAAATTGTTTTTTTTTTCTTTTAAAGCAAACACTTGCAAGGAGCTTAGAGATTTTTAAGTGGCTATATCAAAAACTGGTTTCCAGTTGGCAGTTAAATTTCCTTTTGAAGCCGCATGTGGTTGCGACGGATAAAGTGCGTGCGCCAAGCTTCCTTAAAGACAAGAACATTATCAACAAGAGATATGCGTAATGGGTATATTTATATACTATATTTTGTATATATATGTATATATATATACATATATATATATACGTATATATATGTATATATATATATATAAACCGCAAGGCTTCGCCTCTTCTGACAATTACACACATCCAAAAGGTAGACTCTTTAGAAGCATTTTGCTTTCCATCCCCAAATCAGGAATATAACTTCGGAAGACTACCGCCCACACAGGAGCACGCGAAAAATGGGAATGTCCGGGGCAAAAAAAAAAAAACCAAAACCCAAATAAATTAAAGCCAAATTAGCAATGAAAGGAAAGCTGCTGGTTTTAAGCAGCTTGTTGGCAGCCGGGCACTAAGACTAGGGGCGTAAAAATACCCATACTGTCTCTAAATCTACAGAGGGCCAGAAGGTAGAGACAAAGGCAACCATATGAACCGATTTTCGCTACGAATCTGGGGAGGGGAATGTGTGAAGTCACCGAATGTTGCCAGGAGTGAGTGACCCCGGCTTTGCGAGACAATGACAAAGCAGGTAGCGGGGGGGGGGGGGGGGGGCACCTTTCCCGGAATCTGCTAGAGTCCAATCGGGTTCTGGCTTGGTCTCGGCTTACTTCGTCGTCCCTCTGAGCTCCCTAACTTGCCTCGTCAGAGTCACTGTAATGGGAATGGGGGGAAAACTCCCCATCGCTTCTGTGGGACCTGGGGGACGTTTTGCTGCTCTCCTCCTGCACCGGCTGCAAGATGCCTCCGGGCAGGGCAGGAGACAGGGTCTTTTGCGCCATCATAGCGGTGAGAGCGCTTTCTTCGAAAGGGGCGAAGTGCAGAGCGTCCAGGGGCACCGCGTAACCTCCCGCAGAGGCCGGGGCGGAGAAGCGTGTCCTGCAGGTCCCCTGCGGGGCCGGCCGGGAGCCCCCTCCGGGGCCCGGGGAGGCCGCCGAAGGGCCGGTGGCACCCGCGCTCGGCTCGTAGGAAGGCGCGCGGAGGTGGTGGGGGTCGCTCTTGCAGGAAGCTGGGGGCTGGCCCGGCTGCTCGGCCCCGCTGGGCGTCTGCAGCAAGTCGGACAGCGCGTTGATGTAGATTTGGGCCATCTGCAGCGTTTCGTACTTGGAGAGCTTCTTGTCGTTGTTGAAGGACGGGATGACGTTGCGCAGCTGGTCGAAGGCGTGGTTGAGCCCGTGCATCCTTCTCCTCTCCCGGGCGTTGGCGGCCAGCCTTCTCTGCTTCTGTACCCCGTTCACCTGTTTGCCGGAGGGGGCTCTCTGGCGGCCGCAGCCCAGGTCGTCCCCCACCAGGCCGCCTTTCAGCTTGGACAGCTGCTCCCGCACCTTCACCGAGCCGGGGCTCTTGCTGAGGCCGCCGCCCCCGCTCCCGCCGCTCCCGCCGCCGCCGCCGCCCCTCACGAGCGCCCCTCGGGGGTCGGCCTCCTCGTGGGGGGGCAGGGTCTCGGCCGCACCCGGGTCCGGGGAATGCAGCAAGTACTGGGCGGCGCGTGCCGTACAGAGGCCCTGCAAGGTGGGCGCCAGCCAGGCGCGTGGGTCGGTGCTGTCCAGGAGCGCCAGCCCGGGGGGATAGCCGGGGGGCTCTCTCCCGGGCAGGCTGGGAGCCGGCGGCGGCGGCGGCGGCGGCGGCGGCGGCGGGGGCTGGGAGTGGGGCTGGTGGTGGTCTCCCAGCTGCTTCCCTTCAGCCCACTCTCCCGCGTGCAGCAGACGGGACATCGCGCCCCGGCTCCGGTGGGAGGCGGAGCGGCGCTCGCAGCGCGCCCACGAGCCAAAGCCTTCCGAGGGGCTCTGCCACGGAGTTTTATTTTGTCCCCCTCCCTCCCCCACCCACCCCCGAGATCACACACCGGGGCGCGTGCAACGAGGCTTCTCCGGTTGCGGAAGGCGCTGCGCCCCTTTAAAAAGCGGCACGCGCCAGTGGGTCTTTCCACCCCCCCTCCCAGCCCCCTCCTCGCGCCGGTCGCGTGTCAAGGCAGCCAATGGAGGCCGAGGACAGGCGCGTGCGAGGAGCCAATCAAAAAGTTTTACAGCGGCAGAAAAGTTCCTGCGAAGGGAGGAAGGCTCTCGCCCCGGGGCTTTTTCTTTCTTTTCCTTTTAAGTCATCAAATTCATATGTTAATAGAAGGGCGGTAATCTGATGCCGGTGGCGTGTCACCAGAGGCTGGTCGCTGTGCTCCTCTCTCTCTCTCTCTCTCTCTCTCTCTGTCTCTCTGACTCTCTCTGACTCTGTCTGTCTGTCTCTGTCTCTGTCTCTCTCTCTCTCTCTCTGTCTCACTCTTTCTGTCTCTCTCTGTCTCTCTCTGTCTCTCTCTCTCTGTCTGTCTCTCCCTGGCTCTCTCTCTCTGTCTCTCTCTCTGACTCTGTCTCTCCTTTCTCTCTCTCTCTCTCTCTCTGACTCTCTCTGTCTTTCTCTGTCTCTGTCTCTCTCTCTGATTCTGTCTCTCCTTTCTCTCTCTCTCTCTCTCTCTCTGTCTCTCTGACTCTCTCTGTCTCTCTCTGTCTCACTCTTTCTGTCTCTCTCTGTCTCTGTCTCTCTCTCT